>NC_133328.1:166373156-166748156 GCF_042186555.1 Aquarana catesbeiana | reverse complement strand
CACTGGCAAGAATCAGCGGAATCTTGCTGCTGGAATGACCAGGGCATGCGAATAACTGACAGCGGGTGCCGCCGATTGCATGTAGCCACACACAGGGCTGTTAGCTGCAGTTATGGATGGGATGTCAGAGTCTAGATGCAGTCAGCTGGAGAACATTTAGCAAACAGTAACACTTACCATTGTATGTTATTCTTGGCTTTGTTAAGCACATCACGAGATGCAAGTCCATTTCGTCAGTGGGAATAAACTTTGAACAGACTGGGCACTTAAATCCTGTATAAAAAAAAATAAATGAAAATTATTAGAAGGGAAACATGTTCAAAGTATAAAAAAACCCCACTACACACACAAAAAGACAGAGATAGAGATATACATATACATACGTACATATTCACACACACAGTATATTAATATACCGTATTTATCGGCATATAACACACACTTTTTCCCCCTTAAAATCAGGAAAATCGTGTTATACGCCGATCTCCACCAATTGTGAGCGGAGCGGAGCAAGCGCAGCTGACATACACATAGCCGAGTCTACTCAGCTCTGCTCACAGTCACGCCCAGTCCCACCATTGGACCTGTGTTATGTCCATCATAGGGGCGGGACTGCGAGAGGAGCCGAGAGAAGCCGAGTGCACCCGGCTTTATGTGTGTCGGCGCTCGCTCCACTCACAGTCAGCGGAGATCGACATCAATTTTAAATAATCAGCCTGCAATGAGGCTGTGTAATGCTGCAAAGACACTGGGCAATGCTGAAAAGACACTGGGCAATGCTGACACTGGGCAAGTTTGCAATGATGGACAAGGCTGCAGATGGACACTGATAAGGCTGCATTGATGGGCATTTAAATGTAAGTTTTTTTCCTTTAACCTTCCCTCCTAAAAGTTTATTTCCTTAAAATTCCCTCCTAAACTTGGGGTGCGTGTTATACGCCGATAAATACGGTATATAAAAAACAATTTTTATATATAATGCGCGTATATAATACACACACACTATGGGGGTTATTTACGAAAGGAAAATCCACTTTGCACTGCAAGTGCACTTGGAAGTAAAGTCATTGTAGATCCGAGGGGGACATGCAAGGAAAATAAAAAAACAGCATTTTAGTTTGCACATGATTGAATGATAAAATTATCAGAGCTTCCACTCATTTCAGATTTACCCCTTAGATTTAGAGCGACTGCACTTCCAAGTGCACTTGCAGTGCAAAGTGGATTTTCCTTTCATAAATAACCCCATATTTTATATAGAGGTCGACCGATATATCGGCCGATAGTTGGCATTTTTTTAAATTAATCAGCATCGGCCGATTGTGCTGATAAAAAAGGACGATTATAACTTCAGCGCGACTTGCAAATGACTTCTGTAATAGAAGTGAATGCAAGTTGCCTGAAGTCTTCTGTGAAGCAACTTCTCTCCTCTCTGGGCAGCCTGCCAAGTCTGATAAAAGGAATTAAAAAGATACAATGTTTCCACTTATCAATGAACTGAACTCTGTGCAGAGTGTGGAGGAGTTCTCAGTTTAACCATTTAAAGACTAAATCTTTTCTGACATTTGTTGCTTACAAGTAAAAATCCTGTATTTGCTGCTAGAAAATCACTTAGAACCCCCAAAAATTATATATATTTTTTTAGCAGAGACCCTAGGGAATAAAATAGTGGTTGCTGCAATATGTTATGTCACACGGTATTTGTGCAGCGGTCTTTCAAATGCAATTTTTTTGGGAAAAAATACACTACTGAATTAAAAAAAAAAAAAAAAAACAGTAGTAAAATTAGCCCATTTTTTTTCGTCCAAAAGTTTTGATTACCTGTTTAAATGAAAGAAATTTTCTGTATCACTTATTACTTAAGGCTGCTTCCACACTGGAGCAGGCAGGCGTTGACGGTAAAACGCTGCTAGTTTTAGCGGCGCTTTACCGTAATTTTAGCGGCGCTATTCGCTGCTAGCGGGGCACTTATAACCCAGCTAGCGCCCGAGGAAGGGGTTGAATGCGCCCATGAAGCGCCGCTGCTGAATGGCTTTGCAAGCGCTTCGGCAGCAGTGCGCATTCATTTCAATGGGCAGGAATGGTGGAGGAGAGGTATACACCGCTCCAAAGATGCTGCTTGCAGGACTTTTTTAACATCCTGCCATCGCATCGCCTCAGTGTGAAAGCACTCGGGCTTTCACACTGAAACTCCAGGGGAGCCGTTTTGCAGGCACTATTTTTAGCCCAAAAGCGTCTGAAAAACACCCCATTGTGAAAGGGGTCTAACTGTTAGATTTTAGGAGACGAAAGGGGAAAAAAAAAAAATAAAAAAAAGTAAAAAAAAAAATCGGCTAAACATATCAGCCCCCCCCCAAAAAAAAAATCGGCATCATATATCGGCCATCAGCCGCGATTTCTAAATATCGGCATCGGCCAGAGAAAAACCCATATCGGTCGACGACCTCATTATATAATATATATATATATATATATATATATATATATATATATATATATATATATATATATATATATATATATATATATATATATATATATATATATATATACATACATACATATACACACGCACACACACAAAACTGTAAAATTATTTAGCATGAAAAACCAATGAGAAATTAGAACTGAACACTCTGATCCAGTCATTGAGATATATTGGAAGCCAGGAATCTGGTCGGGCAATGCCAACCTAAATTCTTCATCATCTCTGTGAATGAACGGGGAATTCCTCTGCCTCCCTCAGGATGCGCCTGGCAGACATACAGGATGAAGGGTTGCCCAAAATCCAGCCAGACAGGAACTGAAAGTTCTCAGAATTATGTAGGTGTTCTATGCCAAGTTTTATGCAATATTAGAAACATAATAGGACTGAAAAGCTTTACAGCTATAGTGCTACTGTTATATTCGGATTAGGCAACTCAGTAGGGCATACAGAGCTGCATTTATTGAACAATGCTGTTAAAATATTGGCAGCCACATACAAACTAAGTCACACTGTGAATGTGTATAGAATTAGAGACTTAGGAAAAAATGTAAGTCAAGGACAGGACAAAGGCAAAATTAACCCCAGAAGAAGCAGGTTTATAGGAAAAATGAACTGTACAGCCTCATTAGATGTAATGATGATGGATGGATGGATGGATGGATGAATAGTGGTGAGTGGAGTATTCAAAACGTAAAGTTACTACTGTAACCTAGAACTATGGAAGTACCAGGTAAGAAATCGGTAGAGGTGACCTGTGCTGGAACAAGGTCATCCAGTGCAAAAGATGTCAAACTGAGACCCCCTGTTCATGATGTGCAAGCTTAGGGGATCCTACACCCAGCAGTCTCTCGCTTGTCAAAATCACTACTCCTGTCACTACTCCTGTCAGCCTTGTAACAAAAGGAGGTGCCCCCATCCCTACAGTAAACCACTGTGCCCAGAGCCGCTGCCCCTCCCACCCTCCCCTTGTCCCAGCCCTTGGTTTGTCTCTACAATCTGCAAAGTCTGAATACCAGAAGAACATAGTGCACGTTGTAATATTTTGTGATGGAAAAGATAAGCAGAATTTAATGCCTGGTTTGCATGTTTCTACCTGAACATGTTTTTGTAAATGCTCCCAATATTTTCAGTGCAGCCACAGATACAAGATACAATGTACATGGGTACCATGGCAACTAGCACCCCTGGACACCCACGTTTAAATGGAGCCTGAATTTTCCTTATATGATCCATAGGAGTTCACCAGAAGATTTATCACAAGGTGGAAATTGGAAAACATATGCAGGTTCTCATTAGGGGGAATTCAATAAATCACATAAAGCAGAACGAAACCCATCAATTTAATGGTTTCAAAAAATAGTTACATTTTTGGCATACTGAGATTGCCAACTGTCACATTTGCTTGTACTCTCAACCAAACTGTCACACCATCAAATGGCAGGAGTAAATGATCATATGTGCAGCCTCATGGCAGTTGCGGATCAAACAGAGGCTAAGATGGCTGCTTCCTTGGCTGATATGGATAGGAGGGTTTAGTTCTGCTTTAACAAACTATTCTGGTGGTATGACCGCTTTAAAACACTATAGAAGCACAAAAACAGTCACTTCCAGCGCTAATAGGTCTTCCAAGGTGAGGCGTAACAGATGTCAGATAAAATGATGATGTGAAAGGTATATATGGTATTCCAGAACTAGGTGGATGCTGCCTTCTTCAGATGGGGTAATCCGAAAGGAACTACAGGAAAAACAGACATGGAAGGCGCGCACAACTAGTGCATTACCAAAAGATAATTTAATAATAACAAACTTTTGTATAAACATGAGTACTCACAAAATGCAACCGACAAAAGGCCATAAACACAGTGCATGGACATGCACAGAACATGGGGTACAGCTAATGCATTTCGGGGGCACACCCCCTTCCTCAGAGCTAGCTAACTTCTGCCTTTAGAATCACTCACTTTCTTCTCCTGCCCAGGACTACATGTCCCATAGTCACAAGCTCTCAAGCACTTACTGACATGTATGAACGATGTACTGAGCTGTATGTGTGCAGCACTGTATTTTACTATACATTAAACAAATAATGCATTCTGTATGAAGGCCAACTAATCGGCTAACCAACTAATCGATTATGAAAATAATTGTCAACTATTTATATATTCGATTATAGTCAATTCCACCCCCCACCGTCAGTTAGTGTCAGACTGCCTGGTCATGGAGGAAGTAACATATTCTGGAGCTTAATTGGTTAAATACGAATGTCCTCTATAATGCATAAAGATAATGGTATTTTTGCCATGCTAGTGGAGCAAAAGTAAATAAATGAAGTGAAGTAATGTAGCCAGCTCTGTCTACAGACACTAATGCCTATGATATCACACCTCAATAGACCTTAGTAAAGTAATCAATAGAGATGTGTTTAAAAAAAAAAAAAAGGAAGAAGAAATGGTGCACACTTTTAGGACAGGCTTGCTATTAAGAAGTAACTCAGTGTTTTTATTTCCTTCTAAGCAGCGTTTATCAGATCAGCCAGTATTCCCAGATGGCGCCAATAGTCTCTCTTGGCTCTGCTGTGTGCTACTCCAATCAACCAATACAGTTTTTGACAATTCCTTTATTAAAAAAACAATATCCTGGTGTGGATCCATCATCAATCATTCTGGTCACAGCTCCCATGGTCAGAATACCCAAATAGTGACTGAAGCCATTTAGATGCAGTAACTGTTCAGCCAAGAGTTTTCCACCTGGCTCCTTTAATGTTCAGATTGAAATTTGCCAAGCCAGGTGGTGCCAAGCCACGGCTCAAATTTTAGTGGATTCAGCAGCAAGCAACCAAAACGTGAGTTGTGTATGACCGACATGAACAACTGTACTGTACATATTCATTTTAGTTTCACAGGCTTGTGGTTGAAGCCATACAATGCACATAGAGAACAATATTACCATGGTTCATCTTTCATTGAGATCTCATTGCAATGGATATAGAAAGGATTACATTAATGCTTGCATAACCTTACAGCTCTGACCTTCATGACATAATGAAATATATCATCCCGTCAAGACAGATAGAACTCAGCTACTGAGAAGAGTAGATGAGGGGCTGAGAACACCTTAAAAGTTACAGAATTTGTGCAAGTTACTCTGTGCTACCTCCAATGGTTTTTAATGGTTTTTGACAATGGATTTAATTTCTGCGAATGTATTCTATTCATTTAAATTTTAAAGCGGAGTTCCACTCAAAAGTGGAACTTCCACTTATTCACCTCCACCCCCTACATTGCCACATTAGGCACCTTTTGTTTGACATGGAACCGTTCTTCACTTCTGGAGATGGTGCAGTCTCTCGGAAGTTCGCCCCACCCCCCCCCCCCCCCGCTCCTTCCTCCGCCAGGCCAGTTAGAAAGCACAGTAGGGAACCACCACCATTCCGACATTTATATCTGTGTGTATATATATTAGATAGATCATAAATCTACATGTACACTTCAAACTGTATGATTGAATCTGTTCTTATATCGCTGTTTTACTAACCTGACAGCTTATTATTCTAAATAGGAAACTTTCATTTTGTTTGCAAATAATAAAGATTCTAACTGCCAGCAAGAATAAGTCCTTACATTTAAGAGCACCTGTCATTTCAGATCCATCATGGCAACAGCTGTTAGCGGGCATCCACTCACCTGCTGCTGCTATGAAACTTTGGCATTAGGATTGAAAATATGACTGAACATGTAAAAAAAAAAATGTCTTTTTTAACAGATTGTGATCATATGAAGCCATTTATTATCATAGGGATATGCAATTAGCGGACCTCCAGCTGTTGCAAAACTACAAGTCCCATCATGCCTCTGCCTCTGGGTGTCATGCTTGTGGCTGTCAGAGTCTTGCTATGCCTCATGGGACTTGTAGTTTTGCAACAGCTGGAGGTCCGCTAATTGCATATCCCTGAGTGGTTTGGTTTCTCTCTCTTTTTTTTTTTTTTTTGCGTAAAAATGTTATTAAAATGTTCACAATTATACAGATAAGAAAACAAAAATCTAATATTAAAATAAACAGTATAAAAAGGAAAAGAAATAAGACTTGAATTGGTCATATTCAATAGACAATAACCAACCATGTTACTGTTTAGTTTGTTTGTCTGAGCTCCTGGCAGACAGTCATAACCAAAGACCTTATGCATTGATACGTTATGATGACTCAACCTGAAATTTCTTAAGAAGGAGAATTGTAACCATGGTGGAAGCGTGGATGAGTAAGCATCTTTTAACCTAAAAGATACAACCTTGCTAATTTTGGCTTCTTTTTAAATAACAGAAATCACCCAAATGGCCTTGATCAAAAGTTTACATACCCTGGAACGTTTGGCCTTGGTACAGACACACAAGGTGACACATACACACATGTTAAAATGACAATTAAAACGTTCATTTGCCACATCAGTGGCTTTTTTAAATTACAATTAGTGTCTGTGTATAAATAGTCAATGAGTTTGTTAGTTCATGTGGATACACTGAGCAGGCTAGATACTGAGCCATGGGGAGCAGAAAATAACTGTCAAAAGACCTGCATAGCAAGGTAATGGAACTTTATAACGATGAAAAGGATATAAAGATGTCCAAAGCCTTGAATATGCTGGTCAGTACTGTTCAATCACTTTTTAAGAAGTGGAAAATTGGGGGATCTCTTAGTACCAAGCCAAAGTCAGATAGACCAAGAAAGATTGCAGCCACAACTTCCGGAAGAATTCTTCTGAATACAAAGACAAACCCACAGGTAATCTCTGGAGAAATAAAGGCTGCTATTGAAAAAGACAGCGTGGTTGTTTCAAGGCGCACAGTACGATGATAATTGAACAAAAATGAGCTGCATGGTAGAGTTGCCAGAAAGAAGCCTTTACTGTGCCAATGCCACAAAAAAGCCAATATGCCCGAGAACACCTTAACACGTGCCTCATCTTCTGGCACACTGGAATCTAGATTAAAGGCCACAGGTCTAGTGGCGTTTGTGTCAGCTGTTTTGGTGGCAGAATGGGGGACCAAATCAATATTAGGTGGGTGGTCACAAAGTGATGGCTGATCAGTGTATATGCCCCATGGAGGGCTAGAAAAGTTCACCCAAGTTCACCTAATTAGTCCTAATTATGTAGGAATCTATGAATTGTCTATCGGTGAATTTATTTTTACATTGTGCATTTTGATGGGTTTGCACATGACTTTGAAACAGCAATATCACATTATTATTTAGTAGGTACAATAATCATTGATGTCCAAGCTATATTTGTCAGTTTTAAAAGGAAACTTGTAAAACATGAAGCCTGCCATGGCAGATCTCGCATTTTGAAAACGCTACTTCCCATACTTGAACGCATAAACAAAAATACTTTTAATAGTTTGAAAAATCTTATCAGTAGGACATACAACAGTGCTTCTAGCACAACTAACCCTAACCTGTCCATAAAGCAGGCCATACACGGTCGAATTTCGAACAAATTTTCTTTTCAAAATCAGAAAGTTTGTTTTTTGTGATCCGAAGATGCCACCATTGATTTTCGAAATTCGGCCAACCAAGCCTTCAATTTCACCTCATGTTGCTACAGAAAAGAATTTGTGGGCAGGAATCTTCTTTTCTCTCCGTAAATGTTCTTTTCTTATTACATTTCTCGCACGATTCTCCCATCATTGATTAGAAAATCGTTGTTTTTTTAAAAAATTCGCAACATGTCAGATTCCTCAAATTTGATTGCCACACGAAAATCGGCCGTTGTTGCAGCCCACTAATGGTGCGAAATTTTTTCGAAAATTCTTTGATACAATGTTCGAAAGAAAATTCTTTCGAAATTCGAACCGTGTAGTGCCGGCATTAGGAAGGCCCTGTTATTCTGATTAAGTTAATATGCTTTTATGGAGTTTTCAGAGCAGAAGTTAATCATTTTCCTGACACAGAAGTCAGCAGTTTCTAGTCCAAAACCTACATTCTTTATTTGGCTGCAATTTGAGGAAATGTTGAGGAGGAAAAAAAAAAAAAAAAAAAAAAAAAAAAAAAAAAAAAAAAAAAAAGGACAGTGGTTTAAATGTTTACGGGAAAAAAAAATATATAGAAGGGAAGTAATTATAACAGTAATTGAGCTAAATATAGAGTCACAACCTGCATGATCACCTGATTCAAAACATAACTTCACAATGACATATCACCAATAATGGCATTACAAATCTAAAGAAAGTCCCGTCACACACACCTTCTCATACCATTGCAACAGTAGATAGCAGGTTTGTCACGTGCACTAATGCTTCCAAGCTTTGTAAGCTGACCGGTCTAGGGATATACAGTAGTAATGGGGTATATGGTGCAATAAGTGTTATGTATATAAATGTCTATGCATAGTTCATAGAGTCCAATTGGAGCGTTCAAGGTAACTTTCCGCTGATCTCAATGCACTAGATGCAGCACCACTAAAGAGATTGAAGTATCTCTAGGCAAACAGATAAGAACAGCAGTGTGCATTCTGCATGTAGTATATTAACAGATTTATTGTGGTGAAAAGACAAATAACTCACATTGTGACTGGTAAAATCAGGCTCATCACATAAGGGCTTCCAATGGACAGTCTCACAACAAAACAGGGAACCTCAGACCAGGAAAGGAGGGGGGGGGCTGATAAATTTGTCATGCTGTGTTGACTTTTTAAATGTAAACCAGGAAAATGACTTGATATGGCAGGGCTCAACAAACCCCGGGCGCCAGGACGCATTTGCGACTAGAATTAGCGACCTGGCACCTGGGGCGGCGCAGCTGGGGTATCCTGTCGCCTTGCGTGATCGCGTCGGGCCGCGACAGCCGGTAATTGAGGCTGCGGTTTTGCGGCCTTCTGCAGTTCTATGCCTCCTTCTGGAATCTGGCGCCCTCTTGTGGTGGCCGTTGGTATGACAAGACAACCAGCAATGCTAAGGCCTCATGCACACGGACGTTTTTACAGCTGCTTTTTTGAGCTTTTTTGCAGCTTAAAAAGGCCTGTCTATGTTAGTCTATGGCTTCATGCCCACCTAGGCGTTTTTGAGCTGCAAATGGCATAGGCGTTTTAAGCTGTAAAAAAAAACCCAGGACCAGTGGGTTCTGAGAGATGTTTTTCAGCTGTAAAAACGCTCTAACGCTGATAAACGCTCAAAAACGTCATTCACCAATGTTTTTTAATGTTTTTGATCCATTGAAAAAAAAAAAAAAAAAAAAAAACGCTAGAGAATGCTAAAAAACGCTAACGCGGAAAAACGCTCAAAAACGCTAAAAACCGCTATTGCAAAAACGTTGAAAAAAGCTGAAAAAAAGTTTTAAAAAATCACTGCAAAGATACTGGCGTTTTCAGAACGTTATTTTAACAGCCTGTGTGCATGAGGCCTTATGGCGCTTCCACTGCCTGTTTTCACTGCCCACCCATCTCCTTCCCAAAGTGGAGAAGAGAAGGAAGTGATTGCGGGCGTCATCTGGCGCCTTTTGCCTAATGGTGAGTGTGGGGTGGCTGGTTTAAATAGCTTCATATAGCCTTTTTTTTCCATAATAGCTTTTATTTTTATTTATTGTTTTTAAGTAAAAACTGTTTATTTTTTTCTTAATTAAAATTAATTTATTATTTGTCATCTCCCTGCTTGGCCACTTTCACACGGGCTGTCTGATCAGGTTCGTCTATCAGTTTTTCAGGCGGACCTGATCAGACCCTTAGCGGGGATATGGCGGTCTTGCGTAGGTAATGAATATATTCTGATGTGACACCAAGTGTTTATTTTCTGCCTTGCAGGGACACAAGTTAAATGCCTATATATAATGTTTGGTTCTAGTCGTCTTGCTGTGTAAAATTTAAGATTGGTTAATTTTTATATTGAAAATAAAGCTTTGTCGGTCGTTAAAAAAAAAAAAAAAAACTGGCTCTTAACTTTTAGCTGGCTCCTAGATTCCAAGCAAATTTGTCAAGCCCTGTGATATGGCTATTATCAGTGTTTCCATATTGTGCTTAAATATCAATTGTCTTAGTTTTTAATTGGATTTCTGTCATTTTTCAAGTTGTCAGTAAAAAAAAAAAAAAAAAAAAAAAGTGCTCCGCCAGTAAATTTTCCATGTTTTGTCAGTAACAAAAATGCTGTGGGAGGCTGGCAACACTGCCGGGTGACATCAAACTAAGTGCAGCATTAAAAAGGAGAAGTCCAGCCTGAGCTCGTTTGGCTGGGCTTCTCCTATGGGTCACAGAAGTGCAATTCGTTTTGCACTCCTGTGACCCATTTTCAGCAGAGTGCGGTCTGAAATCCGCTCTCCACTGACGTCACTGAAATCAGTCCAGGCATCACGTCATCACCACAACGAAGTCTGGATCCGCCAGGTGCCTGGACTAATGCCTGTCTCAGCCTCTCAGTGAGCAGCTTAAAGACTGAGATGGCCGCTCCCCCCCCCTCCACAATTCAGCACTCCAGTGAACGGGAGGGGGCAGAGCAAGAAAGCTGTCGATTGACAGGCAGCAGCTCTCTGCTCGGGGAGGAGTGAGAACCGAGCCATCGGCGGTGTTCGGTGGCTCGGTTCTCAGTGCAGAGGTGCCAGGGGGACAGATGCAGCATCGGTCGGATGCTGCATCCACCTAGGGAAGTATGATGGGGTTAAAAAAAAAAAAAAAAAAAACATACTTCTCTTTTAATAGTACTGAGAAATCCTAGTCAATTAGCAACTCACATGGGAAGAAGAGATGGCACTTTTTGTATGGAATCTGTGGGCAGCCGGCTCATGCACCTGAGATGGGGAGCCTCCTCCTACAACTTGCACCCAAGAAAGTCCAGACATCAGGCTGGATGACAGCTTAGATGAGGCAATCGAAATTGGCTTTGAAAGTGACTTCCTGATCTAACCTGATGTCCAGTCTTTCAAGGCTGCAAGATGTGAGAAGAG
Source organism: Aquarana catesbeiana (assembly GCF_042186555.1). Lineage (NCBI taxonomy): Eukaryota > Metazoa > Chordata > Amphibia > Anura > Ranidae > Aquarana > Aquarana catesbeiana. The sequence goes on along the minus strand of NC_133328.1, from coordinate 166,736,746 downwards.
GCTCCCCATCCCAGATGCTTTAGCCGACTGCTCACAGATTACATACAAAAATCTTCTTCTCGTGTGAATTGCTAATTTATGATCATTTCTCAGTGCAATTAATGCTGCACTTAGTTTGGTGCCCCAGTGTGTTCTCTTGGTCCTGCTGGTGTATTAATCCACCCAGTATTCCTATCCAGGTCTGAGGTTCCCTGTTGTGAGACTGTCTATCGCAGTGATGGTGAACCTTGGCACCCCAGGTGTTATGGAACTACATTTCCCATGATGCTCATGCACTCTGCAGTGTAGTTGAGCATCATGTAAAATGTAGTTCCAAAACATCTGGGGTGCCAGGGTTCGTCATGACTGGTTTATCGGAAGCCTTTACTATGTGATGAACCTGATTTTAACTGTCACAATGGGGGTGATTTACAAAAGGCAAATCCACTTTGCACTACAAGTGCACTTGAAAGTGCAGTCGCTGTAGATCCGAGGGGGACATGCAAGGAAAATAAAAAACAGCATTTTAGCTTGCACATGATTGGATGATAAAATCAGCAGAGCTTCCACCCATTTCAGATCTTCCCCTCAGATTTACAGCGATTGCACTTCCAAGTGCACTTGTAGTGCAAAGTGGATTTGCCTTTCATAAATAACCCCCCAATGTGAGCTGCCATTTGTCTTTTCTCCACAATAAATCTGTTAATATTCTACACTCAGATTGCGCACTGCTAATCTTCTTATCGATGTCTAGGGGTAGTCTGGTTCAGATGGGTTTAGCCTGTAATTAACGTAGGCCCTACAGAAACCAGCTCCACAGAGAGTAAGTTTGAAAGCTATAATATGCTTTGAGTCTAGAATTTGTTATGGCTTCATCTAAATAGCTAGCTGTTATGGGGGACCATGGGAGGTACATAATTATTTTGTTAGTGCTACAAAGGCAATTGATATGACAGGTCCCATAAGTACAACTGCTAAAATACATCAAAATGATAATATCAGTAACAAGTAGGTGAAGAGCTGAAGCTGAACAAATGAAAGGTACAGCAGCCAGTCCCCAGAATCCTGATTTATACATTACAGCACCTTGGGATATTGTCTAACTCTATTAGAGGCTAGTCATGCAAGACTGCACTAATGACCAAGAGCTCTAAAGATTCAGACGGTCTGCGGGAATTAAATCCTAATCATTACTTGTCATGATGTATTTTGAAGATCAAATGTGCGAGTCAATGGAAAAAACGATAGCATGAGAAAAGACACGATGCCCAGGACTTTGAGAGGCTAAACAATGACTTATTTTGAATCACAAACATGTCAGTGACATAATGCAGCAATGCTGACAAGCGTTATCATAAAAGTAAAGCTCTAGTTTTGGATGCCATACGCACATTAGATTCTCCATTGGGTTTTTTTTTGTCTCCAAGTCCCAGTTGGGACATTGCTCATTATTTCCTGTTCTGTTTACACCGTGGATTTTACCAAGCGCTAAATTTTCCGTTTGCCATCTTAGAAGACTGAATTCTTTCCCAGTCTATACAACTTTAACTTTCCCACTTAAAGTGGGACTAAACCCAGGACCCTGCATTCACTATATCTGGTCTCCCAGAGAACACGAAAATGAAATAATGTTCTCAAAATTTAAACTGCTAAATATCTTTTCTTAACAGCAGTATATAACAGTCTTGTGACTTCTATCAGTGTCCGGCCGAGCACTGGTTAAAGCTTGTAGGAGGAGTTTTAAGTCTCCCCCGACTGTCCTATGAGGCTGAATTACCCCTAACCCTCTGTCTGGACAGTGCCTGCTGATCACATGCACTTTCCTAAGAAAAAAACTAAACAAAAAAACAAACAAAAAAAAATTTCTAACAATACACACCAGACTGAGCATGTGCAGAGTGCCTCCAAGGCTCTATGGTGTTTAACCCACTATAACAGCATCAGCTAGCTTTTCCCAGGCAAGAAATTGCAGCAAAAATGAGGTGTCAATGCACAGAAGAGCATGCCATGATGTGTGTTAAAACAAATTAAACTATGTATTTTCATAACAATGTGAGCTAAAGTGCATGCTAGAACAGGCATCAGTCTTCCTAAAGATGCCATATAAAGCGCTTCATTTATTGGTGTTTAAATAGGCTTGAAGTGGTATTAAAGGCTTTGCATAGAGTAGCCCCGATCCTCCTCTTTTCAGGTCCCCCCACCGGCAGTCCTGGCTCCTCCCCCTTGACCAGTGTCCCCATAGCAAGCCACTTGCTATGGGGGCACTGGTGCATGCTTGCTCCTGAGCCTTGCTCTATGCATCCATAAGACACAGAGCTGCGGCTCGGCCCTGCCCCCCGCTCTCTCCTCATTAGCTTACACTGCTGTCTCAGCCAATGAGGAGAGGGAGTCCTAGGACAGCAGAGTTTCTTATGCACATCGCTGGTTCCAGAGGGGGCTCAGGTGAGTATTGGGGGGGGGGGCATAGAATGCCTGAAGGTAAAAAACCTTCAGCTGTTACAACCATCTTAAGGGCCTGTTCACACCATATCCCATATGTGTTGGGCTGAGCAGGGCAAACTCACTCAGTGCAATCCCAATGCACAAATAAAGCAAATTACGAGTCCTAATAGTTCAGTTTACACCACTGCACTGGTCTGAGATGAATAAAAAAAAAGGCCAAGCTATAGCTTTTTTTTTTCCCAGCACAGCGTGTTTTAATGCAGTCAACCACATCTCAACCGACCACGGTGAATAAAAGTTGAAAAAAAAAAATGTCACTTTGTAATTTTTCAAAACAGTTGAAGAAAAACAAACAAAATGTAAAACAGATGCATCAGACTGCTCCCATCACAGCACACATCAGTGACCACAATAGAACACTCCTCTTGGTGTGAACAAGGCCTAAAGTCTTACTTCCTTGAGTCCTTCCAAATTTCACTGTCGGGAGGACCAATTGACGAGGCAATTTAGGAAACTTTTCTCAGTTGCCATGGTGTTCCTAAGATAATTGGCACTGGCCATATGTCCACCTTGAACAATTGTGCCCCTTCCTGCTAAAATTCGCAAAACTTCCCAGGTCAGCACTGTCAACCCTGTAAATTTATGGAAGATGCTGCTCAACAGTCCAGTAAAGTCTATAGCAGTGGTTCTCAACCTTAGGGAGATCAGGGCTCAGTAAAATCTTCCAAAACCTTCCATGCTCCAACATTGCCATGACTGACAGGTAGACTGCAATTGGCCTGTTGCAGACACCCATTCTAAACCATCCCTACTCTATCCATAGAAGACTGTGTGGGCTATAGATACACTTAACATCCATAAATCCATTAACATCCATAAAACCTGGCCGGGGGAAGGCTAGGGCCCAGTGATTGATAAGCACTGGTCTATTGGCAGCGATACATCGGATAGTGCTATTGTAAGTGTACCATAATTCTCAATCTGTCCAAGGAAAACATTGGTCAATAGGGACTAAATACATTCATTTTTCAAAGATTCTTTTCCACTGGCAAGTTTAATTGCCTGCTGTTTGCAGCTTGGAAATGGTTAAAACTGATAATGCCATTAGATTCCAATCTAATCCTTTAATATACTCATTTAAATGCATGTTACCAAGCAACTTTCAGCAACTTGTCTGGGATGTGTCTGTCAGTGAATTGCAGTGGACAAGCATATTCTGAGCATAGTGAAAATACACAGAAATGCAGTTTCATCACAATATAATGTAGCCAGATGGGCCGATTTCCTCTACAGGAATAAAAAAAAAACCCAACATGTACCCAAGCAGATAAATAATGCATGCAAATAAAAATCCATTTAAAGAAGAATCCTGCTATAAACAACATTTACTCCTAACTCCTAACCATACCCCCGACCTTCTGTGAAAGGAAAGTGGGACACTTTAGCACAGAATATTTGAGCAATCAATACATTCTTGTCACATCCCGATCACATGGGCCAAGTACAAGAATAATCATTTAAACCCCCATAGTCTTCAGTGCATTAATGTAAAATTCAAACATTATTTTCAATCATTTATTTTTTATAAACTGCAGCCTTTAGCTTATAAAATCAGGTAATCCTGCCTTGAAGATCATTGCTCATGCACTTTCGGATGGAGTGTTCCTGTCTGCCTCCGAATTGTTCTCCTTCATTCTCATCCCATCGATGTGCTTTTATTAGAGCCTGAGTTGATCTCGCATACTTTTGGCAACGTTCTTTGCAATTGGGTGGCTTTTTGTATTATTACATTATATATACGGTAACTCTATTTGTAGATAACCTTTGTACACTGGGCTGCCTTTATTAGGACCATAGGACCTCCAGTGTGATCCAAATAAGGGAACCTGAATATATCTTTACATACAGTATACCCTCAGGATTCTACATTATTTGGAGGTTATAATACAACTAATAATCTATTATTTTGGAAGTTTCCCTCCAGCCTATACATACTTGCAGCTTTTGCAATCAAGGTTGGTACTTCTATTAATGCTCTTGGTACCTATATTGATCACAAATATACCCTGCGGTATGGGGGTGTTTGTCTGCCATGGATGAGGTCTGTGGGTGCTCTGTTTGGTTGGTCGGCCCATGGGTTCGATCTTCTCCCTCTGGATAAATGGATGCCCCCTTTGTCCCTGTACAATAGTCATGTATCTGCAGTGTATAATTTGTGCTATGTTGTATTAATTTTTGTGTGTATTTTGTTATAGATGTTTTAAGGCTCATTCCTCCTGAAGAAGCGACAGAAGTCGCGAAACGTGTAGAGGGTTTCAATGGATTTTACTTCCCCATCTTTTGCATCCAGAAGATTCCGACTGTGCAACTGGATGCTTGTTAACACTATTTGGGAAATTTAATGCAGTTTGATAGGAGCCTTATTTTCTGCAATGTCATATGGTTGTTTTTAATGCAATTTATAAAATAATGATTTTGGAAGAAAATTATATATGTATCGATTTGTATAATTCCATGTCCTTTGGGTACAGAGATGGTCCATTTTGGGGGATTTCTTTTCCCTCACTTCTTGTGATCTTGACTATATAGATTTTTGGACGATGGTGCCTCCTATGGGTTACTTCTATTTTTATTGGCACTACAAATCTCTTTAGTAAATCCACCCCATTGTTTTGGATGGAGAAAGGAAGGATTAGAATTCTTTTCAGGTTTTTACTGGTATCCAGGGCTTCCTGTCCCTCTAAAATGTGGAAGGAGTTCTAGATTTCTTTGCCCTCCTGGAGAAAATATAAGGTAAACCTTTTCTCAGTATAAATATGCTACACTACAAGCAAACATGAAAAAGGAGGCACATAGAAGTACCTTTAAAGTGTTACTAAGTACACAACAGTAAAATCTGTCTGTATATGCACAATAGCATGCCTGTTATTCTCACTGTGGAACTTAAAGTGGTTGTACACCATGTACAACCACTTTTACCTACAGGTAAGCCTATATTAAGGCTTGATGAACTATTTTCATATTACTGGGTTTAGTAACACTTTAACTTTTAAGGATTTCCGGTATGCCCCCCTTTAAGCAATTCTTTATTGGTCAATCAATGTGATGGGTGGCCTCACTGAACAATAGCAACCCATGGGAGACATAATATGATGCGCCATAGTTTCACATGTCATATCAGCCTTTAAAACTGAAAATCTGCTTATATGGTCTCCTGGGGTACACTAAAATTTTGGTGCGTGCAGGCATATCTTGATGATGCTTTGTGTCTGGCAGCGATTTAGCATATTTAGAAAGGGCAAAAATATACTTTAAAGCATTTTTCACAGTAAAAAAAAAAAAAAAAAAAAAAAAAAAAAGGAAGAAGGAGTGGGTTCATAGTAGGGAAGAACGTCTGTCCCTGATGGTTTCCTTGTACACCAGCACATGAAAAATGTATACGGAGATTTTTTTTTTTTTTTATTTCCTTTTTGCTTTGTGATCAAAAGCTCTCTCTCTCATTTTCTATTCAATTAGATCAGTGAAAGATTGACAGTAGACAGGCAGTCTTGCCATTCTCTTTGAATAAAATATTCAATATGCAACAGAAAATTCTGTGGCAGGTGAATGCAGAGCTCAAATAGTTTATGGAGAACCTAATGGAAGCTAAAGTTTAACAGTAACAATGCACAATATGGCTGTTTTTACAGAGATGTCAGAAGCATCTAATTTACTGGAGACAAAGCCGGCTATCCTATCTCAAACGCCTCCTATGACTCCAAAGGCCTGGGATGAGATGAAAGCCGTATAGTAGTCTCATTGATCTACTAGGGTGTGTGATTTTTTTTTTTACTGGATCTGGGAGTGCATTAAAAACATCATTATGCAAGTTTTATTTCACTGGAATGTCATCATCCATCATCCAAATACAAGTAACAAGGTTTCCACTTACCATAAAGAAATATATGCGTTTTGCAGGGCTTGAATAATCAGAGGTGCCAGCTCACTGTTAAGTATTAGCATTTCGGTCATCCTTTTCATGAGACTGGAGCCTATCACCTTATAGTGACCATGTCAGTCGCATAGAAAAATTGCCTACATTCACTCCATTAACCAGTTGGGCTCCAGAGAAGATTTATTTATTTATTTGCACACGTGTAAAACTTTTCATTTGTGGCAATAAAATCACTTAAACCCCCAAAACATTATATATTTTCTGAAAGCAGAGACCATGTAGAAAAGAAAAAGGATAGTTGAAAATTTATGTCACATTATATTTGTGCAACTATTAAAAGCAAGTTTTCGGAAAAAAAATATAATAAAATGAATTTTAGTGCAAACCTGCACAATATAATACCCATTTTTTTGGTAAAATGTAAAAGATGAGGTTGCGTGAAGTAAATAGATGCCAAGTCTTAAAATTGCATGCACCCGTGATCGCGCAAAAAAACGACAATACCCAAAATCTCCATAGGTGACGCATTAAAAACCTTTGCAATTCATCAGTTTAGAGTTAACCAGGAGCTGTCATGTTAGAATGATTGCTCTCACGCCGACGTTCGCGGCAAAACATCACGCGTACAGTGCAACCGTGGTTTACATACGTGTGTGTACCCTGGGTGTACGTGTGGGGCAATGGAGGCTACGGCAATTTTTTAATACACGATTATAATTTTATTTTGTTTTTACCTTTAAGTTATTTATTTTTACTTGATTGCTATCACAAAAAGTGTTAATAAACCCCCAGGTGATAGCATTGGGCAGGTGACAGGTACTCTTCTTGGAGACATCAGGGGTCCAATAGATCCCTGATGTCTCCTCTACCCTTCACACATCTAACAGAGCACAGATCTGCTCGGTTAGATGTGTCCCCTGGCTACACCAGCCAGGAAATGGTGGATCTGAAACAAAATCATTGTCGCTTCTTGTTTCTTTGTTTACAAGCGAGTTCGAGCCATTAAAATGTCTAGCTCTAACACCACTCTCCATCCTGAAGCCAGCGGTTGTGGTCCCAGACCCCCAATAAGAACAGGAGAGCCTAGGAACCAAGGGGTGAGGGCGGCCTTCCACATCAATTTCACGTTGAAGCTGGGAGCCAGCTATAGAAAACCCACACAAGCTGATGGCTGCTACAGCCTGACAGCAATCAGTTTGTGATTAGTGGTTCGCTCTTTGGACATACGTAGCACATCCAAAGAGCTAGTGGTTCACTCTTAGGACATACGTAGCACGTCCAAAGAGCTAAACTAGTTAAAGCGTAAGTTCAACTTTACCAGTCCAGGGATTTGAAATACTCCTGGCTTCCTCTCTCCTCTTCTCCAGCACTGACAGGACAGGCTAAGCGGGTTCTAATTGGTCAACGCCAACCAATTAGAAAGCCTCCTATGCGTACACGCTGAGAGGTACGGATAGGGGATTAAGCTGCAGGGATTTCAAATTCCCAGACCCGTGAAGCGGCGACCCAGCGTCTCACAGCAGGTGATCGTGAGACTCCTGTATAGCGAGACAAGAGGATTTGGGAGGGGGTCCAGTGTAAGTTTACCTTACAGATTTTCTGTAAAGGTGAATTCCAGCCATGCACAGTAGTAATGTAAGGGTCAGAAGATGGAACAACATCACACCATGGAGCACCCAGACATCTGATACTCCTGAAATTGCCAAATGCTGAAGTGTCAGACAAAAGCTGAAGAGCTGGGATGGAGGAAAGGTGGCTGACACAAGCCACCAAAGAGGCGAGTAGAACGCCTTTTCTATTACATGCAAACTTTTTGGGTTTTGTATGCAGGCGACGTGGTTTAAGGGCAGATGCCTATATTCCTGTGTTGTGGTAATGCACGTTAAAATGCACACTTTACCATACCGGGTACACGTGCATGGCACATTTACAGTAAGAGTAGCACAACGCAAGGTTATTTGAAATTTTATTGACCGGGTCTACATATACATTTTGGATAGACTGGGGAGGATTAGAACAGGTCAGATTTTTATTGCGATCTGTGCCCCCATTAGGTAGATTTGCTTTCCATTTGCCCCATTCACCATGAAAGTCAAAGTAAAATAAAATCCCAAATTTTGGGTTGTCCCCAAAACAGGAAGAGGGGAAATCTTCCAATAATGGCACTAGTTCTGGTGACCTTGGTGAAAACCAGGGATTTCCGCATTTGAGGGGATTTCCTCATACTTCCTGATAGGCTATGAGACGAGAAGTACAAGAAAATCTCCCCAATGGGACAGATTGCAAAAAAAAAAATTATAATGGGTTTTTTAAGCCTTCCTTACTCTATTCTGAATTTATTCCTAAAGTAGAATTAAAACGAAAATTTATTTTTTCTTTCATTTTATATAAAGTATTTTTCTCTCCTATTTATGACCCTATTCTTTAATATTTTCTTAATGTCTGATAGATTTCCCAAGTGCTGGGGAGCCAAGAGGGGACGTGGTCTACTTATTCCTGCCCCAACAAGGACTTCTTTCTCCGGTCCATATACGCTTATTTTTATTCCCATCTTTCCCCAGTCTGGCAGCAAGCTTGTGTGAATAAAGTTGCACAAGCTTCACAGCTGGGAAATACAAGGATGTTGTACAGAGATTTTAAAGCTGAACTCCAGGGGAAAAAAAAAAAACACTTTTTGGATATTTGCTGTGTAAAAATAAGTTAACCCTATTGCTGGGTGTCCCATCTGTGGATGCTGCTGTGTTAGCTAAAACTCTTACCTTTATTTAACCCCCTACACTATTATAGGCACTGTAGTTCCAGCAATAGTACAGGGAGTAGTGTTTAACTGGCTCTCTGCCCCATCCATTCAGAAAACATCATATTCTTTTGATAGAAAGCAAGGTGTTCTGTGAATGGATGAAAGGAGATTGTGACATTTCACCCGCCCCGCCCCTTTCCTAGTCCATTCATAGAACATCTGTTTGTCAGGACCTGGACTGCTTATTGGAACGACGTCAAAAACAAAAAAATAAAAATAAAAATAATTTTTTTTTAAATCGGTCATAATTACAAAATTTGAAAATTCATGACCTTTAAAACAACATGCGTTACCTTCTGAGATTGGATTTTTTTTTAATGACCTGTAATATAAATCAGGTCTCATAGCTTTCTACAAAGCATGAGACATTTCATACATATATGCCTTTCAGTCTATAAAAACTGACTCGACAAGGTGTTACCTGAAAAACACCCGTGTGTGTAATTATCGAGTAAAGAAACAAATATGCAATATACATTACACAGGAAATAATAGTCGCACTGGGGAAACAGATCTAATATTTATCCATCGTTTTTATGTTCCTACAATAGGTTATGAAACTGAATAATAATATGTTTGCTCCTAGAAGTAGTCACACTAGCCACAGATGTATTGATTTAGAACACACAGATGTCTTCCACCATCGAATAGTAATCATGGCATTAAATTCTGTAGCTGCACGTCATAAAATTGCATATTTAGTGCCTTGGAACATACTGTTGGATGGAAGACATCCTGCAGCGCAGACAATTGAGCAGAATGGTGAGTCATAATACCAGGAAAGGAAATCAAATGGCGACCTGTTTTATTTGTGAAAAAAAAAATTTTCTGATTAAAACTAGGGAGGTGGATAAATTGTACTCTGACCTCATGACCATAAGGCCACATGCACACTGGACATATAGCCCCTGTATGTTTAATTCTGGCTTTTCCTGCACCCGGGAGGCACAGTTGCAGCGTCCAGCACTGTTGCCTGCAGCCTGTCAACGACAATGAGAAGCTGAAATATGCTGGAATTGGATTCTGTACTACATGGTACTTGTGTTTAGGGCCATATGTGTTCAAAGATACAATGCCCAGAATACAGGTATTGTGCGTTCCTGGCATATGTCCCTGCAGCAAAACCACAGAGATTGGACGCACAGGGTGCCCAGTATGCACGTGGCCTAAATCTTTAGGTCTACACTGTTTGATACATATACAGTGGAACCTTGGTTAAGGAGTAATGTGGTTAACAAGCGTTTTTGAAAGACGAGCAACTTTTTTTTTTTAATCCTGATTCGGTTGCGAGTGTTATCTCACAAAACGAGCAGAATTCAAGCTAATGTGGTGTGCAGTAACGCATTTGGTCAGAGGTGCGGGGGCGCCGGTGACACTCGGAACAGTTCGGAGCCGTTCGGAAATACTCCGTTCCCGAGCCTTTCCAAGGGTTTCCGAGTTCAGCTGAGCTGCCCCCGAGTATTTGAGGCTCTCCGGCGCCTCCCACCTCTGGCCACATGCGGTATTGCATGCAATGCGGAACAAATTATCTTCATTTCCATTGACTTCTATGGGGAAACTCGCTTTGATATGCGAGTGCTTTCACCTGGAACGGATTATGCTCGTAATCCAAGGTTCCACTGTAATACATTTCTAGATTTATTTATAAAATTATATTAATGTTTGCTAGATATGCACGTAAAAGAGATCAACATAACGATAACTGAAGGGAAAAACTTTTATTTTAGATTTGGATTGAGTAGCAAAAGGTCCAAAACCACTATTAGGAGTTGAATTTGGTGTCCCCATAAGACACACTCACTCTCTCAAATAGTTAAAATAGAGGGGTGGACAGCTACATTGTAGAAGGTTTATTATTGTAATAAAAGTAATGCACATAGGAGCTAAAAATATGAATGCAAGTTAGAGGATGGACAAGGATCTGGGGGTCTTCGTAGATCACAGACTCAGCAATACCATGCAATTCCAAGCTGCAGCAACAAGGCCAGCAGAATATTAGCATGCATTAAAACGAATAATCAGGTTAAACTATAATTCTACCACTTTAAAAAAACTCTGGTTTGGCCACATCTAGAGTATGCCATCCAGTTTTAGTCATCAATCCTGAGGAAGGATGTGCTTGAACTGGAGACAGTCCAAAGAAGGGGAACAAAGCTAATAAAGGGGCTACAGGGCCTTAATTATGAGGAACAACTAAAAAAAATTAAAAACGTATTCTCCATGGAGAAGAGGCATGTAAGAGGTGATATGATTGCAATACACACATTTTAAATGGTGACTCGAGCATTGGGAGGAAGCCATTTAACTTAAAGAGGAACTGCAGTCTGCTCACATCATTTGTAATAAAAACATCTTTGCCATTCTGAAGCCTCCCTCCAACCACTTTGCATAATAATTTTATATATACTGTGATTCTGTACTTGTCAAATATGCTGCAGAAATACCCCTCCACTGAGTCTGGCCGCAACCATTTTAACTGTGGGCAGCTGAAGCTGCTGTGTGTTCACTTCCTGGATTTATACAGACACACACCTCCAGCTCTGCAGCCCTCATTGGCCCTCTTATGACTCATCCCCCCTCCCTTCCTGGCAAACTCTCACAAGAGAGAGAGAGAGAGAGAACTGTGCATGATATCATAAGCCTAGGCTTTTTACCAGAGAAGAAACATTTTACTATCCAATGTTAAAACAAGGGCAGACGATTTAATAGATGGAACGTTGAAAATATATGACTGAAGGTCTGCTTTAAGGTCTCTAAATAAAACCAAAAAATAAAGTTGGATAAGAGGCAAGACAATCTTAAACTGCCTAAAGTTTTACGGTTAGAGAAGTAAGGATGTATAACATTAAAAGGGTCACATCCTGGTCATATGCTGTACTGTGGCATTAACCTAAATTGTATTGATTCTCCACGAGAATGGGGTCAGACTTTCCTCCATCACGAAAGAACTTTTACATAAATTTCGAAGCGTACCCATGCACAGATAAAAAGCACAACTTAGACTAGCACACAGGGAGACTTTAACAAGCACTTTACAGCAACAAAAAAGCCTCCATGGCACAAAACGCGTCAGTATTTTTGCAGCTGTAAGGTGCTTAAATGAAGTTATTAGGTTAAAACAGATGGGGAGATAACATATCACCTCTAGACTGCTTGTCAACCACCCTCTGTGGAGGTGCCACAAGTGTGAACAAGTCCTATATCTATGTTTGCATTGATGTACAACTAGGCAAAACTGGTGAGTCGGAAGCAAAGAGGATGTGGACTCGGTGCTCATTGGTGTGCAATAACCTTTGTGTACCTACAGTCAGGGGTTTATTTATAGGTAAAGTTTATCCGGGGAAAATGCGATTGTCTCTTGGGGATCAAGAAGGAATTTTTTTTCTCCTACTAAAGCAAATTGGATGATGCTTTGCTGGGTTTTTTTGCCTTCCTCTGGATCAACTGTGGGTATAGAATTGTGTATATATGGGATTGTATGATTTTTTTTATTGGTTGAACTAGATGAATCTGATCAACTATGTAACAGGCATAATGGGGATTTCTGCTTTTCTTTAAAGTGGTTGTAAATCCTCACACACCACTTTTCCCTACAGGTAAGCCTATAATAAGGCATACCTGTAGGTACTGGAAATATCTCCTAAACCGGCACGGTTTAGGAGAGATTTACCATATACGCTTGCGCCGTTGTCATCGGCGCATGCGCACTGTAGAAAGGGCACGATCAGGTCGTTTCTAAAGGGCCCATGCCATGACCATCTGCTCCTGGGCGCATGCGCGGGAGTGATGTCACGCGACTCCAGCCAGTCACAGAACCAGAGTCCATGGCCCTAGAAGGAAGAGGGGCAAAGATGGACACTGCCACTAGCAGAGGGACCTCGGGGACATCGCGGGCTTCGTTTGCAGGTTATTGCAACATCATTATGCTTTTACTTTGCAGGGGAAAAAAAAGAGGAAGTAAAACCCATCAGGTTTTACTTCCTCTTTAAAAGAGCAAGTTTACCTTTACAGAAAAATCTGTAAGGTGAACTTACACAGGACCCCCTCCTCACCAACCCAGACCCGGTGACCTAGATTGTGGCAATCTCCCATTCTGAGTGCTGGTATAGACACGCCTTAGGAGTCTGGGGCTTAGACATCCCTGCAGCTGACTCTCCAAAATGTACCTGCCAGGAGGGACATTTCGGAGCATTCTAATTGGTTGGTGCCGTCACATGGGTGGCGCCGACCAATGAGAACCCATAGCCCGTCCTGTCAGCGGGGAAGAAGACGCGTGAATGCCGAGGGGATTGCTAGAGAGCTGCAGAATACTGGACCACTGTACAAAACCAATAACACATTTGTGGCAGGCATTTCAAGCAGCCAAATATTTCTAAAAGCTTACAATTTCCTTTACATACTGAAGAATGTAAAGCTTGCTCAGCCTCCACCACATTTCTCATAATAAATATCCAGTAGCAATATGGCTTCAGCTGCAAAATTGTAGAATACAAACTGGCAAACGATAGCTTTCCTAATCCTCAGAAAATGTAAAAGGATGATTACATTTTGGAACTGCGATCCTGCACACCCCCCCCATTCTCTGGGCCAGAATAAAATCAGCATGAAACTGAGCAGATTGCTTCTTTAAGCATCACACTGATAGCACACGGACTTCCTGCCAAAATATGCAGTGCAGCCTCTAGGGCACTTTACATTTACAATTAAATGTCTGTTTATCTTCGCAACATGGACTGGCGTTCTCAGTGGTGTGTTATGTATATATTGTATCACACTTACTTCAAATTGGTTGAAGTGAGCCCCTGCTCCAATGAGAATTTTGTGTTACCTTACTTCAACTGTAGGCTTCATGTACACGGGGCGTTGTTTAACCAATCCTGAGCGCATTAACTTGACAGCTAGAATCCGATATTTAAAAATGTCCGTTTAGCCACATTTATATGCCGCGTTTAGCGTCGTTCTGTCAGGTTTTCGTTTAGAAAAGTTTTTTTTTTGTTAAAATTAAAAATGTCTGCAAACAAAACGCTGCTAAAACGCAAGTTACCGCGTTTACAAGCATTCGGCGTCTCAAATGCCTCTGAACATCAGTCCTGAAAGCATTTTTTTGTGTTCCAAAAAAAGCTTTTAAAAACTCAACTGCCTAGAAATGACTATAAACAAATCTGTGTACTTGTACTGATAAGATAAGAGGAGAGTTCAGGGGCAGCTGAAAAAAAAAAAGCCCAACTGATCCTAAACGTCTGTTTACCAGCAGCGGACATGAGGCCTTAGTGGTATAAATATCACAGCACATTCCATATGCACATATTGCAGTTGTAGTTGTAGAAGTGGCTTGCAGTTGTACCGTTCTACAATTTATTTAGGGTGCACAGATCGATCATTTTTAAAGTGATACTAAAGGATCGTTTATTTTTTTAAATAACAAACATGTCATACTTACCTCCACGTTTTGCACAGAGTGGCCCTGAACATCCATTTCTGGGGTCCCTCAGCAGCCCTTGTGGCTCCTCCCTGCATTAGATAACCCCCTTGGAGAAGCGATCTCCCGAGGGGGCTACCTTGCGGGCGCGCTCCCGAGTCCAGCATTCAGAGTCCATAGAGGTTGAATGCAGGACTTGGCCCCACCCCTCGGGTCATTGGATCTGACAGCAGTGGGAGCCAATCGCTGCGCTGCTATCAATCTATCCAATCAAGAGCCGGGAACCCGTGGAGAGAGGGACAGCCAGCGGGGACGCACTGATGGAAAATCAGGGCTCAGGAAAGTAAAACATGGGGGGGGGGGGGCTAGGGGGCCGGTAACTGCAAGGTGTTTTTTTTTTCCCCTTAATGCATAGAATGCATCAGGGTGAAAAAACACAAGCCTTTACAACCCCTTTAAGTATTTACAATGAGGGCAGGTTAATAAAAGTTGAAAGCAAGGATGTGTTTGTTTATTCCCAATGCAACCAGGGGCTTTTTTTTTTTTTTTTTTTTACTACAATCCATAGAGATAGGAAAGAGAACAAGTGAGGTCGATTAACATGACCTGGCCTGAAGCCAATTAGCTCTGCCCTGCCTAAATATGGATGCTGGAGTCGCAAGAAGTGTTGATTTTACAGATGTCACTGCACTTCCCTTAGAAACATTAAGGTGCTATCAAATCTGGTGTAGTAAGATCAGGAGCTGTCACTGACCATTAGTCCCAGAAATAAACTCCACTGGGACCCCCTAGAGCAGTTACCATTTCAAAATTGGAATAGGACTTAAAGGGTTAAAAAGAGGAGAAGATCTGAAGCACAGTAGACCAGACACTGATCACCGATAGGCTGCACATTTGGCACTGCTGCCCAAAATGGTGATCTTGATGCAAGTTATCTGTAGCTTTAACCACTTGCCTATTGGGGCAAATTTTACATTTTTTGCACACATGGTAAACCCTACATTGTTTGCTAGAAATTATTGTAAAACCCCCAAAAAGTATATATTCTCTGAAAGCAGAGACCCTGGACTAAAACGGTGGTAGGTGCAATTTGTTATGTTGCATGATATTTGTGCACCAATTGTTCAAATGCACAGTTCCAGGAATAAGAACACATAAAATATAAAAGATGGGGTTATGTTGAGTAAATGGACACCAAACATGTCAAGTCTTAAAATTGCGCACAACTGCGAAATCGCAAAAAAATGATGGTAGCCAAAAATTCTCCATATGCGATGCTTTAAAAGGCTTTACAGGTTATCAGTTTAAAGTAAATGATGAATTATGGCCATAGAATTATTGCTCTCTTTCCGGCATTTGCAACAATACCGCACATGTGGCACAACTGATCTTTACATACATGAGCTAAGCCTACACTGCACTTGTTATATGAGATGTGTATGGGGGTGACTTTTTTTTTACATTTTTATTTGAGCTCCTTAAGTGTGACAGCATAGGCAGGTGCCAGGTCCTGTTAATGGAGGCACTGGGGCTCTATTAGACCCCAATGTCTCCCCTGCCCTCCAATGCAGCTATTCAAGCACAGATCATGCTTGAATGGTTGAATCCTACAAAAGAAGAGACAATGCAAGGAGCTTCTGGTGTCATTAGTTGCACGAGGGCTAAGGGAACAGATGCTCCTCCTGCACACTGTACAAGCAGTTTCCCATGGTCACAGGCTCCCTGAAGGAAAGGGAGAGCTCAGGAACCACTGCATGTGCCATTGGTGGGGGGCAGAGGGCGCATTTTGAGAGCACGATAAAAGTGATCAGGTGGATCTAGAGCAGCGATGGCTAACCTTGGCACCCCAAATGTTTTGGACCTACATTTCCCATGATGAATGAATGAATGAATGAATGAATGAATGAATGATTTATAAAGCGCTGCAAATGCGAACTGAATCGCCTCAAGGCGCTGGATGCATTTTCTGATGTCAGCTTCTCAGAAAAGGAAGGTCTTTAGTTTTTTTCTGAAGGCCTGGTGGTTTTCTTCCATGCGGATGTTGGTAGGAAGAGCGTTCCATAGTTGAGGTCCTTGGACTGCGAATCTTCGTACTCCCTTTGCTTTGTAGCGGTATTTGGGAATGGTAAGGAGGTTTTGGTTAGCTGATCGAAGACTGCGATTCGGTGTGTAGTGTTTTATTTTCTCGCGGAGATATGGTGGGGCGTTTCCTTGTACGCATTTGTGGGTGATGCAGAGGGTCTTGAATGTGATCCGTTTCTTCACGGTTAGCCAGTGTAGGCTCTTTAGGGAGGGGGAGATGGATTCCCAGGGTTTTTTTCCTGTTAACAGTCTTGCCGCCGTGTTTTGGATGAGTTGTAAGCGCGCAAGCTGATATTGGGGTAGTCCTACGTAGAGCGAATTTGCGTAGTCGAGTCGGGAATTGATGATTGTTCCCACAACTGCCGCTTTGTCCTCTTCTGGGATGAAGGGGATTAGTCTGCGTAGTTGGCGGAGGAGATGGTGGGATCCGCTCACCACTGATCCTATTTGTGCATCCATTGTCATTCCTGAGTCAAAAATGACTCCAAGACTCTTGACTTTGGTGCTTGGGGAGATGGTCTGTCCAAGGATGGTGGGAGGTGTCCATGTAGTCTTTATTTTGGAATTTTTGTTAGCTTGTAGGAGAAGTAGTTCTGTTTTTGATCCGTTGAGTTTGAGGGAGCTAGTGGTCATCCAGTCGTCTATTAAGGAGAGGCATTTCTGTAATTGCTGATGAAGGTCTTTTTGTCCGTTGATACGAAGGTAGAGTTGGGTGTCGTCAGCGTATGAATGGAAACAAAGATCGGTTTTCCTGATGATATTGAGAAGTGGGCGGATGTATATATTGAATAGTACTGGTGACAAGGGTGATCCTTGAGGATGCTCAACTCCACTGCAGAGTGCTTCAGCATCATGGGGAATGTATTTCCGAAACATCTGGGGTGCCAAGGTTCGCCATCACTGACCTAGTTACCCAGATCGCTTTTATTGGAAAGCCCTTTATAGGCTATCAAAGCCAGAACCAAACTCACAGCTGCAGCAGCAGTTGTGAGCTTGATTTAATCACTTGTCTACCATGCCATTTATAAACATGAGAAATCAAATGTCAATCAGGGTATTAGCAGAGACTTTGTTATAAAGTGGAGGTAATGCCGGGGGAAGTGTGAGATAGGGAAAGGTATTGTTGCTGGGAGTTGATTATACAAAGCACACTGACCCATTTCCTGTTTAAACACCACTGCAATACTACTGAATAGTAATACTAATAAAATGATCCAGGCTCTTTCTATGCATTCCCAAAATGTCTACAGGAAAGACAAGCAATCAATATGCATATTGTGTGGTGTGAGTGAGTGATCTAGAAGAGTAACCGAAGAGTGCGTGCTGGAGGAGAGATAGGGTAAATGGGAAAGGCTTACAGGTGTCTGCTGGAGAAGCAAGGGTAAAGGGAAACAAGGGGGAGCAAAGGGAGATCAAAGGGGAAATTGTGTGTATGTTAGTGGAAGGATAGAGGGGAAAGACCAATGTATGTGTGCTGGAGGTGGGATCTCACTGGGGAAAGACCAATGTGTGTGTGCTGGAGGTGGGATCTCACTGGGGAAAGACCAATGTGTGTGTGTGCTGGAGGTGGGATCTCACTGGGGAAAGACCAATGTGTGTGTGTGCTGGAGGTGGGATCTCACTGGGGAAAGACCAATGTGTGTGTGCTGGAGGTGGGATCTCACTGGGGAAAGACCAATGTGTGTGTGTGCTGGAGGTGGGATCTCACTGGGGAAAAAACAATCTATGTGCTGAAGTTGTAAAGTCACTGGGGAGAGACCAGGAAGAGGTTGATTTGCATGGTAGCAAGGTAAAACTAAGTAGAACTAAGAAATTATGTAATATTAGGACAACAATGAGAAAATCATGAAAACAACAATAAAGAAATCTCAGACGAATAGTGGAAACAGATTTCAGTTACAATAAAGCTGGCCATACACTAGTAGAATTTTATTAAAAAAATAAATAAATAATTTTAAGAATGTTTGTTTGATTTTCTAATCATTAGTGGGGTCAATGTAGGATGGAAAAAAATTTCTAATAGCGAATGTAATTTTCATTCAGGAAAGTCCATTCACTCCAAAATCAAATGCTAAAAATGAAAAATGACTTTTGATGTACATTTGCCATTTAACCGGTTGTCGACCACCCCATGTACATATACTGTGGGGCATCGGCTCCTACAGGTGAAAACACGTGCGCCGCCAGCGTCTAGCTCCAACTGCGATTGGACACAGCAGGAGCCAATTAGCAGGTCGGGCAGATAGAATGTCCACTGGGATCCGCCGATCGATCCCAACAGAGGCAGAACGGCAGTCTGCCTATGTAAACAAGGCAGATCGCTTTTCTGTGACAAAGACAGAGATCCTGTGTTTCTGCTAAGCAGGAACATGGATCTCTGTCTTCCCACAGTTAAAGCACCCCCCACGGACACATTAAATCCTTTGATCGCCCCTGATGTTAACCCCTTCCCTGCCAGTGTCATTAGTACAGAAACAGTGCATATTTTTTAGCACTGATCACTGTATTGGTGTCACTTAGTGTCCGATTTGTCCACCGCAATGTCGCAGTCCCGCAATAAGTTGCTGATTGCTGCCATTACTATTAAAAAAAAAAAATTGATAAAAATATCCCATAGTTTGTAGACGCTATAACTTTTGGGCAAACCAATCAATATACGCTTATTGGGATTTTCTTTTTACCAAAAATATGTAGCAGAATACAATATTGGCCTAAACTTGACCCTCCCTTCTAGATTGTAAGCTCTAATGAGCAGGGCCCTCTGATCCCTCCTGTACTGATTTGTAAGTGTACTGTCTACCCTCATGTTGTAAAGTGCTGCACAAACTTTTTTTTTTATTGAGTGCGTTTTATAGCAGAAAGTAAAAAAATAGGTTTGTTTTTTTCAAAACTGTCAGTCTTTTTGGTTTATAGCGCAAAAAATAAAAAGCGCAGAGGTGATAAAATACCACCAAAAGAAAGCTCTATTTGTGGGTAAAAAAAGACATCAATTTTATATGGGTACAGCAATTGTCAGTTAAAGTAATGCAGTGCTGTATCGCAAAAAATGGCCTGGTCATGAAGGGGGTAGATCTTCTGGAGCTGAAGTGGTTAATAGAATGTACTGATGTGAATTTTCATACAAACATTCGTATGAATTTTCGTACAAGTGTTCAAAAGACTACTAGTGTATGACCAGCGTTTAGGTTATATGGAAAAAAAAAAAAAAACCCTTGGATCATAGAGCGATGATTAAGCATTAAAAATTTATAGCCCCTATAATTTGCTGTAGTCTTGCACATTAAATTTATTGAAAAGCAGTCCCATCGGAGTGCACTTTATGGTTTATACATGCGTCAGATTAGAGGCAAAAACAAGCCATTACCACCACCCTTGGTCCTGCAATGTACATTTCAAGATTCCTGACTTAGAAAGCAGTATAATCCAAGATTACAGGTTTGTGTCCACATACAGTACAAGGTGTTCGCATCAGACGCAAACCTTTTTGCATGTACACAATTTACTAGACATTGGATAATCTCTTTGCAATAAATGTCCAACAGCTCCTCTTTCAGCAAGAATACAAATCTTTTAAATGCCCATACAACTTATCGGACTGTCAACCAAGTCAGAGAGAAGATTGCAGTCTGTACTGGTGGTCATTTAAAGTGGTTCTAAAGTCAAATGGCTTTTTACCTTAATCCATTCTATGCATCAAGTTAAAACACCTTTCAGTAGCTGTTCCTCCCCCCCTCCTCCCTAAACATTTACTCGAGTCTTGTATCTATCCAGCGAGGTGCCGGTCTGCAGCAGTGCTGCTGTTTCTCCCTGGACTCACAGGACAGATTGAAAGCATTGGAAGCCATTGCTGCCACCAATCAAATTCAGTGAGGAGGGAGAGGGGGGTGGGGCCAAGCCACACTGTGTGTGTCTATTGATGCACACAGCCCAGCTTCAGGAGCGATCCAGCATGAGTGCCACCATAGGTAGCACCACACAGAGAAGAGAAGAAGAAGCCATTGGAGGACCCCAGAAGAAGAGGTCCGGGGCTGCTCTGTGCAAAAGTCTTGCACAGAGCAGGTAATTTATTTTTCAAAAAAAAAAGAAGTTTACAACTGCTTTAAACCAGGAAGGCAGACGTTTTACTCCTGCCATTCTAAGAAATCAGACCATCTGTGAGCACCCTTCGGCTATGTACACTTTGATGATGAATTACTAAAAGTGCAGTGAGGTCGAGGTTCGAACACCCAATTATGTTACATAGTAGGTGAGGTTGAAAAAAAGACACAAGTCCATCCTGTGTGTGTGATTATATGTCAGTATTACATTGTATATCCCTGTATGTTGCAGTCGTTCAGGTGCTTATCTAAGGGCTCTTTCACACGGGGCGGATCAGTGATGATCCGCCCCGTGAACACCCGCTTGCTCAGCGGGGATCGCTCCGCCGATCCCCGCTGAGCAGAAAGATGACAGGTCCATCGCTGCACACTGTGCAGCGACGGACCTGTCAGAGCACCGCTCTCCCCGATGGGGGATCGGATGATGATGACGGACCGTAGAATCCGTCGTCATCCGATCCGAAAACGGATGGAAAAGTAGGGTTTTCCTGCGTTACACTTTTTGGATCGGAGCGGGTCGGATGTCAGCGGACATGTCACCGCTGACATCCGACGCTCCATAGGAATACATGTATGTCCGTTTTTCATCCGAAAAAGGAAGGATGAAAAACAGACATACGGATCATCAGTGTGAAAGAGCCCTAATAGTTTTTTGAAACTATCGATGCTCCCCACTGAGACCACCGCCTGTGGAAGGGAATTCCACATCCCTGCTGCTCCTTTATTTATGCACAGAGAGGTTTTTATTTTTGTGTGAAGCTGAATTTCAAACAAGAATCCAAGTACATATAAGGGTACTGTTTAGGAGAGAAGTATGGCCACAGCTCTTTTGGCCAAACTTCTCATTTGGCAAGAGCTACTAAAGCGATTTTGAGATACCCCTGCAACCCTTCACATGTGACATATCGATAATTACACGCAATCACGCTTGCCTAATTTTTTTAAACCGAATATTCCTGGAGTTCAGCTTTAGGAAGTTTCTCACATTACAAAGCAGTTAGAAAATTTTGCTGATCTTAAAGTTACGGAAAACAAAAACCTAAGCCGCCAACTGATAACAGGCTTGCAGAAGCATCAGCATTATGCCCCCTGTTAAAATTGCAAGAACTATCAAACAATGAGATGACTATAAAAAAAATTCAGGAACAAAGCTTACAGGCAGCCAAAAAGTGACTTGGTGTGTTTAATATCATACATGTCACTATTTATATTTTTCTTTTATTGAACTTGGCAATGGTGATCTCTCTGTTGAGCTGGAAGTAAAAGTGGAAAAGTAGCTTTCATTCTGTTCTAATTTTTTCCAGTTGAATGACTTGACTAAATAATGTCATGTGAATAGTCAACTGCCGAACAGTAGACAATAATCTTTTGTGCTGCAACAGAATACAGAAATAATGTGAATGAGTAATGACATTTTCACCAGCACTTGACTCAATGGCTTTAAGGATTCTGGTAATCTAGAAGCATTTTAGTACCAAAACTACTAACCAAAATTGCCGCTTACCAATCTCAGGTGCTGCCTCCGGACATCTCCTGTGAAGCAATCAATTGTACCAGCAACAGGAATGCCACACACCAAGATGCAAAATCACATTCTCCCTTTATTGGAAAATACAGCAGAAAAAAAGTTCTATGTCAACATATTTCGTGCTAAGCACAGTATTTTCTTCAAGTGCTGTGCATACCACAAAACATGTCAGAATTGAACTTGTCCCTATTGGCTATTTTAACAAAGAATATTTTGGATCTAAGTGTGCAGCGTTCCTGTTGCTGGTACAAAAAAAATTTTTGCCTGGTTCTGAAGCTACTATACCAATGCCCCTAAATATGGCACATTAAAGAAACAATTGTAGGTTTTTGGTCATATATACACTATATTGCCAAAAGCATTCATTTTTACACACCTTTTACTGCCTTTACATGCCTGACCATTCTTTCAGAAGTGCATTTGTGAGGCCAGGCACTGATGTTGGATGAGGAGGCCTGGCTCGCAGTCCCCACTCAAATTCATCCCAAAGGTGTTCTATCGGGTTGAGGCCAGTCAACTTCCTCCACCCCCAAACCTGCAAATTCCCACTATTATTGCCAAACGTAATGGGCCACCCCTCCAAATCTTTTGGTGGAGGGCGGGGATTATGGTGTGGGGTTGTTTTTCAGGGGTTGGGCTGGGCCCCTTAGTTCCAGTGAAGGGAACTTTTAAGGTGTCAGCATTCCAAGATATTTTGGCCAATTTCATGCTCCCAACTTTGTGGGAACAGTTTGGGGATGGCCCCTTCCTGTTTCAACATAACTGTGCACCAGTGTACAAAGCAAGGTCCATAAAAGACAAGGATGAGCGAGTTTGGAGTGGAGGAAGTTGACTGGCCTGCACAGAGTCCTAACCTCAACCCGATAGAACACCTTTGGGATAAATTCGAGTGGAGACTGTGAGCCAGGCCTCCTCGTCCAACATCAGTGCCTGGCCTCACAAATGTGCTTCTGGAAGAATGGTCAAACATTCCAATAGACACACTCCTAAACCTTGTGGACAACCTTCCCAGAAGAGCTGAAGCTGTTATAGCTGCAAAGGGTGGGCCAACTCAATACTGAACCCTACAGGCTAAGTCTGGGATGCCAATAAAGTTCATGTGCCTGTAAAGGCAGGCGTCCCAATACTTTTGGCAATATAGTATATTTTAACTTTGTTTTATTGTTTATCCATTTTTAAACTGATGGTCCAATTAAAGATTTTTTTATACATTCACGCACACACAAAATATTCCTACAGAGCACAGCAGAAGAGACTTGCGCCGTAAAAACAGGAAGGTTTGTTCAGCGGAAAGTGAGGAGAAAAAGTGAACATTTGCAAAGGAATCTAACGCTCTACTTGCTTAGAATAAAAGGCCCGTACACACGATCGGAAAATCGTACAAAACAATACCACTTTCGAAGCGATCGTATAATAATCTGATTATTAGTACACAGCCTCCATCTGAAAATTTTCCAAAGGGACAAGCACAAAAAATTCTCGTACGATTTTTGTTTAATCAGTACAGGTTTAGTCTGTACAATACAATACATCAGGACTGAATTTTTATACTTTAATAACCTCTTTATTTTCGATATTGAGACTAGCATGCAAAAAAAAAAAAAAAAAAAAAAAAAAACAGACGATCATTCGCCTGATTAATCTCATTGTGTGTACTTGGCTTAAGAGCTATGAAGAACCATTGGACAGCCATGACGTCAAGGTTACAAAGACAGCATGCATGTAAACTGTATCCCCTGTATCTTTCACAATGTTTGTAATACCATTTTACCCAAGCGTTAATAAAATGATCCCCTTCTACATACATATATAAACTAAGCTGGACAGACTAATTGCTGCCCTCATTAGGGTTGTTGTAGACATGACTTCAAAATGATGGTAACAAAAGATCTATGGACACATCACTAACAAAAGTAAAAAAGGAAAAGAAAGGCACCTCCAAATGCAGTATGCAAAATGTAATAAAATGCACAAAGGGTTAAAAGCACATGATAAAATCAGAAGTCCTCATCTGTGGCATGTATCCACAGAGGTTTGACGAAGGAGCCGCACATGCTCCGAAACGCGTTACCGTCCCTTTCTGCCCACTGATGCCATCGGTCTCGTGTGTCCCGCAGTGAACCTGGAACACAATCTTCCCTGCTGCCTCCTCTCTCCAGCACGTACGAAAATGCTTTACAGCTGCTGGACGGCCCTACACTGCTCTCTACTACCGTGCCGAGGATGGACACATGCCACAGATGAGGACTCCTGATTTTATCATGTTTTTAAACACTCAACGATCTTGTAAGTGCTTTTAACCCTTTGTGCACTTTATTAAATTTTTCATACTGCACTTAAAGGCGCCTTTCTTTTTTATATCTTCAGAGTTGCTTCTCCTCTAACCAAAGTGCTGCCAGAAGTGCCATCTCATCACGATCATCCCTCTGACCAGCTATCCACCTCCACCAGAGCGCCCTTATCTCCTCTCTGCTTTATAACTAACAAAGGTAAAGTTCTGATACATTATAATTAGTTTTACCCCTTACCCATCTCCCTGCATCATCATGTAAAGACAGTTCACAGCCTATGAAGTCTATAGCCCAAGATGTAGAGGACAGTGTCAGGTAAAACATGGACAGTTAGATATTTGGAACATTAGCAGTTTATTTATGTGGCCAATATTAAACAGTTCAAATCATTACATAGTATCCATAACAGCACTTTTGCATATGATGTCAATTAGAAAAAAAAAATTAATCCTATGCATTCTAATGTAATTGTGCTACTCAACTGCTTTTTCCTACATTGTCAGACAAGGAGGGAGGTCTTTGCTTATTGCTTCTCGTAAAAAGAGCCCAAAAAACTCCCTATATCAAGTTTCATGAAAAAATAAAAAATAAAAAGCAATAAAACACACTGTAAGTGCTAGAGTTTGCCCAGTCATCTCCGAATGGAGTTCAACACAATGAAAAAGGAAAGATCCAGTTCTATCTGCATAGGACTGTCCAGAATGAGAATTATATGAATAAGTCGGGAAAGGTTCACTTGCAATGCAGGTTCAGCCACTTGATTATCTGTGTTCAGGATCAGCTTCACTGCACAAAATGTCATCACTATAATGCAGGGCTTGACAAATTTGCTTAGAATCTAAGAGCCAGCTGAAAAAGTTAGGAGCCAATTTTTTTTTAAATCATCTGCCCAGCGCCCAGAACTGCATGTCTGGGGCATCGGGCAATAAGAATTGCTCATGCCTGATGCCAAGCGAAAAAAAAAAAATCAATATTTAAAAAAAAAAAAAAAAATCAACTTTTGTTTTGTTTGTTTGTTATAAGATTTTGCAAATAATTTTTTTTTTCTCCTTCACTGATGTGCTCTGATAGGCTGCACTAATGGGCACTGATGAGGTGGCACTGATGAGCTGCACTGATGAAGCGGCATTGAGGTTGAAACTGATGGGCACTGAAAGGTGGCACTGATGGGCACCAATAGGCAGCACTGAGGTGCCACTGATGGGAACTGACAGATGGTACTGATAGGCAACACTGAGGTGGCACTGATATGTGGAACTGACAGGTGGCACTGAGGTGGCACTGGCAGGCACTAATTGGAATTGGCAGGTGGCACTGGTTGGCATTGGCAGGTTTCACGGCCGATAGCGTAACTGTGTGAAACTGAAAGCTCTCTGCAGTGCCGCGGTGGGTGAAACTGTATGGCGAGAGAGAGATAGGAGCTGACAAATTCAGTGTGATGTCGGAGGTGGGCGGGACCCAGCAGCTATCCAGCCAATGATTGAGCTGTTTAAGAAAGGAGCGGGGCCGCATACACGTAGTGGCCTGCCCAGATCCCATCCCATTGGCTGGTGTTGGATAACTGGGTCCGCCCACCCCCGACATCCAACCTCAATTTTGACAGCTCCTCTCTCTCTCTCCATACAGTTTCACACCCCGCGGTGCTGCTCTGCCAACAGAGTGTGTAGAGGGGAGGAGGAACCTCTCGCCATGTCAGCGGCTGCTGCGCCACTCTCTTCCTTCTCCATCCCCACTACCGCTAATCACATTACCAGACAGTGCTCTGTGTCTGGAGGGCCTGCAAGGCCCGCGAGGCGCCTCCACTTTCCCGGCCAAGACCCCACAGCCCGCCCTGTAGCAGAGTCACCTGTCACTGACAAAAGCCCAGGTGCCAGGTCACAATTTCTTTTTTTTTTTATAACAGAAGGAATTTTTATTGAAATATTCAATCAGTTACATGTATGCATATCGAGCGTTACAGTATACAGTAGTGTACATTAGGCAGAATACGTATTCAAGACAGTCATATTGTAGAGTATAGGGAAACATCATAGTTTGTTCATATAATGTGCCACTTCAATATTATTTATGAGGGTATTCCAATTTAATATTGAATTTTATCATTTGGTTCTTTATAACCTGAGTTTATGGACAAGGTATATATAGAGACATAGTTTAGCCACTATAGCCAATAGTCACAGGAGCAAAGAATACACTTGATAAAAGGAGAAGAGGTCGGGGGAATAAGACGGGGGGGGGGGGGGGGGGGGATCAGGGAGATCCCAAGGGGAAGGAAGGAAGGAAGAAAGAAATTAGGGGGGGAAGGGGGGGGGCAACAACCGTGATATCATCTTGAGTGTGGGGGACCAGGAAACCCGGTGAAGAAAACCCCCCCCCACTTGGGCCAGTGGGAGAATGGTGGATTTGGATTTGTATCCATTTCTACACAGTGAGGTCTCTGGACTCAACCCAAGCCGACCATATTTTGTGAAATCTTGGGGGGCAGTTACGACCCATGTACGTCAGCTTATAGAGGGGGAGAGCGGCATTCACCAGGTCCCGCCAGGTGGAAATCTGAGGCGGTTCTGCCGCCTTCCATTGAAGCAAAATAGTCTTCCTGGCGTAAAATGCCATATAAACAGGGCACAATTTCTAGTCGCCTGGGATTTGTCAAGCCCTGCTATAATGTATTGCATTCTGAAAGCCTACTGCCCCATTCAGCAATATCAATAACACTAGAGTATAAGAGCAGTGACCAGAAAAAAAAGATTGTAATCTAACAAAACATAAAAATAAAACACAAAATGAGGACAACAACTAATGCAGTTCTGTCATAATAAAATAAAAAGTGGTTAACTAGAACAAATCACAATGACACATCAAGGGGTCTAGTTTTTTCTCACAAATTTTACCATACCCATAAATCTAATTTAAAAAATTAGGAGTCTCCTGGGTGATAGGACACCAAATAACAATCCTACTATCAACTTTATTAGTCACAGCACAATCCACACAAGCTCCCCCCTCTGACAGGTTTCACTCTGAATAGCTTAACCACTTCAATACAGGGCACTTGTACACCTTCCTGCCCCGACCAATTTTCAGCGCCATCACATTTGGATGACAATTGCGTGGTCATGCGACGCTATATCCAAACAGAATTTTTATCATTTTTTCCCCCACATAGAGAGCTTTCTTTTGGTGGTATATGATCACCTCTGGGGTTTTTATTTTTTGTGCTACAAATAATAAAAAAAAAAACACGAAAATTTTGAAATAAGAAATAAATAAAAAGTTTTTTAAAGTTTGTTACAAAACTTTGAAAATAAGTAAGTTTTCTCCTTTGCTGATTGGTACCGATGAGGCTGCATTGACGGGCACGGATGAGGCAGTACTGATGGGCACTGATGAGTTGGCACTTATATGCAGCACTGATAGGCAACTCATAGGTGGCATGTATAGGCAGCACTGATCAGATGCGCTGGCAGGCATCATTGATGGGCACAGAGTGCCATCCCTAATGGGCAATGATTGCCATCCCTGGTAGGCTCTAGTGAGCTTACCTGGTGGTCATTGGTGGCCATTCCTGCTAGCCATGGATGGGCATTCTCGGAGGGGCTGCCCTGATAATCAGTACAGACCTCCCTGTCAGGAGAGCAGTCGATCGGCTCTCCTCTTTTCGCGTCTGTCAGTGCGAGTAGAGGAAAAGCCGATACACAGCTTTCCCCGTTTACACTGTGATTGAACACAGCTGATCACGTAGTAAAGAGCCACAGTCAGAGGCTCTTTACCTCGATCGGAGATGCGGTGTGTCAGACTGACACACCAAACCATTGATCCTAGCTTATCCTGCTGGATGTCATATGACACCCAGTCAGGATAATGAAACCACTTCCCGGCTGTCATTTTGCTATATGGCGGGCAGGAAGTGGTTTAAGTGATTGTAAAGGCTTGGTTTTTTTTCCTATAAAAATAACAAACATGTTATACTTACCTGCTCTGTACAGTGGAATTACACAGAACAGCCCCGATCCTCCTCTTCTCGGGTCTCTCTTGGGCGCTCCTGGCCCCTCCCTCCTGTTCAGTGCCCCCACAGCAAGCAGCTTGCTATGGGGCACCCGAGCTGAGTCACAGCTCCCTGTGTCAATTCAGACATGGAACCCCCCACCCGGCCCGCCCCCCCTCTCCCCTGATTGGCTAGCTGACTTTGACAGCAGCCGGAGCCAATGGCGCTGCTGCTGTGTCTCAGCCAATCAGGAAGGAGAAAGTCAAAAGGTTGAGACATTCATGGACATCGCTGGACAGAGAGGGACCTCAGGTAAGTATTATGGGGGCTGCTGCACACAGAAGGCTTTTTATCTTAATGCATAGAATGCATTAAGATAAAAAACCTTCTGTGTTTACAACCATTGTTCACTAGTAGGTTGAAAATCTGGACAATTTGGTTGCATACCTCTTTCCAGCAGTAAAGTTTTGGACTGTGTATTTGTACATCTAAGGACTATGTCACGGTTTCTGAAGACTGTATTCAGAGGTGTGATTTCGATAGCAAGATATTTGGGGCACCCTTGGGCATGCTGTGGGGAATAGTGAGTATGGGCTAATCTCACAAACAGTGGCAGGGGCTTCAAAGGGGTATGATTAAATAAACCCCGAGCCAAATCACTGTATAAGTGAGACACATCACAAATCTATAGTATCTACAAAATATAATAAACCTGAATTTGACAAGGCCCAATGTCATATTCAACAACAAACGCATGAGGAAATGTTTTGCAGGCAGAATATATATAAATAACCAAAATTAATGGCAACAGCAGCCGCCTAAGATGATACCTCTAAAACTAGAAATAACAGTGCGGAAATATTGATAAAAGCCTAAACAAGCTAATGGCAGTGCTAGTAAAATGATTGTCCAAACACAGAGCAATCTAAATATATATATATATATATATATATATATATATATATATATATATATATATATATATATAAATTATAATTAATAAAGCCCGTGTACACTTTATAATGCTAGCATGGATGATTCTGAACGAGTCCTTTAAACGATCTATGAAGTGTGGTCATCGAGGATAGCTGCATTCATACTATACTGTTTCACATCACACGTGCTCGGAAGAAAGAGGAGGGGTGTGCAAAGAAACCCCCTCTTGTAGAAACTCTTACCGGATCCAAACTTGATTTTGGCATGTAGTCATAAACCATGGGAATCACCGTCAATGTTCTCCCTCAATGGGCGATCAGCTTACGAAAAGGTTCAGTGTTTCAAACCAAAACAGAAAAGAGGGGCAAACATAGCGTAATCCCGTTTCTAAAATTTTATTAATGGTAAAAAAGGAAGGAAGGAAGGAAGGAAGGAAGGAAGGAAGGAAGGAAGGAAGGAAGGGAATACCCCCCTTCACAGGGTGTACAATTACAAGATTATAAAACTAAACAAGCGGTGTTCACAATTCACATCGGGCTAACAGCGTCTCCTGCTGCTTTCGATTGGAACCTTCTAGCTTTCCTTGGTAATATAGGGATCGTCCGATAATAAAATTTTTGATGTGTGTACATCGTGTAGCTCCACCCTGACGCGTTTCGTCACTCATGACATCAGAGGGTGGGGCTACACGACATCCTCACTCTATTTAAACATCTGGGAATGGAAATCAATTTGCATATTAACCGATTCAGTACATCGCAGGACGAGCGTACAAGCAGAGTGCCAATAGCTGTAGCCAAAACCAGCAGGTCAGGTTTTATCAGCAACTCTGCAATACACACTCGAGCATGCCGATTGTCTGTGCAATCTAAAGTATAGAGAGTGCGCATCACTCTAGGACAGCGCAACTTCCCATTGCTCGTACGCTAGACAAGCGGCTGGCTTACCGCTCATCCGCTCGATCGCATAGCAATGAACGATTTTGTCATGAATACCTGCACAACTGTTGTAAAATACAAATACAAAATAAACCTGAAAATGCCAATTAAAAAAATAGAACAATAATTATAATTAGTAAGCGACTAAGACACTATAGCTAACACAGCTTCAGATACTCTTCAGATCAATGAGTTTTCATCATGGACACATGAAATATGCGCTCTAATGCTATATATCGATCATCCTTTGCAGCTTACCTGAGCACATACACAATCCAATATGGATTGATCGTCAAACGTTATAAAATTGAAAATAATCATTTACTAATTTATTAGACTATTATGGACTGAACCCAACAAGCTATAAGAAGGTATAAAATTACAAAAAACTTGATCAAGAAAGCAAAAAGAAGAAAATGACTTTCTTCACACAAACTGATTGTGTCATTGAATCAACGGACCTCACCCAGTGCTTAAACTCCTCATACTGACTAATTATGACATTCAATCAGTTCAAACACAGCGCTTTCGCTTACTGCAGTTGTCAAGGTAATATAGGGATCGTCCGATAAATCTGTTCATTAGGGCACTAACAACCATCTGTACTCATAACCTGATCGCAGCATAAATAACTTTTTATACGTAATCCGTTAGTCAATTACAGACTTATGTACAGCCAATTAAAACCAGTTCAAAAACATAAATTAAAAGTATGCGGCTACAGCAAGAAAATGTTGTGCTGGTCAAAAAACCTTTACTACAGTTATCTTAGACGTCACACTAGTATTCCATAAAGTGTTGTGTGGATAAAAGGCCAACTCGATCCACATGAATAACGCAGACAGAGACAGAGCCTTCATCCTAAGCTAGTGACAACTGCTGTGTTAGCCAAAAAAACTCTAGCACGGTTATCTTTAACATCACAGTCTTATTCCATAGAGTATTGTGTGGATGAAAAACTAACACAAAATGCATAAATGTGATAAGAACAGACAGAGAAAGGATACATCCACACATGGAAGTAAAATTGGAATGAAAAATAAATAGACAAACCATTAAAAAAGATAAAACACTAAGTCGTGTTGAAAGCACCTTAGGTTAGCCGGTAATACACACACAGCCACCGAAATTAGAGCGATATCCTAAAATTTGTATGCTCCAATCACTGTTTGGTAATAATATTCAGTATTAGCTGTGTGTGCATCATAAATAGATAAATAAACCATGAAGGAAGGAAATATTCCAAACTAGCCCCATAAAAATGCTCGAAAAAAGGAACACAAATCAGTCCAATAGATGCAAAAAAATTGATCCAATAGATCAAAAAAAAAAAAAAAAAAAAAAAAAAAAAAAAATCGCACCGAAAAAATGCATCCAGAAAAAGACCCATATTAAGCAGTGACATAATCTGGTCTTAAAATATATCAAATGGACAGGGAACGATCGCAAAACTTGCGTTTCCGAGCTTAAGGTCCCTGCCAATTAGACAAACAAATGCTGGATATGTAGGGCTGAATGTAAAACTGCTCAAATGGTATACATACAGTTAGTAGTCGCTAATAAAGCAATTAACGTCCAGTTCTACATTTAACCCACTGGGGGTAAGAGTATTCATAGAATATATCCAGCGAGATTCTTTTTTAGAGATCTCTCGTACCATATTTGAACCCCTCCAATACGGGTAAACTCTGTCTACTCCCCAAAACTTTAGACCCGAAGGGTCCTAGTTATGATGTGTTCTGAAGTGTAAAGAAACTCCATGATATTTGAAACCAATTTCAATGTTATAAATATGCTCTGAAATTCGTTTTTTCAGGGTTCTCTTTGTGTGGCCGACATACATGAGGTTGCATGGACATTGCAAAACGTAAACTACATGTGTAGTACTGCATGTGATGAATTCCTTTATTTTAAAAGTTTTATTATTCCCTATTGAGGTGAACTCTGTCATCCCACAGATCGGATCTACAAAATATGCTTTAAATACTGTGCCAAAGCAAGAGTTTCACAAACATAACACTACCTCAGAAACTGGATAGGATAAAACAGGCGGCATTCAAAGCAAGCTGCTTTGAACAAGGAATGTGGCTAAATTGTACTGGATTTGGTGTGTTGCCTACAGGAACACGGCTAAATATAATCTAAGCCTCCTTGTAGTACACATTGCACTTACAGTATCTCACTTGTATAACAGTGTAAATTTGCGGTCCCCTCAAAATAACTCAACATACAGCGATTAAAGTTTAAACCGCTGGCAACAAAAGTGAGTATACCCCTAAGTGAAAAACGTCCACATTGGGCCCAAAGTGTCAATAGTTTGTGTGGCCACCATTATTTTCCAGCACTGCCTTAACCCTCATGGGCATGGAGTTCACCAGAGCTTCACAGTTTGCCACTGGAGTCCTCTTCCACTCCTCCATGTTAGAGACCTTGCACTCCTCCACCTTCCGTTTGAGGATGCCCCACAGATGCTCAATAGGGTTTAGGTCTGGAGACATGCTTGGCCAGTCCATCACCTTTACCCTCAGCTTCTATAGCAAGGCAGTGGTCATCTTGGAGGTGTGTTTGGGGTTGTTATGTTGGAATACTGCCCTGCGGCCCAGTCTCCAAATGGAGGGCTTCATGCTCTGCTTCAGTATGTCACAGTACATGTTGGCATTCATGGTTCCCTCAATGAACTGTAGCTCCCCAGTGCCAGCAGCACTCATGCAGCCCTAGACCAGGACATTCCCACCACCATGCTTGACTGTAGGCAAGACACATTTGTCTTTGTACTCCTCACGTGGTTGCTGCCACACACGCTTGACACCATCTGAACCAAATAAGTTTATCTTGGTCTCATCAGACCACAGGACATGGGGTTCCAGTAATTAATGTCCTTAGTCTGCTTGTCTTCAGCAAACTGTTTGCTGGCTTTCTTGTGCATCATCTTTAGAAGAGGCTTTCTTCTGGAACGACAGCCATGCAAACCAATTTAATGCAGTGTGCGGCGTATGGTCTGAGCGCGGACTGGGCTGACCCCCCCACCCCTTCAACCTCTGCAGCAATGCTGGCAGCACTCATATGTCTATTTACCAAAGACAACCTCTGGATATGACGCTGAGGACGTGCACTTAACTTCTTTGGTGGACCATGGCGAGGCCTGTTCTGAGTGGAATCTGTCCTGTTAAACCTCTGTATGGTCTTTGACACCGTGCTGCAGCTCAGTTTCAAGGTCTTGGCAATCTTCTTATAGCCTAGGTCAGTGATGGCGAACCTTGGTACCCCAGATGTTTTGGAACTACATTTCTTATGATGCTCAACTACACTGCAGAGTGCATGAGCATTATGGGAAATGTAGTTCCAAAACATCTGGGGTGCCAAGGTTTGCCATCACTGGCCTAGGCCATCTTTATATAGAGCAACAATTCTTTTTTTCAGATCCTCAGAGAGTTCTTTGCCATGAGGTGCCATGTTGAACTTCCAGTGACCAGTATAAGAGAGAGAGCGATAACATCAAATTTAAAACACACCTGCTCCCCCATTCACACCCGAGACATTGTAACGCTAACGAGTGGCATGACACCGGGGATGGAAAATGGCTAATTGGGCCAAATTTGGGCATTTTCACTTAGGGTTGTACTCACTTTTGTTGCCAGCGGTTTAGACATTAATGGTTGTGTGTTGCGTTATTTTTAGGGGACAGCAAATTTACACTGTTATACAAGTTGTACACTCACTACTTTACATTGTAGCAAAGTGTCATTTCTTCAATTTTGACACATGAAAACATATAATAAAATATTTACAAAAATGCGAGGGGTGTACTCACTTGTGAGATACCGTATATGCCACAGTCCTTGTACCCACAAAACACTCAAACTACTGTATTAAGGTGAGCATTTTGGTTACATTGATGGTAAGTGTGTCCAGTTACATTAGTGGTGGTTGGGACCAGTGTACTTACGGGATCAGCTCAGAGCAGGCACCAAGCACAGGAAGATGATTAGTACAGAGGAGGAAAGGGCGGGCTTTCACATGTGAAACAAGCTGTTTTTATGTTACGAACACTATGATTGGCCACTACAGCAATCACATGGCACAGAGCCACTCTGATGCCTTTGTCTGCAAAGATCATGAGGATTGTGCAGCATAGTGTGGGAGGTCAAGATGAAGGTTAACAAAAGTGCTTAGTAAACCATAAACGACCAATTTTTTAGCTTTGGCAAGTTTTATAAATGCACCAATGTTTAGTCTAAATGTTTTCTTTAACTTTATTTATAACAAAATGTAGCCTAATGGAAAAAAAAATCCATTCTCCTTTCCCAGGCTGTACTAGAAAATGAATGGGAAAACAAATTCTTAAGATACCTTGATAAAGTTTAATGTAACTGGTTGTTGTTGCAAACGGATGTTCCTCATATCCTCCTTATTTTTCTTTGAGTGGACAAGAGTTCAAATTTCTGTCAAATTCCTATTTCTGCCTATGAACCCATTAGTCAGATTTTCCCCTCATCTCTTGTTCCTGAACGCTCATACAAGAACTAGAGAACGCATTTGTCGCTGAGACAAGAAGGTAAGGCCCATAAAAAAGATTGTCAGAAAATGTAACCCTTCTGTGCTCTACTAAAAATATGTTTTGGTCTGTGTCCCTGTTGGAAAGGTTTCGAGACAGTCCAGACTTGTTCAGACAGGAAGCACCCCTAATAGGACCACAGATGTCAATAAAAAAGGTGAGAGGGGCTCTAACCCTTCCCCACTATAATGTAAGAAATTGTTTATGTTGTTTAAGGCTATCCCTGACATCTGTAGACCCCTCCAACCAGGGCCCAGCAAAGGAAAACGAATGCCCCACTCGGTTCCTCCATTGCTAAAGTCTAGAAGGCTCACCTATATTTGTAGCCTGGGGTTGTAATGGGCCATCACAGCCAGAAGGGAGAGGACTTACAGGACGGGATGTAAACAATAGATCTCAGTAAAGCCTCGTACACACAATCAAATTTCCGACGGGAATTGTGTGATGACAAGCTGTTGGTGGAAAATCCGACCGTTTCTATGCTCCATCAGACAATTGTTGGCCAACTTTTCGTGGACAAATGTTGGATGGCAGCTTTATAAATTTTCCGTGAACAACGGTGTGTTGTCGCATTTTCCGAGCGTGTGTACACAAGTCCGTTGGACAAAAGTCCAAAGTACAAATATGCATGCTCAGAATCAATGCTCAAACACAAAAGGTGCCCAAAGGGTGGCGCTTAAGAGATGAAAAACCACGTAGTACTTCACTACGTTTGTGTTTGTTGGCCAACAAATACTATTAGTGCACTTATCCTTTAAGGGCATGACAGCTGGGGAAAAAAAAAAAAAAAAAAAATCTTCCCTTGGTGTCCTAAGCATACGCATAAATTTGCTTTATGGTTAAGCCATCCCTGCCTCAACCTTCCCATGAACAAAGAGGAACTCCAAGTGTTTTACTAATTCACTAACTAATTTAATATAATATGTATTTATTTAATATTTTCAGTTATATAAGGAGCTGTCCAGTTCGGAAACCCTTGAAAATGTTTCCGTTTACCCACTAGATTATAGTATGCTGACTGGCTATTATTATTATTATTATTCTTCAGGATTTATATAGCGCCAACAGTTTACGCTACACAGTTTATATAGAACAGAATAAAGTATTCCCTAAAATAGTTGTAGTTTTTCTAAAATTACAATAAAAGTTTTATTATGTAGCAAATGGTACGTATATTTTTTCAGCACTGCAATTTTACATACAAATATTGCTTAATGGTCATCCTTTATGCTTTCATGGGCAGACGTCACTGAAGCCCAGACCGGATTTAACAGCGCAAGTATGCTTCAGGTAACTTGACGTTCTATGATGATAGGACTAATCCATCAGTTTGAAAGTGAAGTCTGAAAACTAGGAATGAACTTAAGTGTGCATTCTTCCCTTCTGCAACATTAATTAACGTTTCCACAGAGAAGGAAATTGTGTCCAAGAACTTTAAATTGGCATAGCTCCGTCACATAGTGGTTAAGACATACGTTTTATTTTCTAAATAAAAGCATACCAGCCTATCAACTTCATGCTTTCTAAAGTATTTGCACAATTTGCCTCTTATGTTTCTAATCCTCAAACAGTGATGGGCTGCAGGCGAAGAGTCCTTATCTCCAGTGACACCTGTTAAACCAGATTATCAGAGCTAAAGTCGCATAAAAGACTCTAATCCTATATGTGACGTAGAGGACAAGCCTTCGCCAATGCTGTTGCTAGCACTATAACAGGAGAACTTGCAAAGATAAAGTCAAAACCCTATAAAGCATTATGTCTACAAAAGCATGCGTGAAGTGCTATTGAATATTACTTTACTACAAAGACCATTGGATGAAAGTAAAGAAAAATACTAGTGTAAGATTGCATTGTTATATGAAAGATAAACAGGGTCTCCTGCTGATTTTTTTTTTTTTTAATAAAAAATAATAAAAATTCAGGAAACCATATGATGTACACAATATTGTCAAAAGTATTGGGACGCCTGCCTTTACACATATGACTTTTAATGGCATACCAGTCTTAAGCCTCGTACACACGGTTCGATTTTTGGCAGGGGATTGCCTGTTGACAGACTGTTGTCCTAAAATCTTACCGTTAGTACGCTCCTTTTGACAATTGTTCAATTTTCCGCCAACAACTATTGGATGACATGCTAGTAAATTTTCGGTGGACAATGGTTTGACGTCAGATTTTCGTATGGGCAGTACACAAATCCGTCACACAAAAGTCAAAAGTACAAACACGCATACTCGGAATCAATACCAAGACATTTTGGACAATTTCATGCTCCTAACTTTGTGGGAACAGTTTGGGGTTGGCCCCTTTGACCCCATGACCGGTGCACAAAACAAGGTCCATAAAGACATGGATGATCAAGGTTGTGGTGGAAGAACTTGTCTGGCCTGCACAAAGTCCTGACCTCAACCAGATAGAACACTTTTGGGATGAATTAAAGCAGAGACTGCGAGCCAGCTCTTCGCGTCCAACATCAGTGCCTGACCTCACAAATGCTCTTCTGGAAGAATGGTCAAACATTCCTATAGACACTCCTAAACCTTGTGGACAGCCTTCCCAGAAGAGTTGAAGCTGTTATAGCTGCAAAGGGTGGGCTAACTCAATATTGAACCCTACGGACTAAGACTGGGATGCCATTAAACTTCATGTGAGTGTAAAAGCAGGTGTCTCAATACTTTTGACAATATAGTGTAGGATAAGTACATGGACTGCACAACAAATCTATGCACTGAAAATGTACTTTCTTTAGGTATTAGAAACGATAAACTGGCCATACTAGCCTACCCTTTTAGGAGATATAAAGATAGCCTACCCTTTTAGGAGATATAAAGACTATTGTAATGTATGCCATCTCACTTTTTTATTCTTCATGATCATTTAACAAAGTTCACATAAGGAGAAAATGAACAGAAAAAAAGTTGGGAACGGAACTTAAAGCGACACTAAACTCTGGTTTAACCACTTGCTGCCCAGGCCAAAATTTTGACATTTCTCACATGCATCTTAAACATCAAATTTTTTTGCTAGAAAAATTACTTTGTGTAATGGTAAAACGTACTGGGCATCCCAAGCAGGCGACCGCGTTTTTCACGAGGTCCTAAACAGCCATGACAGTTTTCAACAATAAGGAGACATAATAAAAGCAGCGATTCCCTGTACATCCCCCCAGGAAGACATTTGATACAAGCCACAAACTTTAGGCTGCAAACCAGAATATTCTTACAAGTTCCTTCAGAGGACACATGCAGACCCTCTTAAACCTATTACATGAATCCACATTTCAGTAGAAATGTGCATTCTAGATGCCCTTGTAGAACTGTCAAACTTGCAAACCTGAGCATTTGGGAAAGCAACCAGATATTCTGCCAGAACCCCCCCCCAATAAATACCTGAGCTGGAGTCATTAGCAATACACATTGCTGTCTCTCTTCCCTGGTAGAATCAAGAGCTTGAGTGTATTTCATTACTTCTGATATAGTAACAGGACAACCAGAATAAGGACACATTTACACCTACCTACCCCAGGAAGTACTGGGAGCAGGACCAGCCCAAGTCCTCACCTAGGTGAACTGGACATACAAAACCATATACTAAATTTATTTATATATATACACATACATACATACATATACACATTTCAGTTGTGACATTCAGATGTTAGGGTCAGAATTTGGCATAAACAACATGAAAGCATGGATCCATCTTGCCTTGTATCAACGGTTCAGGCTGGTGGTGATGTAATGGTGTGGGGGATATTTTCTTGGCACTATTTGGGCCCCTTCGTAACAATTGAGCATCGTTTAAACGCCACGGCCTACCTGAGTATTGTTGCTGACCATGTCCATCCCTTTAGGACTACAGTGTACCCATCTTCTGATGGTTACTTCCAGCAGGATAATGCGCCATGTCACAAAGATCAAATTATCTCAAACTGATTTCTTGAACAGGACAATCAGTTCACTGTATTCCAATGGCCTCCGCAGTTACCGGATCTTAATCCAATAGAGCACTTTTAGGATGTGGTGGAAAGGGAGATTTGCAACCCATAAATCGGCAGCAACTGTGTGATGCTATCATGTCAATATGGACCAAAATCTCTGAGGAATGTTTCTAACACCTTGTTGAATCTATGCCACAAAGAATTAAGGCAGTTCTGAAGGCAAAAGGGGGTCCAACCCAGTACTAGCAAGGTGTACCCAATAAAGTGGCCAGTGAATGTAGGTATTAAGATATTAATTCCTATAGAAAACTGGATCTGTGGCATGATAGTAAACACAGCGACATCCCATGGCTACTCCTCAGCCGCCTAATTGGTCAGATCATTTCTGTCAACACCCCTCTCATGGCCAAGAAAAGAGGGGCTGCCCCTGCAATTGACAACTCTCGTTCTACCACCAAAAGAAGGAAGAGTGTGAAGTCTATAAGGCTCGGTTCACACGGGGGGCGACTTGTCAGGCGACCTAGCCGCCTGACAAGTCGCCTCCAGTTCTGTACAATGGAACCGTTCTAATCGGAGCGACGCAAGTCGCTCCGACTTAGAAGAAAGGTTCCTGTACTACTTTGGGGGCGACTTGCATAGACTTCTATACAGAAGTCGTCTTGCAAGTCGCCCCGGCAGTCGTGTGCAGGTCGCCTCGGTGAGGCGACCTGCAAGTCGTGCCGCCTCTGGTGTGAACCGAGGCTAACGAGTGCCACTGTACCACCTTGCTCATTGATTGGAGTCTGTTGAAACAGAACTTGGTAAGTATTTTCAGTTGATCTACAGTAGCAGCCTATGGTGGCAAGGGATTTTTTTTTTTTTTTTTTTTTTTTTTTTAAGGTTTCTAGTGCTTCCAATCAAGCAAAAGTGTAAATCTCAAAAACATAAAATAATAAAAAAAAAGGCTGATATCAGGTATCATGTGAAGCAGCGGTGGTCAACGTTCTTGAGATGGAGGGTGTCAAGTGAGTCCCTCATCACCAAAGGGCACATACAGTGTGGTGAATATTCATTAACAGAGACAGCGGTCACACAACAGAATATAGCCAATACTATGGGCATGATATAAAAGATGGTCAGAGACTGGACAAAATACAAGAGATGGTCAGAGATTACAAACATAACAAGAGATGGTCAGAGATTGAGGACATGCTGCAGGAGACGGTCAGAGATGAGTTGTTGGAGACTGGGGACATGCTTCAGGATACAATCGTAGACTGGAATTACATTGAATGGGGCCGCTAGAAATCACTACCATACCATGGAAATAGGGAACACACAGACTAGTTCCTGAAGTGGTCCCTGAAAGATGGCAAAGGGATGCAGGTTGGGCACCAGGGATGTATAGGCACCTTACCAATCCAACCCAAGTTTTCTGAGAATAGCCATCATCAGAGGCAAGAGTGGGTGAATTTACACCATAGATGATCTTACAGTGCAGATAAGCAGCTATGAGGCTCCAAGAACACAGCCTTGGCACAGTGAGGAAGTGCACTGCTACATAAAAGTAATAAAAGGCAAAAAGGTTGTGCTATAAAATGTCCCTTACAAAACATAAAAAGCCAGTGGGTGACTCCACCAGCATCACACCCAAAGCCGAACAAAAAGGTTTAGATTAACTCACCGGATTCTTGTAGGTACCAGATCGTATCTACAGGTTATAGTCAGTAATGCAATTTGATAGGTCACCAAAATAAATATATTGTTTAGCCACTTACTTTCACTAGTCACTTGACTATTGTGCATCACCATTTAAACCAGTGCACTTGCTTTAACATTTGAGTTATAGTTTTTTTTTTTATATATGCATTGCCTGCATTGTACTTTTCACATGAAAGAAAAAAATCACGCTGCTAATTGTATGTATTAAAATATATATTTATACATATAAGGTAGTGCTTGAGCAGAGGGTCTCAATTACACTGGCACACGATGGTGGGGGAAAGTGTAGTTTAAAGGTGAATGTGCAGAAGCAGTTGGGCTTGAATTACAGAATTAGAAAGGAGAAACAGCGAAATGTCTTGGCAGTAACAAAGAAATGGTATAGACAGCTTTTACGCCCACAGCAGCTGATCAGGGGCGATAATGAATAGCTAAGTAGATGCTTTTTAACAGACCATAAAGCTAAATTACAGGCTGGGTTACAAAAAAAGGAGCTTTTAATAAAAACACTCATTCAACCTTATTCAATAAAGAGCTCTTGGGATAGAGGAACTTGACTGGCCTGCACAGAGTCCTGACTTCAACCTGATAAAACACCTTTGGGATGAATTAGAGCGGAGACTGCGAGCCAAGCCTTCTCATCCACATCAGTGCCTGACCTAACAAATGCGTTTCTGGAGAATGGTCAAACATTCCCATAGACACACTCCTAAACCTTTTTCCGACAACAAAAATTTTTCCGACAACAAAATCCGTTGTCAGAAATTCTGATCATGTGTACACAAATCCGACGCACAACGTACAACGCATGCTCAGAATAAATTAAGAGATGAAAGCTATTGGCTACTGCCCCGTTTATAGACCCGACGTACGTGTTTTACGTCACCACGTTCAGATAGATCGGATTTTCCGACAACTTTGAGCCAACATCCGTCAGAAAAAAATCCATGGATTTTGTTGTTGGAATGTCCGATCAATGTCCGACCGTGTGTACAGGGCATAAGACTGGGATGCCATTAAAGTTTATGTGCGTGTAAAGGCAGGCGTCCCAATACTTTTGGTAATATAATGTATGTAGGAGGATGCGTTTCTTCACTGTGTATCACCTGATGATCACCACTTCACTGGGTATATGGAAGGGTTTACAAGCACTTTAAATTGCAGTTCACGGTATGTTAGGTACAGTTCATAATTCAACATTAACGCAATATTTTTGGAAGCCTTTGAAACACTTTGGCTGTCTCTTTTCTAAGAAGAGAACTGAATTTTCCAACCATGATATTTCTTCATTTATCCCTGGGCAACATCAGCACAATATACTTGTTATGTAATACTTGCATAGTCATCATAGCAATTGAACTCAACATTTGGATGGAGGCTCTTTTTTTTTTTTTCTCCAGAAAATGCATTGATTATTCTTCCTTAAAAAAGATGGTTTCACACTCATGTAAACCCTAATGGACAGAATAAACCTAAATGAAGCCCACTTCTAACCCACTTATAGGTGTAAGTAGATAAGGGGTGGGCTTTAAAGAGAGTCAGTCAATTTGTCCGTTGCTCCATTGCACTGCAGTCCTAACCTTGTGTAAGCTGTGTGTGGGATGATGTTGGAACCTACAAGGTTATAATTATTATGTCCACCCTTTCAATCACCTGACAGGGTTCAGGCCTGCCCATTGGCAGCTTATGCTAAAGCACTGCATCATGGGAGGAGGTCATGTGCTTCCCTACAGTAGGAAGTGCTGGATATTTTGCAGGGGTTATAGGGAGAAAGCATGGGAAAAGTGAGTAAAAGTGGGTTGGGTGGCCTTAAAGAGATTCTGTCACTTTTCTCTGAATGGACAAAGTGACAGTCTATTAAAAATACTGTTGCTGTTAAAATAATTACACCTAGGAGATACACCTAATACACACCAAACAAAATAAACCTTCTTAATGGGACTTTGAAAGGCAAGAACCACTGTATATAAAACGCATAATAGATTTAATATAAATTAAAAATAAGTATACATATACCCATGTACAGACAGTTAAAAAGGTTGATGCAGTTAAAGTATAGATTGGATACAAAAAAGATAAATAAATAACCTCTGTCGACTAGTTGATCAAGAAGACAGAAAGTACCCAACGCGTTTCGAACTAAGTATAACTTTCTTCTTCAAGGGGTAATGGTTATCATGTACAATTATCTACAACAGAGAGGAATAAAGTTAAGTACCACATACATCAATAACTTGTATGTATTGTATGTATACCAGTTTTGATGTATGTGGTACTTAACTTTATTCCTCTCTGTTGTAGATAATTGTACATGATAACCATTACCCCTTGAAGAAGAAAGTTATACTTACTCATTTTGAAACGTGTTGAGTACTGTCTTCTGACTGGTCAACAGAAGTTCTTTGGTTATCTTTTTTGTATTCAATAATCTATACTGTAACTGCATCAACCTTTTTAACTGTCTGTACATGTGTATACTTATTTTTAAATTTGTATCAATAAAATTATTATGAGTTTTATATACAGTGGTCCTTGCCCTTCAAAGTCCCATTAAGAGGGTTTCTTTTGTTTGGCGTTTTCCATTAGGGATGCGGGACCCACTTCTCCCTAACAATTGAACTTTTTGGCACACCTAGTACACACGGGCCGAATTTCAGGCGGCATTGGCCGCTTCAACAGAAACCGTACGACATTCGGACCGTGTGTACTGCAGTTGGTCCGACAAAAGGGGCATGACCGAAAAAGGTCTGCCGATTGGCTCCCGATCAGCACTGATCAGAGTGTTCTGGCAGGGGGTTGTTCCATTGTCAAAACACAATAGCACAGCAGAGGAGATCGCTGTACTAACCTCAGATTGTTAGTACAGCAACTCCTCCTGAGCTGTCCATTTTTGTTTTTTAACGGAAAAAAAAAAAAAAAAACTACTAGTGTGTTCTAGATTTCCTTCAGTCAGTGACTGCAGATTTTTAGATTGCACAGTAAATGACAATTACAGTATAGCACTAACCAAAAATATAGCCCCTATACTGTATGTAATGAGCAAATATGGCTTTACTATGTGAAGAAACTGTTTTAATAAATAATTATGATAATGACAATGAGCTAATACCACAGCGCTGAAGGATTCCATAAAGACCAGACTGACTGCTAACCGCAGGTGGTAAACAACAATTCCCATACTGGACCAGGGCATAGAGCCGATGCTGCCCTCATGAGATCGAGGAATCTTGCAATTACACAAAAAGATAAAAGAAAAGATAAAACAAAAAGGCCTTTAAGCCCTTTTTTATCTTTTGTGTAATAAAAATTATATATTAAGGACAGGTTTTTTTTTTCCTTTTAAATACCATACACTGATCGGATTTGTTGTAATGTAATTACATTAACTCCCCCCCCCCCCCCCCAATTAAACCCTTTAAAATGTATTCCCATCAATAAAAAGGGTACAGTATACCAAAATGATCATGCTCTCTGCATTACGATTGCTCTTCTCAGCTTACTTTACCATAATGACACAGCAAGTGCCAAGCCCTGAGGCACCAAGCCATACACAGTAGGCAAGGGTAAGAAAGATTGTGGCTACCTACTGCTAAAAGAAGTGACCCTTTTATGTGTGTGCTCTAATATAAAATATGACTGGCTCCATCTCAGACTTCCAACAATCATATTAGCATTACAAAAACATTGGTATAATCCAGAGCATTACTGTCTGGCTGAATAGAAGAGGACAGCCATAGGCAGAGGCTAGGGCTTAATAAATGTGAGCCGAGAAGAATGCAAGGAGATGGGAGGGAGGAAAGCAGCACAAATCGTAATACTAATTTAGAAGGCACAGCTCTGAATCACCTTCTCAGCTGCTTTGTGCTCCTCAGTAATGTCTCTGCATACCAACAATATGAGATATGCAACATGCAGGGAGTCTAATGCCATCTTCTCACCTGTCAGCAGACACATTAGTATGAACTGCACTAAAGTGTGTCAAGCCGATTTAGAATTTTTGATTTGTTAGCATAACGTGACTGGCTGTATTGTCTTTGTCATAATTCAGTCTATGGATTGAGCTACTGCTTGTTTTTATTCAGCAAGGCATACATTCAAAATTCATCTTTTGTTGATCTGACTGCAGCAAAATGACATTCACTTGTTTAAAATAAATCTGTGGGAGGACCGTACATTATAAACTCA
The DNA here is from genome assembly GCF_042186555.1 of Aquarana catesbeiana. Lineage (NCBI taxonomy): Eukaryota > Metazoa > Chordata > Amphibia > Anura > Ranidae > Aquarana > Aquarana catesbeiana. Next base: position 166,691,934 of record NC_133328.1, on the reverse strand, counting down.
GCACTGAGGTTGGTAGTCAACAGTAAAAACTGTCTGTTTGTACCAGTTTTACAAAACTCTTCTCCGATGAATGCCGGCAGTTGATTTTTTTCCGATGAATGCCGAGAGCAACCTTAAAAGGGTAACTTCACTTTTATGGGGGGAAAAAATATAGCAAAGAAATAATAATATTGCATATACCAGGGCTCAAAATTTAAAGTCCAGAGCTACTAGCCAGACCTTAAGTGCCAAATCACACAGGGGCAACACGACTTCAGGGCGACTTTGCAATGCGACTTCAACACAACTTTAAGCAATTTACAACGCAACTTCAAGTTGCCTCCAGGACAGGCGACTTTGGCTGTGGCCAATCACAGAATAATCAGCTCTCTGGGAGGGAGGGGTTTGCCTGGGTAAACAAATTTATTTTCCTGTAAAGTCGCTTCAATATAGATGGAGATCCGACTTCCATTGAATTCTATGGGTACAGGTCGCCTAGAAGTCGCCTTGAAGTAGTACAGGAACCTTTTCTGAAGTCGGAGCGACTTCAGTAGTGTACATTAAGATGGCTCTCATTGACTATAATGCAATTCCTAATGTCAAGCGACTTGAGGGCTGACAAGTCGGATTCCAAGTCGTTGTAGTGTGAACCGACTCTAAGGGTTACTCGCTAATAGATGCCCCACCCAATTCCTACCCTGCCCCACCCCTAAACACGCCTTCATAAGTTATCTCATGAAATGACACTTAAATGTTTTATGCAGAATTAACCGCTTGCCGACCAGCTGCCGCAGTTGTACTGTGGCAACATGGCTCGACTGCGCAAATGTTAGGTCACTTCCTTCTTTGGCCACTAGGGGAGCGCTGCTCGCCCCCAGAGCCGATGCGAGTGCCCGGCGGTTCGCGATGACCACCGGGCTCCTGCGATCTCTCGGGACACGGCGAGAACCGGGATCTCTGTGTGTAAACACTGAGATCCCGGTTCTCTGAGGACAGAAGAGACTGATCGTGTGTTCATACAAAGTATTAACACCGAACTATTTCTTGCCCTAGCTAGTCCCATCCCCCCTTCAGTTAGAACACACACTAGGGAACACAGTTAACCCCTTGATTGCCCCCTAGTGTTAACCCCTTCACTGACAGTGACATGTTTACAGTAATCAATGCATTTTTATAGCACTGATCGCTGTATAAATGCCAATGGTCCCAAAAATGTGTCAAAATTGTCTGATGTGTCCGCTATAATGTCACAATTAAAAAAAAAAAAAAAAAAAAAGGCAGATCGCCGCTATTACTAATAAAAAAATAATAATAATTAAAATGCTATAAATCTATCCCCTATTTTGTAAACGCTATAACTTTTGTGTAAACCAATCAATATATGCTTATTGCGATTTTTATTACCAAAAATATGTAGAAGAATACATATCGGCCTAAACTGAGAAAAAATTTGCTTTTTTAAAAAAAAAAAAAAAATGGGGATATTTATTATAGCAAAAAGTACAAAATATTGTGTTTTTTCAAAATTGTAGCTCTTTTTTTGTTTATAGCATAAAAAATAAAAACTGCAGAGGCGATCAAATACCACCAAAAGAAAGTTCTATTTGTGGGAAAAAAAGGACGTCAATTTTGTTTGGGTGCAGCGTCGCACAATCACGCAATCGTCAGTTAAAACGACACAGTGCTGCAACGCAAAAAATGCTCTGGTCATTCAGCAGCAAAATCTTCCAGGACTGAAGTGGTTAAGTTACAAAAATAATTATTAACAACAATTTTATCAGTGACCATCAGCACAGCCTCACCAGCGCCCATCAATGCAGCCTCACCAGCGCCCATCAATGCAGCCTCACCAGCGCCCATCAATGCAGCCTCACCAGCGCCCATCAAATCAATGCGGCCTCACGAGCGCCCATCAATGCGGCCTCACGAGCGCCCATCAATGCAGTTTGACCTGTGCTGGGGAAGAGAGAGGGGAGTTAGAGGAGAGCCGGCCGGGTCATCACAGAGCGGGGATTGCCCACTGTAACAGCTTTCATTTGAATTGCTGGGCACTTGCCGGCACACACAGTCCCGCCTCCAGGTCCAGCACCTATGATAAACATCACACGTCCGGTCATAGGACTATTTAAAAACTATTAGATGCGCACCTGAACGGTCACAACATACAGGGATATACAATGTACTATTGACATAAACACAAGCACACTCACACACCAGAGGTTGAACTGGATGGACTGGTGCCTTTTTTTAGCCTTACCCACTATGTAACTATGTAAGATACAAGTCAGATTTCAGGCATCCCCTGCAACAAAAATGTACATTTTGGCGAGATACTCCCAATAGAAAAATCACATCTAAAGGGATGCAGACAATGCAATTTTCCTAATTAGTGCCACGGCAGTCCTGCCGTTGCACAGCTGATTGATAATTACAATTTAGAGGAATGGTGCACTCATTCCACAAAACTGAGAATAAATGTAAATCCAACATGAATAATATGCGTGAACAACCAAAGCGTGATAAATAATGACTGTGATTGGGAGGAGTCGGTGACATCACTTCCGGTGTCCAGGGACCCCGTAGTAGCAGTGAGGAGGAGAGCCTCGTAGGTTTTGATGTTATTTTTGCTATAAACAAGAGGACTACTATGTGAGTGGGCAACTGTTAGTTTTAATAAATTACCTTGTTTTATACAAGTTTGCGCAATGAAAATCTTTCTTTTACTCTGAGCCACTCCAGAAAATAGTCGGCCCTTTTCATCGAAGGAGTTTTAAAGAGACCAAAGGCAGTAGCGTTTCCCCGCCAGGAATACCAAAGATACCAGCTTAAAAAGGCATGATTAGACCCAGTGGGGTCGCTTCCTAAGGTGAGCGGGCAAGTCACCTGGTGGTGGAGGTGGTGGTATTTATCACACTTTTCCCATGAGGAGGCACTTAAAAGAAGCACAAAGTTTAAAGAAGGATTCTAATTTTATATTTATGTGGGACAATCAATTATTATCCATTATTTATCACTTTGGTTGTTCACACATGTATTATTCATGTTGGATTTACATTTATCATCACAGTGTTGTGGAACGAGCGCACCATTCCTCTAAATTGTTGTTCTAATTAGTGTAAGATCCCTACATAAATGGTGCAGCTGTTCTGAGTGTTTCAACTATATTTAACACACTTAACACAATTTAACTGGTACACAGTTTTGTTTTTTTATTGATAATTATGAAACCACTCCCATTAGATTTACTTTTCCACGTGAAGACAAACAGATTTCTTCAGAATAACAAAAGGTAGGAATCAACAAAGTTTATTAAAATCCTTGTAATGTACATAGATCACCCAAAGGGGAATGTTTTTTTCTCTCAATAAAAGTGGAGTTACTCTTTAAAGCTGGCTACACATTATACAATTTTCTTGTTCAATTGTCTTTAGATTTACCTGCAACTAAGTGGTGCAAGGGCCTGCCTGGTTGCACACAAATTGAAAGTGTATAGGTTTGACCTCATATTATATGGTTTTGGTAAATCTAAAAAGAAAAATTGTATAATGTGTAGCCAGCTTAGAGGATGTAAACCCCGATAGGTTTTACTCCCTCTTTTGCTCCTTGCAAGGCCTGCAAATGAACAGCATAATGGGCTAGTCATTATATGACACTTGCCTGCAAACGAAGCCTGCACTGTCCCCTGAGCAGGCTGTGTCCATCTTCACCCTCTTCCTTCTGGGGCCCTGGACTCCGGCTCTGTGACTGGCCGGAGTCGCGTGACGTCACCCCATGCATGCGTGCGAGAGCAGTTAGTAACGGCACACGCTGGGGGAAGAAAAGGCACGGTGGTCAGTTTCTTCACAGCGCATGCGCCGATGACATCGGTGCACTACAAGTGAAATATCTCCTAAACGGCGCATGTTTAGGAGATATTTCCACTACCTATAGGTAAAGCCTTATTCTAGGCTTAACTATAGGTAAAAGTCACCAAAAAGGGTTTACAATCACTTTAAGGCCCCTTTCGCACCGGATGAAATCCAATTTGCCCAACAGGGGGTTGGTCCGCTGATCCCCTGGTCAGCAGAGCAGAATGGGCAGGCGACAGGTCTGTATCTGGTCAGTTTCTGCAAAGCAAAGGACAGAGCCCACTAGGCTCTATGGGTGGCCGGGTGTAAACAGATTGGATGTCTGTTTACACCGACTGCCCTCCGCTTTGATCTGCCTAGATGGAGGGGGACAGGACCCCTTTCTTTAACGTACCAGATCGGATTGGAAGTAGGCAGGTGTAAATGGACACAAGTCTGTTTACACCCACTAGTTCATAGGGATACATAGATCATCCAAATCAGACTGAAACTGACAGGCAGACCTGATCGGATCGCTTGTGTGAAAGGGGCCTAAGTGTCCTCTTTTTGTCAGTGGATATTACCTTTCCCAATCCCACAATGCAATGTTTAAGGCCTAGGAAACCCATCAGCAAGGCAAGATATTGTGATATCAGTGGTGAATGAAGTGCAATAATAAATATACAAATAGTGACTGTGAACAAGCTTCTATTTGTCACATCTAGACGGTGGCGGACAGGACTTGGGAAGGAACATCGCTATGAGAAAAACATACAGCTTGTACTGCCAGCTACAATGCTTGGTTTATATACGGGATATTCCCACAGGCTTACTCTAGAGATTACTACATTCTGCACATCATCATTGCTCCTTTTAATATCCTTATTGAGTACATTTGATTGTGAGCAGAAGAAGCACTCACAAAGGACTTTACTGGGGAAGGTAGTGGGGGGGCTAAAGAACAGAAAGAGATAGGCAATACCGAATATAGTATACATACTTCACAGGTTACCTTACAATGGACCAGAAAATTTAAAAACCAAGATTTACATTGTAAGTATTCTTAGTAGCCCTACATACAAATTTATTTCTATGCATCTATGTTATGCAGCCAGTTCTCCTGTATTAAGGAATTTTAAGGCTATAGCAGTTTTCAAGCAAACTGAGTAGTCATTTATTATATTATTGGGTAATCGAAAAATGTCCCTTCTCAGTTTTGATTGGCTTCTGTTCTGGTCTTGTGTAAAAACCATATTGTAACATAGGTATACGAATATTACAGGTCCTGACAGCTGCTGGCCATACATGTTTTTCTTATATACAAACAGGCAACTATGCTGTATCTCTATTCAAACTCCTACATGAGAGCCCAAAGTACATTACATTAGTACATTATGAAATAAAACGAATGTCTAAGAAAGTGTAATCTAGTTTACCGCCTTTTTACAGATGTGGCCAACGGATGGCAAAATACGGCCATATTACAGGCTATACAGCCCAAGATCAATGAATGTATAATAAATCCGTGCCACGGATATGGGATCAAATTAGTTTAGATCAGCAGCAGGTACTATATCACAATATATGTAAAATTAATAAATTGGACATTAATTGAATGTTAAAAATTATATTGACATACAGTCCAATATGCCCGTGTGCATAAGCCATTACAGACCATTTACAGGGCTACAACCCACATGAACTGTAAACCACATGGGGACTGAAGTGTAGCACCTGTTATATCAGGAATCTGGACAAAAATGTAAAAGGTAAGGCGCACTATTTAGGGTAAAATTTGTTAGATTAAAAAAAAAAAAAAAAATGCTTTGATTCTATTGTAGAGCAAAGACAATGCACCCCCAGGGCAGCCTTCCACAACCTATTTGTCCTAGAGTAAGCCTTGAAATATCTTTCAGGTCTCAAGAGCCCCTATGAAAACCAATTTGTTGCGGTCAGTGTGAAAAATTCCCTTTACATTGGAGGTCAGTGAGAAGAATGCCACATTAAAAGAAAGCTAAATAGATCATTGGCATCATGCAGTTGGCTCTGCCCTGGAACTGTGCAGCCACCATCAAATATGAGGTCAATCAGCCATAGTTCAAGGTACCCCTAGCAACCTCTGGAGGAATCCAAGCTGAGAATGGCTGGTCAAGGAACATGTTACAAGAGACTGCTAGAGATCACTGCCATTAGAGCTCCTTCATGAACTAATACTCCCAAAACTGGCTGCAGAGGTCCAAGAGCCGCACCATAAAGTAACACAGTATAGATTCTCTTTAAAAAGGAGAAAAAAGCCACGTGGTAAACTTTGTGAATTGACGTTTACATACAAAAAAAAAAAAAAAAACCAACAACAACTTTAACAATGTCACATGCAGATGGCAAAGTAAGCTGGACCATTTTCAGTTTTACAAAATAGCAAAATCCAGAAATGAAAAAACTGTGGCAGTTAAGCCTTAGGCAATCCAAAGCTGTACACCACCCAAACCATAGAATTTCTACGGTGGGTACGACCAGTTGTTTGCGATCAACTACAGTCGCTCAGCCTGTACAAAATTAAAGACAGGCTGACACTGTCTGCGGCTAGTCCAAGTAATCACTTGGAACTGACTTGTAAGTTACATGTGTTTTGTGTCGACAGGTCAGCGTCTCTATTGCCCTGTGTTTTACATATTTAAATTTTTTCTAGCGTGTGCATCATTCACAACAAGTAAAACTGTAATTTGTAGGATGCAAACAATTTGAAAAAAAAAATGTCTTTTTTTTTTTTTAGGGCCAGTTCACACCAGATGCAGTTCCACCCACGCGCTTTTTTTCTGCACAAAATGCATGCACAGTATTTTCCAAGTATTCCAATGGCTCTAGTTTACACCATGCAGTCAGTTTCCGGTTAGTTTTCAGTCAGTTTCTGGTGCAGAAACTGATGGAAAACTGACTGCATGGTGTGAACTAGAGCCATTGGAATACATGGAAAACACTGTGCATGCATTTTTAGGGCCAGTTCACACCAGACGCAGTTCCGTTCAGTTCTGTGAGCTTTTTTTCTGCATTAAAAATGCATGCACAGTGCTTTCAATGTATTCCAATGGCTCTAGTTCACACCATGCAGTCAGTTTTCGGTGCAGAAACTGACTGGAACCTGACTGCATGGTGTGAACTAGAGCCATTGGAGTACATTGAAAACACTGTGCATGCTTTTTGTGCAGAAAAAAAGCGCATGGAACTGAACGGAACTGCGTCTGGTGTGAACTGGCACTTAGTGCAGAAAAAAAGCGCACGGAACTGCATTTGGTGTGAACTGGCCCTTAATATATCTATTGATTTTAAAATGAATAAAAAAAAAAAAAAAAAAAAAAAAAACCACATACAGTATTTATCGGCGTATAACACGCACTTTTTTCCCCTCAAAATCAGGGGAAAATCGTGGGTGCGTGTTATACGCCGATCCCCCGCTGATTGTGAGAGGAGCTAGCGCCGGCCGCCGATATACATACATAGCCGAGTGTACTCGGCTAGTTCCACTCACAGTCACGCCCAGTTCTGCCCTATGATGGACATAACACAAGGACTGGGTGTGACTGTGAGCAAAGCTAGCCGAGTACACTCGGCTATGTATGTATATCGGCGACGCTCGGCTGCACTCACAGTCCTGCCCAGTCCCGCCATTGGACCTGTATTATGTCCATCATAGGGCGGGACTGCGAGAGGAGCCAAAAAGAGCCGAGAAGAGTCGAGATACACAGGACCGGCTCTGTGCATCTTGGTGGCGCCATTTTTAAACTGCAGTGACAATGACAAGTCACTGCAGCTTAACTGCAGCCTGGGCAAGGCTGCAAATGGACACTGGCAAGGCTGCAAATGGACACTGGCAAGGCAAGGCTGCACATGACACTGACAAAGCTGCAAATGACACTGGACAAGCATGCAGATGGACGCTGATAAGGCTGCATTGATGGGCATTTAAATGTAAGTGTTTTTCCTTAAAATGCCCTTCTAAACTTGGGGTGCGTGTTATACGCCGATAAATACGGTAACCATGAGTCTCTCATGTCTCATTACAGAACAGTAATAAATAAGTCACGGTCTCGATCGGGTACAATTATCAGAATCGAGCGAGGTCAAAATTGTGTACTTTTAGTAGAGAATAAAATTGTCGGGTTTCAGGCTGAACAAGATTTAAAAAGGTCTTCCCGTGACTTTGGCAAGTTGCGAATATTACAATGCAGAGAGTTTACAGAGCGTGGATATGCATATATTATCATATCCTCAATATCAGAGGTCACTTAGAACTGCCATCCCATTTACAAATCAGCTTAGCATTAAATCACATCAAATGAAAAGCTGCCACCATTGAAATAGCCAGGAAACAAGCATATCATGTTAGCATACAGATTTGTTCTTGACATCCCGTAGTTTAGCACAGAACATATTAGCCAGAGGGAAAATGCTGTGTGATCAGATGCACCCCTCCATCACTGAAATGAGCCAGACAAAGACTCCCCTACCGTGCTCAGCTGTCTGCGATTCAGGATATGCAGAACACCAAATATGTTGTACTGTGGCCAGAATATCTGTCTCTTGGATAACAGCATAATTATGCACCTTGGAACCTTAGAGACATTAGGTGATTTGCAGCCCTATTTATTATTTTTTAGTAATTCATGTACTATTTAGGCAGTCCTGCAGTGGCGGCTGATGCGGCAAACCAACGCCAATCCCTCCCATGGGAGACGGACGGGAATGCGCCCCTACGGATGGGCCGCCACTGCAGTCCAGGGCGACACTTTGGAAGTTTTGCTGACAAAAAGCTTATCTATGGTGAGGGTGGTACCAATGGAAGGGAATACAGAAACAAAAAGTACCCACCGGTACTAGTGGGACTTTTGAGGCAAATGAAGAATAGGTTTATAAATTTTATTAACCAAGGTATAAATGTAAAACAGGTCTATACCTCACCAATAAAAACACAGATAAGAACATATGTAGAATGATTGTTGTCACGTCTGTGAAAGTGGCCCTAAGAGCCCAACGCGTTTTGAGACATATACCAATGTCACTAATGAAGGGACGTATTCTAAGGATCACAGAGTATTGTATTCAGTGAGAATAATCAGCAAAAAACTCAGCTGTGTAGGCTCAGCAGCAGCCACCGTGCTCATTAGGAACAAAACGTGTCCCAAACAGAACCAAGGAGAGATGGACAGCGGACCCCCGGTGTTCCACACAAGTGTCCCCACAAAGTTGCAGTTGCGCCAATGATTTCTACCATGAAGGTGGCGTAATCTTCCAGACAATGGTGGCTGTAATGGCGTGCCACAGAGTCCCACGCATACGTACGTCATGCCCGCATATGTAAACAACGTTCAAATCACACATTTGAGGTATCACCGCGAACCTTAGAGCGAGAGCAATAATTCTAGCCCAATACCTCCTCTGTAACTCTAAACAGGTAACCTGTAACAAAAAAAAAAAAAAAAAAAATTTAAAAGCGCAGCCTAGGGAGATTTTTAAATACCAAAAGTTTTCCGCCATTCCATAAATGTGCGTAATTTTAAAGCGTGACATGTTAGGTAACCATTTACTCAGCGTAACATCTTCCACATTATAGAAAAAAAAATTGGGCTAACTTTACCGTTTTGTTTTTTTTTGTTTTTTTAATTCATGTAACAGTTTTTCTTCCCAAAAAAAAAAAAAAAAAAACACGTTTGAAAAAAATAAATAAAACAATGCAACAACCACCATTTTATTCCCTAGGGCAGTGATGGCGAACCTTGGCACCCCAGATGTTTTGGAACTACATTTCCCATGGTGCTCAAGTACACTGCATGGGAAATGTAGTTCCAAAACATCTGGGGTGCCAAGGTTCGCCTTCACTGCCTTAGGGTCTCTGCTAAAAAAACATATATAATGTTTGGGGGTTCTAAGTAATTTTCGAAAAAAAAAAGATGATTTTTACATGTAGGAGCAAAGTGTCAGAATTGGCTTGGGCGCGAAGTGGTTAAACAAACAAAAAAACACATCATTGTACGCAGTTACTGTACAGCAGCTTCTATAATGCCATTATCTAGATCTACAAGTATGGCCCCAAGTGTAAATCCAGATCTGCTTATGATTCCACCGACTAACAATGAGCATGTAGATAATCTGGTGAGACAACCCGGTTTGCTCTTCTGGGATGACAATATGATTTTATGTTTGGCAGGCTGAGCTTGCTAATGTCACTGGCTGATACAAATGGAAGGGAAGTTGCCAGGAAATGAAGCACACCCCCTTTTTCTCTATGTTAACAGCTTCTACAGGCATAAAAAGAACATTTGTGGATAATCAAAAAGGTAAATACTAGCACACAGTTCCTTCAAAGGACCCTTTATTACAATTTTAGTAACCAATGGCACCATCCTGCGACCAACTGTGGGCAGAGTTTGTCCATGAATATAATGCCAACTAAAAACTGCCCTGTACTGTGACTCAAACCAACTTTAATTCAATGCAAGCAGAAGTTATTGTATGACACCACTGTAAGCCAGAGAACCTATTAGAGCTCAAGTTACTGTAGCATGCGATTTGTACTTATTAGATCTCATGGACACGGGCGTTCTGAGGTTTTTTTTTTTTATAAATTTTACGATTACAGGAGTAAATGGCTGTGGTACATAAGGGCAGAGAAAGGCAGCCCACAAATGCCCAGAGCTTATTTCTAAAACACAACTGTACCCATGTAATACTTTTCTATGGCTGAATGCACACTAGACATTCAGCAGTGCAATTAGTCTGGCTACTTTCCATAAACGCATACATCAAATTGTTGTTGTTTTTTTGTGTGTGTCCAGAAACCAGTTAGCCAGGTTTTATACCGCTAAACACCTGCAACTTAAAACACAGAAGAAATAGATCTGAGAAGTCAAACACTGGTTGATTCTTCCCCAAACGATTTCTCCTGCATTAAAAACGCAGGTGACCTTAGTGAATAAAGCTTAAAATCATTACATACATTTATACACATTTGGGAATGTCCTATAAAAGAACACATGTAGGGGGTCATTGCCAGCGTGAATATAGAGGCCAGCACAAACGTATAGAAATAGGATATCCCTGCCAAGGATAATGTCTCAACATTAGTAACTATACTGAGGCAAGTGAATTATTAATTTGCATGGATTATTGTTTTTACATTAGGCAGTAAAAAATACACACACACACACACACACACACACACACACACACAACAGGGGATTGTAAAAAGCAGAAGTGAAAGTGGTGCTTTGACATTCAAAAAAGGAGCGTTACAAGAAGCTGTGTAAAAAAAAAAAAGGAAACATTAGGCGGGAGGATGGTAGAACGATTGCAATGGGCTTTTCTGGCGATTGTTGTAAATTTTGATTTGCAGTTTTTTAAGTTCACCTGAAAACTTTATATTTTCACTCTCCCTAATATACACTGCTGATCTTCCAAAGTTAAAGTGAAATTCTGTGATAAAACTACAGTATCTCATCTTAAAACTGCTCCCACCCCCCTCCTAAGTCCCCCTTCAGATGGGCGGACTCCGCCTGCTCAGAATCTGTCTGCCGATCCCCCCTGAGCAGGCAGATGACAGGTCCGTGTCCAGCCTGCTGATGCAGAGCAGACCCAGACACAGCCCGCTCTCCTCTATGGGCAGTCAAGTGGAAACAGACTGCCTGTCAGTTTCCATATGACTGTCATCCAATCAGATCCGCCATATGGATAGGGAACGGATCCCCCATCAGTCTGTTTTCAGTGGAGAGGATCAGATCTGATGAGGGCAATGGAGGGTCCTGAACAGGTCCGTCTGAAAAACGGACAGGCGGACCCGATCGTGTGAAAGGGGTCTTACACCTATACCAACTTTCCTGTAGAAGAAGCATGCATATACTCATCTATTCTCAGGCTGTCCTGGTCCAGTCACATGATCTTCCCTGTTTCAATCAGCTGATGCTAACTAACAGAGGAGCCGATCACGTGACTGGATCAGAGCAGCCTGAGAAGAAGAAAGTATAAGCAGCTTTCTAAAGCCTTGTACACAAGGTCAGATTTTCGGACCACCGAACACCTTTTTTTTGTTGCATGCTAGTCTCATGTCAAAAGTGAAGAAGTTACTCAACATATGAAACTTCTCGTACGACAGAATGCATCTTCAGAAGAGACGGAATGTGTTAAAAAGTTTAGTATGTATTCTTTCGTTTCTGAGCATGCGTAGTCTTGCGCTTACGATTTTTTTCATAGAAAAACCGTACTAAAAACGAAAATCGGACGCGGAGTTCACATACAACAAAAAATGTTATAGTCTGCACATCCAGCTTTTGTTGGACGTAAAAAAAGGTAATCGGCTGTTGAAAGTACCATACTAACGATCCGAAAATCAGCAGATCGTTCAGACTAAATTTTACTTCCAATTTTCGTATCGTGTTTACGGGCCTTTACATCGGGTAGTTCGTATAGGTGATAAAAAGGGGGGTGGGAGCAGTTTTAGGATTACATTGCTTTATCCCGGAATTTCACTTTGAGGGCCACCATAGAAACGCAGTCCAGATGCTTTTCTGCATGCGCATTTTTGATGCATTCCAGTGCGTTTTACAGCGTTCCGGTACAGTCCAGGGCACGAAAAAGGCAGCATGTTCTACTTTTTTTCCTGGAACTCACTGAAACTGCAAGCACTGGTGTAAACTGTGCCATTGAAAACTATATAACCTACTTTCCAGGTGTTTTTGATGCAGAAAAAAAAAAAAATGCACTGGACTGGCCTTTAAGTATAATTACAGGCAAAACTTTTGTCCCCAGAAAAGTAATAGAGGGCAAATCTTCCAATGGGGACACTAGTTCTGGTGACCTGGAGGTCCCCAAGGAATTCCCTTAATTTGCAGGGAATTCTGCTCACTTCCTGTTTGGCTATGGGACAGGAAGTAAAGGTAAATCTCCCCAATAGAACACAGATGGCGAAAAAAAAAAATCTTACAGGGGTTATAACCCTGACTTTATCCAAAAGGAAAACAAAATGTACACGGGACATTGTTCAACCTCTCCTGGACGATTTAAATTGACAGCTAGAAACCGGCATCTAAAAACGTCCATTTAGCTGCGTTTACATGCCATGTAACTTTTTTTCTTCTTTTCAAAATAGCCAAAAGTGAAAAACACCTGTAAATGAAGGGCGGCTAAACGCAAGTTACTGCGCTCAGCGCTTGAAATGCCTCTAAACGCAGCTTCTGAACGTATTTTTTTGAGTTCCAAAAGAAGCCTCGTAACGCAACTGCCTAGAAACGACTAAACGACCCTGTGTACATGTACTGATAATATAACAGAGGAGAGTTCAGGAGCAGTTGAAAAAAATGTCCAACTGCTCCTAAACGTCCGTTTACCACCAGCAGCGTACATGAGGTTTAAAGTGGAGTTCCACCCACTTTTACAACTCTTCAGCATCCCTCACTAAACTGTGCACTGTAAACGAATAGGATATTTTTTTATTTTTTTTCTCAGCACCTACTGTATATCTACTATATTCATTTTTCACTTCCTCCTCCCTGGCCGTGGCCCATCGCATCATTTCCTGTTTGCAATGCCTTCCGGGAAGGGGCGGCAACTTCCTCTGACACTGCCATTGCTATGGAAACCTGACCTGAAACCTATTACACTGCTTGTGATCCAGGAAGAAATACAGTCTGGCTTCAGATGTCCACACTTAAGATGGCCACGGCCTGCTGTAAGTTTATAAAATAACAAACTACTGCTATAAACTAACAAAACAGACCTTACAGACTAAATTTACTAGAATACATTAAGCTAGTGTACTATAGGGGTATTTTTATTTAAAAAGTATAATTTCGGTCGGAACACCACTTTAAACAGAGGTGGGATCACAGTTGCAGAAAAAAAAGAAAAAAAAAAAAAAGAAAAAAAAAAAAAGAAGAACTTGATGGATTGGATGAGCTGTATGTATGTTGAGTGAGTTCTCATTTATGGAGTGATTACATTGGTGCCCCGTAAGGTTCCTGCAATTAGCAGGTCTGTCCCGGGTCCCGGGCACCTTCATTTCAGGACAATACAGTGTCTCGGAATGAAACTGACAGAGCGAGCAAACCCCGCTATAGCGCTGGTGCTCGCTCTGCTTCCAGCCGAGGAGCTGAGACCGAGCCGAGGGAAGCTGAGACTGCCCCCCCCCCCCCCGCCTGAGCACAGCCGAGCCCGCCCAAGCTGAGGGGAGCTGAGACCGCCCCCCCCCGCCTGAGAGTAAGGGGGTCTGTATTTAGCGGGGGGGGGGGGTCTGTACTGATTGAGGAGGATTTATACTGAGGGAGGGGGGTCTGTACATATTTGGGGGGAGGCCGTACTGATGGAGGGGGTGACACCATGTTTTACTGCACCGGTGGGGTGACACCAACCCTAGCAAAGCCACTGCCACCCACCTCCTCTATCTTCTCTGGGCCCACTCCAGCATGCTCTAAAACAGGTCCCCGGGCCGCACTGCCACAATGGCAAGTGACACACTGCATCTAGTGGCAGGTGACGGTGGCAAGTGACACACTGCATCTAGTGGCAGGTGACGGTGGCAAGTGACACACTGCATCGGGTAGCAGGCGACGGTGGCATGCTGCATCTGGTGGCAAGTGACAAGCTCAGGGTTCCCACTGATTCTGCATTATGGTGAGTTGAACTATTTCATTATATATTACAATGTAGTAATAGAAATAATATGATTTGATCGTCCTGACACCATATCAAGCATGGTGTTGGGATGATATAATTGCTAAAACCAGCCAGCCATTCACCTGACAAACCACTCACCCTTGAAACCCCTGTCAACTCCGAGATTACATTGGAAATCTGGTCACCCTAGTGCCCCGTGCAACCGCATTTTAGCGGCACAGATATTGCGTGCATCCCCAGGTCAGCAGTCCTATTGATGTCTATTGGAACACAACCACTGCTCCCAATGTGACATCCATGTGAGGACATGGACCCAAACACACAAAGATTGAGTTCGGGGACACGCACCCATATTGTCATATACAGTGGCTGTGTCTGTGCAGATGCTGTAGCCCAATAGACATTTATGGCACCGCCTGCACACAATACCGGTGCATCCCTGAGAAAACCAACAAGGCCCTGCACGGGGCATGAATATAATCCACCTGTGTGAACGTGGCCTTCAAAAAAACAGTAGATACTTAAATGGAAGAATTTTTTTTAAACCAGAGTTTAGTGTCACTTTAATGTTTTCTTCAAGTAATAACACATTTATTTGCAGGGATAACTCACTACAACTAGAATAAAGCATTCTTTTTTGTTAAAATAATAAGCTAGCAAAATTTAAACATGCCCAAAACACTGCTGGAGTAGCATTATATAGTAGATTCATTATTCAAGCCTCCCACAGTTGTTACGCTAACAGTAACTCTAGCAGCTGCTCTGGCAGCTGGAGACTTTCTATTGGCTGCAAGCTACAATTGTCACAGCAACCAAAAGTAATTACCTGCCAGTGTTCCCGAGCAAGTGAACACCAGGGAACTTAATAATAGAACACGAGAAGTTTAAAGTACTTAGTTACTTGCATATGCTGCAGAAAGTAAAAGGAGGTTTTCTTCACTTAAAAAAAGGTAAATTGTTATGCCATTTACAAGTATAATGCCAGGTTGTAAACAGTTTGCTGACTTCAACCTGTTCTCAACCTCAATCTGTACATTAGCATTGTTCAGCATGGTGAAGGCCCACCTGTATTTATCATCAACCTGGTTTTCTTCACTTAAACCAGCGGCCCTTTGCTTGCTTTTATCCGGGCCTTGGGGCATTATTCCCCCCGCTGTTGTTGACATAGTTCCTGCCACTGACACCAACAATGGGGCACTATTCCTTCTATTGACACCAATAGTGGGACACTATTCCTCCTATTGAAACCAATGATGGGGCACCATTACTCCACCTAATACAAATCACTGAGCACCGTTTACACTCCACTGAGATTAGGCCATTTTCTTTTCCCACTGGCCAAAGTGTGGCCCCCCTAAAAGGTTGAAGGACTGTAAACTGGCCCTTTGTTTAGAAAGTTTGGAGACCTCCGACTTAAAACTGTTGTGCCGTTTACACGTGTAATACCAGGTTGTAACAGTTTGCTTGAAAGTCATTTTTATAGCAACTTTTTAAATGCTTGATATGTGCCGCACATTTGGATTTGGACTTGCAGAATGTCTCTGTATTTCAACCAGTATAGTTATCAACCCTGCTAATGGCTGCTGAGATGCAATCAATTATATACACATACTTTTTTTTTTGGAGATTGATAAGGTGCACAAACACGTAAACATTTTGAATGGGCTGTCAACTCACAGCAACAGGGGTACTAACATACCTGTAGTTACCCCTCCAACATAGTGCTCCACAATGCCCAGAAGGTTGTGGTGCATTAAATGTCATATGCCCTGTGGTGTGCTCTGTATGTGCATAGAGGTGCATTTCAAAATGGTACCCCAGCACAATACATTAACATGTGGCTAAGTGGTTGGTACTTGGTACTTTACATAACAGCACTAGTTTTGTTGGTTTGAATCCCAACCACAGCACTTGCTGCATGGAGTTTGCATGTTCTCCCTGTGCCTGGGTTTCCTCACACATGCCAAAGACATGCTGGTAGGTAAATTGGCCCTAGTAAGTGCATGTTTAAATAGGAGTTAGGGACCTTAGATTGTAAGCTCCTGGAGGGCAGGGGCTGATGTGAATGTACAATATATATGTAACGTGCTGCGTAAATTGACAGCGCTATACAAAAGTACCCGTAATAAATAAATGTGGTAAAATGTGCATTTTACTGTGCTTTACTGAAAGTTAATAGTGGGAATCAAGCCTTGGGGCCCATTGACACTGATTTTTTGCCAGATGCGGTTATTATTGAAATCAATGGATACACAACCAAACACATGACAACATGTTAGAACACATCTGAATGCATGTTTCAAGGCACTTTTCACTGGATGTTCATGCACAATATGTTTCAACATGTGGAAGGGAGGGTGGAAATGTGTGGTGCTACCTCAAAAAATGCTAAGAAAATAAATAATGTGATCAACTAATAAGATGACAGAGGATCCATTGGATCTTTGGATACATAGCCTTAAACCAAGAAATCATATAAAGTGAAAAATATCTTCATAAATGTTACACAAACCAAGAAAAACCCAATCACCATGATAAAGAGGGTGATGACAATAAAAACAATAAAAATGAATAGTCCTTGAATTAGTACAAGTGGTGATCCACCTCAACCCGTGTGTGAGAAGTTTGCACCCACCAATGTTTAAACACTGGAAACCCCTAAAGGAATGATGGGTTTCCTGTTGCCAGCGGTGAGCGGAATGATGGTTCCTTGTCCTTAGATAACTTTTAAGCATTCATGCTCGGAGAAAACATAGAAGACATAACATAGGAAGAATCATAGTGTAATATGCTGAATACCAGGGATAAATGCAGGTAGATAACAATGCCCACTCATGTTGGTGCTAGCATATAGAACCTTCTAATGTTCACTTAACCAGAAAAGCGCACCTAAATAAACTAATTTCTGTTATAGATTTTTGTTGCGGTTCCCATTGATTCATTGTCCTGCTGGAAAGATATTTTCCAGCACGGCAAAAGCTCAGTGTGAAAAGGGTCCTTAGGCTGGATTCACACCTTTGCATTTTTAGTGCTTTTTGCAGATTTGCATTACAGTCCATGTAACATGGTTTCCTATGGAACACGTTCTGTAGTGCAAATCCGCAGAATGCAAAAAGCACTAAAAATGCATAGGTGTGAATCAGGCCTTAGGTTTTATTTCAGAAAGAGGAGAGGAGGGTTAGGGCTGGTGCACACAATTTTTGCGTTCCAGATCCGGATGAGTTTTTTTGCATAAGCATTCTAGCGAGTTTGTTTTTTTTCATTTTGACACTTGAAAAATCTTTTTTGCCACGTTCCAGACGTAAAAAAAATGCAGCAGGTTCTACTTTTGTTGACTGCACTGGAACGGACCGCACTGGTGTGAACTATGACCATTAGTATACATGGAAAACACGGTGCATGCATTTTTTGTGCGTTTTAAAAATGCACCAGAAAACCTGTTGCTTGAACCGGCCCTAAGAAGGCCGATTTTTGTCACCCATGTCTCAGGGAGATTTACCTTCAATTCCTGTCCTGTCTCAAAAGGAAGTAAGGGAATTCCTTTCCAGTGTGAGGGATATCGCTTCTAAGATAGCAGTGTCCCCATTGGAAAATACAGATTCACAAAGGAAACCTGTTTTGAGTCCATTCGAGTTTCTGATCTTGAAACTGGAAAGGGGTGTGTGTGTGTGTGTGTGTGTTTCTTTTCTGGCCCCTGAAACGTATTGGCTGTTTATTTTAATTTTTTTAGTACAAACCAATAAATTAATTTAAATGCTTATCATTTGGTCTGGCACTCCTTTCATTGCTGCATGTTTTTCTGGTCATCTACTTTTTAAACAAACATTCTAGATTTACATTTTTAAGCCATTACAAATAATGGATTTAGGAACACAAAATGCCCTTAAGCCTTTGCTGACTCATATCACCTATGTGAAAATACTGGTTTGGTCCAGAAGCCCCATTTGCCCCAGGCTAGATTTATGGTCACAGTACTCTTATAAGACTTGAAATCTTAACCACCTAAGGATCGCCCATCCGCAACATACTGCGGACAGGAGATCCATACAGTCAAAGCGACATACTGGTATGTCGCTGCCTGTTTCTGGGTTTAGGGCACGTGCATGCACGTCCATCCGTCAACACCCACCGTGATTGTACACAGTGGGAGTCTGTCAGCAGGTCCCGGCCAATGATTCAATCAACACATGGCTCTGTACAGAGTGAACGATCTCTTGCTTTCTTATCCACACAAAGCAGGGATAAGAAACAAAGAGATCTTTAGTAAATAGCGGCACATATTACACATTGTTAGGCACACATTTAACCCCATTGATCATCCTAGTTGTTATAAGCCACTGAGGAAGAAAACAATAACCTACAGACAAATGCCATTTTACATCCATCCAGGCTGGTTATATATATTGTAATCCAACCAGGCTGGTTATATACATTGTAATTTTCTACCTGCTCCTGTTCTGTAGCTACCAAGACAGGCCATTGCAACTTCCTCAAACTGCGTACTAAGTGGAGATCCAGGTTCCCCCCTAAAAATCTACTTTATTGTTTACATTAAAGTGGAATTTCAGGTATGGATTTTTTGTAAGGTATATTGGTCCAGCGTAGGTATACGTGTTCCACACCTGAGGGAGCGCTGTAGAAGCATAGAATCACTGCGGTGGTCATCGCTAAAATATAAATTGCTACTGTATTCAAGGACCAGTGCCGACTGGCTGCCCTGCTGCAAAGTGAACACAGGGTCACGCACTTGGCACAGGTGCCATTCACAAAATGATTTGCATTTTCAATTAATGCAAAGTGATCTGTCATTGGACAAGGTTTTGGCCATGTGCATCCTTATTTCTCGGTTTTGGCACCAACATTTCCATCCGGTGCACCTCTAATACACACGACCGGACTTTCCGGCAGAAAAGGTCCGACGGAACAAGTCCGTCGGACATTCCGATCGTGTGTGGGCTTCATCGGACCTTTTCTGTCGAAAAATCTGACGGACCTTAGAAAATCGAACATGTTTCAAATCTTCCCGACGGACTCAATTCCTATAGAAAAAAAAATGTTCATCTGTATGCTAGTCCGACGGACTGAAAATGACACCAGGGCAGTTATTGGACATATCTGAATATAGAGCAATTAGCTGAATGGGAGAGTAGGTAATGATACCAAATACAAATCAAATGTGTCTTCCTGTTTATGACTCTATAACAAATGTAAATATGATTAGTAATGTGTATTAGTGTCCAATAATACACACAGGTGATAACATCGTCTGATGAATTTACTGCATATGAAATTAATTTGCACACAAACAACTAGGAGTTGAACAGTCACATTGCTGACATTCTTAATTTTACAGCACTTATTAGTCACTCCCAGTCACAAAGTCTGCTGAGATACAACCATGTCATTGGAATCATGTGACATTTATTCCAGCAGAGGCCAATGTGACATTTGATTATACTGGCCAGCAAAGACCAGAATGACAGTTCAACCTTCTTACTATAAAAAGGAGAGAAAAAAAAAAAAAAAATACTTTTTCGGAATAAAATGAAACTATGCAGCTATATACATAGGCGTTCAGAAACTATAGCTCAGCCTTTTGAACAGAGGAACCCTTGACATAACTTTCTGGTCTCAGGGAAACCCTTCTAAAAATTACTATATCTACAACTCATGATATATTAGTGTGATGGTCAGTGGGAAGAATTCTCCTTACACTTGTGGACCCTTACAAATAGCTAAAAAAATCAATGGTGGTAGAACTTATCTGAGAGGCAGAAGTTGCTCATATTCTTAAGGAACCCCTAGCAACCACTGGAGGAACCCTGGTTGAGAAACCCTGCTATAGAGGCTAAACATTTTTAAGTTAAATAGCAATAATAATACATTTTTGAGAATAATATATAAACTCATTTGAAAAATCTTTCATGTTGCAAGTTCTGCCTGTCCGCTGGTCATAACTTTCCACAACATCCTGGATTCCTAGCATGCTTTGCCTCTTCTCCTCTGGTTTACTTTCAATTTCTAAATACTACATATCCCATGGTACCTTGCTGCCTGCAAGCAGTGATTCCTGCACTGACTCTGCCTCCTGAAGCTCCTCCCCTCAGCATCTCTGTAGTTCAGAAAACAGGCTCTGAAATGTGTGGCACAGTAGTACCTACTCACAGGGCATAGTGAATACAGGTCACAGAACTCAAAGTAATGTTTGGGAATCTTTACAAAGTAAGTTTACAAACGGCAAGATCATTCAGAGCAATAGGAGTAGGCTACAGATAATTGAAATCTAATGTGTAAACCATACATGGTTTCACAAAAAGGTTAGGCTACGAGAAGCATTGTGGGTTTAGACCCTGCAGGCTTGCGATAACATAAGCGATCACCAAGGGAAAAAAAAAAAAAAAAAAACACGACAAGAAGCAGAACCTGCATATTTAAAATGTATGTACACTAACAACTTCTCGTATCGCTTTCCTGTTGGTTTGCTAAATATAAAATTGAAAGCATTTTCTTAGAGAAGTTAAAAGGAAAAAAAAAAAAAACTGTCGAGTATGCCAGAATTTGTGTTATCTGAAAACATCCTGTGCACAAGGAGGGATTAAGAGACAAGAAGAGGGCTGTGTCTTTTATAATCCACCAGAGATGAAGTAGGCAGGGCTGACACCACATTCTTTATTTTATTCAGTTTTTTTTTGTTTTTTTTAGCCGCCATTTATCCTGTGGTAAGGCCCATACACACAATCAGACTTTCTGACAACAAGCATGCAAATTACCTGTTTTAAGGCAACATCTGACCGTGTGTACGCTTCATCAGACAAACTTTTAACTTTTATCGGACGTTTGTTGGCTGTGCAAACGGACAAACTTTCCGGCAACAAAAGTCCGATGGAGCAAAGTCCGATCGTGTGTACACAAAACCATCAGACTTTTGTACAAACTACAAACACGCATGCTCAGAACCAATGCAAAAGATCAGACAATACAGAAGTTGACCAAAGGGTGGCGCCGGAGAATTCCTCTTTCTGAAGTGTCGTCAGTACGTTGAAACGTCACTATGTCGTGTTTGTTGCCAAAAAAGTCCTGCCGTGTATACGCTTAGTTTACGGCCAACGCCCTTTGTACAAAAATCCACGGGAAAGTTTGTACAAAGTCCGATCGTGTTTATGAGGCTTTATACGTGTTCGTTCTGTGTGAATGGGGGCAAAAACTGAATGTTATTTGGCTATTTTCTTTAATAACAATCATAGTAAATGAATACTTATTTACGGTGATTGGCAGCTTAATTTAGTGGCCATAATGTGGAATTTTCCTGACACACTTGACCTGGAGAGAAAAATAGCCCAACATTCGAATTTGCCCCATTCACACAACCCAAGTCTATATGTAGTATCACAGCAATTTTATTTTTATATAATGCACACCTATTTGCCTGTCATATCAACAGTGGATTTTCTGCAGGCTGTAAAAGCGATAAAACATGGATTACTGTGAATGTATTTCACATTCCAGAGATCTTCTATTTTTTTTGCCTTTTAAAAAGCAAAAATGGCCTGTGCATGTACACATACTATGCACAGAAACAAGGATTTTACACCACTAACATGTACAAGTTGACAGATCACCTAGCGTGCAGATAGTTTGTGGTATCATGCTTCTCATGGGAATGAGGAAAAAACAGTTCTAAGACAAGCAGTGGCACGTAAACAATAACTGCGTCCTCTAGGAAATTATTTTTTTTTACATATTTAGGTTGTGTTCTTTGAATGTTCGTGTGCACGGTTAGGTGATCACAGGGGTCAAGTCAATTATTCAACAATCATGTGACAAAGTGCAATTTTCCAGACATCACAGTGACTATGAAATACAGGTCAAAGAACAGACACATGCTGCACTGAACGAAAAAAAATGAGGTTTCTCAGGCTGGAGAGCTTAAAGGGGTTGTAAAGGTAAACATTTTTTCACCTTAATGCATTCTATGCATTAAGGTGAAAAAACTTTTGACAATACCGCCGCCCCCAGCCCCCCCGTTTTACCTACCTGACGCCTCGAATCTTCGCTGCTCGTTCTCGTCATCTTCATTGCAGCTCAGCCTGGTCGCTGATTGGCTGCAGTGGATGGATTGAAAGCAACGCAGCCATTGGCTCGCGCTGCTGTCAATCACATCCGATGACGCGGCGCGCCGGGGGGGCGGGGGCCGAGTGATACAGCGAGCGGCTATAGCCGCCGGCTGTATCACGGGAGCGCGCCCGCAAGCACTCACCACCATGCGAGGGAGCTCGCATTAAGGTGGTTAATGCTTGCGGGGAGGAGCTGAAACAGCCGCCGAGGGACCCCAGAAGAGCAGGTTCGGGGCCACTCTGTGCAGAACGAGCTGCACAGTGAAGGTAAGTATAACATGTTTGTTATTTAAAAAAAAAAAAAAAAAAAAAAATTTACCTTTACAACCCCTTTAATCTACCATTACGATCAGCATCAAGTATTGAAACGGCCTTAGATGACTTGAAGATATTCAAGGTGGAAAGTTCTAGCATGGAACAATCTCCACCTTTAAATACATTTTCCCTCAAATCCTGAGAAAAAAAGCTGCATGTCTCTTCTGTCCAGGGGCGGATCCAGAGTCTAGTCTCGGGACGGGCACTGCCAGAAAATATGTTTTTTTGCGGGCAATTTATCGGGGCAATGGCTGGTGGATGGCGCTTTCATCATCACTGGACCATGGTTGCTATGGTGTCAGGATGATTGCAGCACATTATTTCTATTATTACATTGTAATATAAAATGAAATGGTTCAACTCACCATAATGCAGAATCAGTGGGAGCCCTGAGTATGTCACTTTCCACGTCGACCTGCCTTCAGATGCAGCTTGTCACTTGCCACGTCCCTGCCACGAGCTGCAGATTGTCACTTGCCTGCCATCAGATACTGATTGTCACTTGCCACGTCACCTGCCACACATTGCGGATTACACTTGCCACATGTTGCTTATTGTCATTTGCCATGTCACCTGCCACACATTGCGGATTACACTTGCCACGTCACCTGCCACATGTTGCTGATTGTCACAGCACCTGCCACACGTTGCTTATTGTCGTTGGCCTGCTAAGGTGCAGATTGTCAGAGTGAAGGCAGGCAGCAGAGAGATGATGTAATCTCTCTGCTGCCCACGGCTGTACAGTGAGGGCGGAACTGCAGTGATGCAGGGCGGGCAGTGAGAGATGATGACATCTCTCTGCTCCCCGCCTGCCGGCTCACTGACTGGCCAGTCTCTCCGCTCACCTGTGGACTGGCCCACCCCCTCACTGGATGTCTGCCCTGCACGCCCGCACACTCAGCTGGCGACCACCGCCTCACTCATCCGCTGACCTGCCCGCTCGTTAACCCGCACACTCAGCTGGTGACCCCTCCCTCACTCGTCCGCCGACCTACCCGCTCAGGCTCTCTCCCACCTGGCCCGCCCGCTTGTTAACCCGCACACTCGCCCTCCCGCCCACTGGTCTGCCAATCACAAATTTCTCGGAGGGGGCAATTGCCCCGTTGCGAGAGAACAAATTCTTGCCAATATTATGATGTTAATGTTTTGCTAAACTAATAAAAGTGTTGTGGCCATTTAATGGCATTTTCTGTGTATTGGTCATTATTACGGCTTTGTTATGGGGTTTCCGGGGGATCGGGGGGATCGGGGGGGGGGTGCAGCCTGCAATTTCTTCTACTACTCGGTAAAGTCAACTGGTCTGCGATCCAGGTGAGTGCAAGTTAGAGCATTTTAGACCATGCTCGAGTGCGCATTGCTGTGCCACTCACCACCATAGTGTTGCGCCGGGGACATTCCGGGAATTAAAAAAGGTCACACCTCAAGCAATGAGCCACACATGAGCAGTCTTGGCACAATTCTGTGCCGAGACAAAGTAACTCCCATGCTCATGCACAGGAGCTACCTCATCCCAGCCTAGGCGATCAGGATGGCCCTCAAGCTGTTGTGGAACTACGTGTCCCATCATGCTTCTCTCTGCATGTTGAAGTCATGCTGGTAACTGTCAGTTTTGCAATCCCTCATGGAACATGTAGTTTCACAACAGCTGGAGGGCCACAGTTGCTCACCCTTGCTCCAAACTCAGAAGACAACTGGTGAGGGTAGTATGGCCATCTCAGTGCTGGAGGAGATTGCTTTTCTAGGAAAGGCTGTCATAATGAACAAAATATGCTGTACATACTTGTACATTACGGTAATAAACGCCTGGGGGCTGAAAGGGTTTAACCTCCTTTTAATCAAGGAGTTCAGCATTAAAAGCAGACCTAAACTCAGTTCTGCATTAACTAGTTTGTAAAAAACTAATAGGGAGAGTGAATAGTGGCCTAAATCTGTCCCTATGCAGCCAGGGAGGGTGAACTGGATCTGGGTCACATGACCTACAACAATTGTGCATTTGCGTCACCAACATCAGCAAAGTCTTCATACACTTGGACTGCACCCTACTACACTGCCGCCACATGACGCAGTCCCAAAGCACAATGGCTTCTGCTCTTTACAGTCGATAGGAATATATGAAGATTCTCCATACTGCCTGTCAAATCGATTTGCGCAGGACTAATTTTACATTTTAAAGTTCTGCTTTAAAATCAAGAAATAAAAAGGAGTAGCATAATATACTACAAGCTTGCAGGTAAATTCCCCATCTAAGGACATCTCTGTTAAAACACAAACCAATGGCTGAGTATAAAGGTCAATGACATTACACAGCGATAAGGATCCAATTACATTTTAACCTGTTCAAGTCTTTTTTTGAGCTCTTGAACGCAAAGACATTATTCTTGTGGCCAAGACAAGTCAAATAAAATCTGTTGCACGAATCAATTTGGAAAAATTGTTTTACACAAGGCCATGGTCATTCTGGGGTAAACAGGTGTTCCTTGTATAGATGCGATTTAAAAGGATTCTAAAAGGCAGAAGGTTTTTTTTATCTTAATGCATTCTATGCATCAAGATAAAAAAAAACCTGTGTGCAGCATCCCCCTCAGCCCCCCTAATATTTACCTGAGCCCATCTCGTTCCAGCGATGTGCACAAGAGACTCGACTAGCTGGGACTATCCCTCCTGATTGGCTGAGACAGCAGCGGAGCGCCATGGTCTCCCGCTGCTGTCAAAGTCAATGAGGAGAGAGAGGGGGTGGGCCGCGGCTCCATGTCTGAATGGACATACGGAGCTGCAGCTTTGCTTGGGTGCCCCCATAGCAAGCTACTTGCTGTAGGGACAACGGCCAGAAGGGCCGAAGAAGGACCCAAGAAGAGGAAAATTCGGGCTGCTCTGTGCAAAACCATTACACAGAGCAGGTAAATATAACATGTTAACATAACATGTTGTTATTTATTAAAAAAAAAACAAACAAACAAACAAAAAAACCTTTAATATCACTTTAGGGTTAACAGAGGCTGAATATGGTCTCTGCTCCAACACCTCCCCAACCTACACCAAAACTCTGTAAGGGGGTGGTCTATTAGGGGCCTTTAAAGTGGGACTCTGAAGGGGTCTCCAATGTAAGAGGGCTCTGATATAAGGGGGAATCTGATGGGGACTCAGATGTAGAACCTGATATATGGTCGGGGGAAAGAGAACTCTGATGAGGATTTTTTTTTGGCCTGCAAATAATTGTAAAATATACAATGTGGCCCTCATACTGAAAGGTTTGGAGGCCCCTGCAGAAGTGGGTTATAGAGGACTTGGGTTAAGGAACGCTGAGTGAACACGGATTTTGCAGTGTTTGCTAAACAGCATTAGTAGCTCACTGATTGATTTCACTTGTTGCAATGGTTGTAAACCTTTTTTTTTTTTACCTACAGGTAAGCCTATAATAAGGCTTACCTGTAGGTAAAATGAATATCTCCTAAACCTGTACAGTTTAGGAGATATTCACTTCGCTGTGAAGGCCCGGCAGACACTTGCCGGGAAGAAGACCCCCACGTGCATGCGCGGGAGTGACGTAATCGTGCCTCCGGCCACTCACAGCGCCGGAGCCGCGAGTCCGGAAGAAACGTCGAGGGAACATGTCAGCTCCCTCGGCATGGACCGGGATCAAATGCCAAGGCCTTGTTCTAAAGGTGAGTATTTCATAATGAGCTAGTATGCGCTGCATACTAGCTCGTTATGCCTTTGCGTTACAGTTTTCTTTAAAAAAAAAAAAAAAAACATTTCTGTTCGGGTATACACCCGCTTTAAGCAAACATTTACATTGTGCTTATGTGTCCAAAAATTACTATTATGCCACGTACACACGAGCGGACTTCCCGGCAGACTTGGTCCGACGGTCTTACTACCTGAACGGACGGACTTCTAAAATCCATACCAGACCCCGATCCGAGCACGCAGCCCGGCCGGTCAGGAAAGGGGGTGGGGAAGAGCGAGCGCCCCCCCCCCCTCCTGAACCATACCAGGCCGCATGCCCTCAACATGGGGGGGTGGGTGCTTTGGGGGAGGGGGCGCCCTGCGGGGCCCCCCCACCACAAAGCATCTTGTCCCCATGTTGATGAGGACAGCAGAGGCGCGGACTTCTGGCTTCTGGGCTTCTTCCGATGTTGACACGACAGTCTCTCAGGCTGGAATGCTCTCTGAGCGCTCCGATGTGACTTATATAGGCGGAGACCCCGCCCCCTTATGCCATCACAGTCCCTGGGCATGCTGGGACTGTGACGTTTTAAGGGGACATGGTTATCACCCGGTGACCATGCCCCCCTAAAACGTCACAATCCCAGCATGCCCAGGGACTGTGACGGCATAAGGGGGCGGGGTCTCCGCCTATATAAGTCACATCGGAGTGCTCAGGGAGCATTCCAGCCTGAGAGACCGTTGTGTCAACATCGGAAGAAGAGAAGGGAAGAAGCCAAGAAGCCCAGAAGTCCGGGCCTCCGCTAGCAAAAGAGCGGCATGAAGATAGCGGAGGAGCCTGCAGAATTACTGGAACACCGGGAGCAGAGGTCGAACAGCGGGAGAAGAGAGCGGAGAAGAATCAACCGGACGCCGGGAGAAGAGGAACCAGAGGGACCCCCGAAGTCGGAAGAAGACCCCCGAAGCCGGAAGAAGACCCCCCCGGAGCTGTCTAATAAATTACTTTATAAACCTGTGTAGTGCGTTTTATTATTGACACTTTTTCCCTAGGTAAATGGGTAGGGGTACCATGTACCCCATACTCATTCACATAGGGTGGGGGGCCAGGATCTGGAGGCCCTCTTATTATAGGGGGCTCCCGGATTCCGATAAGCCCCCCGCCCGCAGACCCAGACAACCATCGGCCAGGGTTGTCGGAAGAGGCCCTTGTCCTCATCAACATGGGGACAAGGTGCTTTGTGGTGGGGGCGCCCCGCAGGGCGCTTCCTCCCCCAAAGCGTCCACCCCCCCCATGTTGAGGGCATGCGGCCTGGTATGGTTCAGGAGGGGGGGGGGCGCTCGCTCATCCCCACCCCCTTTCCTGACCGGGCCAGGCTGCGTACTCGGATCGGGGTCTGGTATGGATCTTAGGAGGGACCCCACGTCGTTTTTTCGGCGTAGGGGGTTCCCTTTAAAATCCATACCAGACCTAAGGGCCTGGTATGCCCCGCGCTTGTCGCAATAGGAAAATTTGTTTTTCCTATTGCAGCAAGCGCAAGATGCAATACCCTGCCCTTGCGTTGTATCTGGTCCGTCGGACCAGCATACAGACGAACGGGCTTTCTATCAGGAACTGAGTCCGGCGGAAAGATTTAAAACATGTTTCAAATCTAGGTCCAGCGGACTTTTGGGGAAAAAAAAAGTCCACGGGAGCCTACACACGATCGGAGTCTGCTCGTGTGTACGCGGCATTGCACACTGCAAGTAGGAAGCTATAACATGGACACTGCTCCTATCTCCTTACAGTTCCATTACATGGTAAGTGCTACAGATTGCTTTCAGAACTGCAAGCTACAAAAACGTATACCACGGATAATGTTCCTAAAAAAATTACAAATATACAACACATTTAAAGACCTGGGATATTTAAGGACAATTATCTAATTTATACACTGCACTTAGCATTTGATGGAATCTTTAAAAAGGTGACTTATTTATCCTCAACATTCAAAAATGCACAACAAAGAAATGACCCAATATACAAACATACAATGTGTTCCTCCTAGTTATGGGCAATAAGAGTATGCACATTTGAACATTGACTATTTTTAATCCTTATGCTAAAAGCATTAGTAATTAGATAGGAAAGTATATCATATTAACTGGTTATAAACTTGGGGGTGTTTTTTTTAAGTGATTTCTCAGCAAAACAAAAGCATGGAGGCATGGATGGATGTGGGAGTTTGCTTTGCATATTAAAAATGAATTACATGGCGTTTTTGGATTGTGGTGCTCAGATGCAGAGTAGTTCCGCTGTAATGATATCCAGTGGTGATTAAACGAATACAAGAATTAAAATATTACTTTTAAAAGAACAGCCTTCATTATTAAAAAATATATTTACACCTTATTTAACTTTACTTTCTTGGTGTAAATCTAGTCTTTAGATTAAGAGTCCAAAGGTAGCTGCCCCGTCAAATACCCACGGGCCATAAGGGCACCTAAACATTATCAACAGGGCCCTACAGTTAAAATGTATTCAAATTCTAAGCAATGAACATTTATTTCTTTAAAGAACTCACTTTTTTTTTCTTTTAACCCCCCCCCCCCCCAGCCCTCTTTCCCAAACTGGAGGAGAGAGGAAGATCTTTCAAATGAGACGCCCATTCTGGTGACAACTATCTAATGCTGGCCATACATTAGTAGATTTTTGAATTTATGTCATACGAACATTTGTATGAAATTTCTCACAGTACATTTGACAGGACAAGTGCCGTTCAAAAGTACTTCAAAAACGAATTTGCTTATAACATTCCATTTTGGAGTGAATGGAGTTTCCCCGAATGAAAACCACAGTCACCGTTGAAAAATCTTTCTTTGTAGTTCCTGGCGACCAAGAAAGCTATTGCAACCGCTTGGAAAAAGGCTACTAGTCGACTTGGCAGTGACGAAGCGTAAACTCACTTGGATAATGACTAATGAAGAGCTGGTTTGTATCTTGCGAGGCACAACAAGGAAGAGAGAGTCTGAAAGCCATGGATATATCATCTTGAACCCCTACTTATCACTCGTCAAAATGGTGGTTGGGAAAGGGTGCGGGCCATGGCTTCTTTCTCTTCATTTCCTTCTCATTTCTCTCCCATACTGTTGATTTTTGCATCTACTCCTTAAGGGATAAATGTTCTCTCGTAGGATGGTCTTTCGATCCCATTCATCATTTGTATCTCAGTGAGCACTTTACAACTTTTGCCTGGGACTTGTCCCCATCTATCTGGGATCACCCACAATCTCCTAACTTTTACGAATTTCAAGCAATATTGGTGATAATTTTATGTCTTGACCTATGTAGATGCACAACAACTTATTGCTAATGTCGCTCTCATTTGCTTGCATGAAGTCCCCACGCATGTAATGCGTGTTTTTCCTTGATTATGTGTTTGAATGATAACCATTTATGTGCTGTGAGTTTTTCTTACTTTTTGCCAAACTTCTAAAACATATTAAAAACAGAAAAATGTGTTTGTGCGTGAGAAATTTTCCATCCTGCTCCTTCAAATTTTCTCATCCAAGCCCTGCTCCCTCTCAGTTGTATTTCCACACTTGGAATAGAGCTGCACCTTACAGCCGACCATAGTAATAAATGGCTGTGTGCGGGTTTACACTGCTACTTGCACATACCCATGATAGACAGACAGTCTGCATGATTTATTCACATCAGTGGATATTTGTTAAATGTCATATGCACTGCTTTAAAAATATGCCCCTATGGGACATATTTATAAAGCAGTGAATCTGAGATTACCCGCAGGTGCAAGCATCTTCCACATGCATGTGTTTTAAAGGATCGTGATTGATTCACCACCAGTGAATGGTTGGTTAAAGTCACATTCACTGCTTTACAAGTATGACTTAAGCTGGCCATACACTAGAAGAATTTCATTTAATTTTTTTTGTTTTAATAAAGTTTGTTCTAATTATTAGTGGAGTCAAATCAACGCTAGTTTTTAAACCCAGTGACAAAAAGAAAAAAAAAATTGGAGCAGGATGGAAAATTTTTCTGGAACAAATTTCTAACAGTGTATGTAGTTTTTATTTAGTAAAGTACATGTATTTCAAAAATCAAATGTTAAAAGCAAAAACAGAATTTTGAAGTACGTTCGCATTACATCCAACAAGTCATCAAATGCACTGAGAATTTTGTAAGAACATTCTTTTGAAAATCTTCTAGCGTATGGCCAGCTTAAAGTGATTGTAAAATTCTCTCTTTTTTTTTTAAATAACAAACATGTTATACTTACACGCTCTATGTAATGGTTTTACACAGAGTGGCCCGAAACCTCCTCTTCTGGGGTCCCCCTCCAGCGCACTAGGCTCCTCTTCTGCATGTGTCTCCATAGCAAGCTGCTTGCTATAGGGGCATACATGCAAGCTCAATCCCGATGCTGGGCTGAATCAAGGCCTTAAAAGTTAATATTTTACCTAGGATGATTTACATCTTTCAAATGATTCCAATAGCTGTACCTCAGGGATTTTTCAGGAAATTAAGATCAATGATACTACAATACATTTGGGTATATGAACATATGCAACATAGGTGAAGGGAGAAAGGGAAGGGGGACTAGCAACACCAGATTTCAAGAATTATTATCAGGCGATCTCTGTCTCCCGGATAGCAGAGTGGATCCATAATAAGGAGGGAAAAAGTTGGGTAAATATTGAGACAACACAAAGTAAGGTGGATTTGCGAAAGATGGTTTGGATACCACGGCAATATCATGTCTAGCCATTAGCACAAACCCACTAACTAGAAATACAAAATAAGATATGGGATAGGTTGGGGAGAATGCACCACTGGGATTATAATTCACCACTAATGTCTATTTTGGGCACAAATTACATTAAGCCAGGGAAAGAGGAATGCATATTTTACTAGATGGGCAAAAGAAGAGGAAATATTACTGCAAGATGTGATGAAGGGAAATCAGATATATACGTATGCTGAAATCACACTTACATGGGGGAATAAGCCATTAGATAAAAATGGAGGTATACATAATTAAAGAACTTTACACAATCGTTACCACAACCGTTTCGGTTAATAGAGAAATTATTTTGTTCCCCTTTTAGCTTAAATCAAAGTATATCTAAAATTTATAACATTTTGGTCAAGGAAGCAGAACCGGAATCCCCTCCCTATCTAGGGAAATGGGAAGAGGAGATAGGCTTTCTTAGGGATGAGGAACATAAAAGGAAAATCCTTAGAATAGCGTGTTTTTCATCAAGTGATACAAGGATGGTGGAAATGTGCTATAAACTTTTGGCGAGATGGTACGTGACCCCTCAGGGGGCACATAGGCTCGGAGCAGAAGGCCCCCCCCCCCCCCCAACTTGCTGGAGGGGATGTGATGCCCCGGGGACCTTTGCGCACTTGTGGTGGGAATGTACAAAGATACAGCCTTACTGGAGTAAAATTATAGCAGCGATCTATCAAATAACAGGAGAACATATTCAGAATGATCCCTGGGAATGTCTATTTCATGACACAAGAAAAATGGTGCCCCAATATAGGAATACCTTAGTCTCATACCTCTTAAATGCAGCTAAAGGTTTGATTCCGATCCTATGGAGAACCCAAGAAGCGCCGAGAATGAAGGAGTAGGTAGCAAGAGTGGAAACGGCGAGAGCCATAGAGGAAACAACGCATACAGTAGAGGATTCATTAGAGACATATTGGAACATATGGGGAAAATGGATGGAGTTTAAAAAAAAAAAAAAAAAAAAATCAGAGGGTTGGAGGAATTTGAGGGAGGTCTAAAGGTTAAGGGGGAGGAGAAAGAGGGGGGGTTGTTTTTTTGTTTTTGGGGGGAGGGGGAAATGGGGAGAGTAATTGTACATTGTAAAAATATAATGTGGATATTGCAATGTGAGTTGTATTGCTTGTATCTTGTTTATATAATAAAAGGGAGAAAATATAAAATAAAAAAATCCAGAGTGGGTTGTGTGCATGTATTGACATACACCTGCCCTCCACCCCCGACACAGCTTGACAAAGGACTCAGGTAAGTGTTTAGGGAGAGGGGCTGAGGGGCTCTGCTGTTGTACGGGTTTTTTACCTTAATGCCGAGAATGCATTAAGGTTAAAAACTTTAGGTTGGGTTTACACTGCAGCACGCTCCAGCTCACAGCAGGAGTCCGGTGCGTCCCCATTCACTGTTTCGGGTCAGATTTCAGCCTAAAAGGTTTCTCTGAATTCGGACCGAAAAACGGACCAAAAGATGCACAGGACTCCTGTGCAATTTGCACCGGAGCCGCTGCCGAGATGTGTGAACTGGCTCCATAGAGAGCTGGTCACAATCTCCTGCTATGCAAATTGGATGTAGGGAAACCCGAATCCAATTCGCAACAGTGTGAACTCGGCCTTAGCCTTCACAACCACTTTAAGGCCTCCATCACACAGGCATATAGAACCGCTGCTCCTAATTTAACAGCGGTGCGGGTCCCCAAGTACAGACAGCGTGCTTTTGTGGATTGGGCTGGCACCTACATGGATGTCCAATTGTGAGCAACGGCTGCTTTCGTGCAACCGCTACCTCCCAAGTGACAAGAATGGACCTGCCTACATGGGAGGGGGGGGGGGGGTGTACGGAACACCTGTCCACCCCTGTGTGGGCATACATGGCGATCAATGGGTATACGCCCGTGTGAACGAGGCCTTATAGTATAATCATATGTACTTATTTTTTTTTAAACTATGATTTGTAGCAGATATACACTACCGGATCCCAAGCTTTGCAGTGTAGAGGTGTATTGTGTGGATAGGGATGAATGTCATCTTATCTAAGATCAGATGTACAAACATAAACATAACCATAACTGGGACACAACATGGCACTACCTGGAGCTGCTTTATTATTATTTTCTTATCTTCATTAGTGAAGCGTATAAACTGGCAAAGACACACACACACACACACACACACACGTATAATTTTGTTTAATTATTTTGGCTTTCAGAACTCTAATTCTATTTTCTAATCATTAGTCGGGTCAAATCGAAGTTCCTTTTCCACAAAAGTGACACGAAAATTCATTTTGAATGAGCAAATTTCTAACACCGGGTGTCATTTTTGTTTGGTAAATTACATAGATTCCAAAATAAGTTGTTCTAGGCAAAGTACTTTCAAACAACAACTGTCCAGTTTCTGTAGGAATTATGGAAATCCTAAGGATGTAGGACACAGAACACTAAGCTCGTACGCAGTACCACAGTGTAAAATATTTGAAATTCACTGGTCATTTCCCATTGAAATCTACAAGATTTTTCTCAGTAAAAAGTACGGTCTTAGGCAGGCCATACATGGGTCGAATTTTGAAAGAATCTTCTTTCGAAAATCTTATCCAAGAATTTTCGTTCAAATTTCGCACCATTAGTGGGCTACAGCAACAGCCAATTTTCGTGCGGCAATCAAATTTAAGTAAATCGGCCATGTTGGAAAATGTTTGAAAAACTAACGATTTTCTAATCAATGATGGGAGAATCGTGCAAGAAATGCAAATCGAAAAATAAATGCTCATGTGCAAGAAAAGAAAATTCTCGGGAAAAAAAAAAAAAAAAAAAAAAAAGAAGATTCCCAGCCACGAAAATAATTTTCTGTAGCAACATGGGGTGAAATTGAAGGCTTGGTTGGACGAATTTCTAAATCAATGGTGGCACCATCGGATCACAAGAGGCATGAAACTTCTGATTTTCAAAAGAAAATTCTTTCGAAATTTGACCATGTATGGCCAGCCCAGGTCTAGGTTTACACATATGCAAAATGGGTGAATTTTGAACTGTATCCAAGTCGCATGACACGTGAAAGAACATTGCTTATTGTGCCTGTTCACATATGTCCGGTGCATCTGGGAGTGCGGATTCAGTGCGCATTGAAAGAGTCCCGTCAGTTCTCTGAGCTGTGCGGGCCGACTCAGGTGGGAATTCAGGCCCATTGACTTCTATGGGAACACTTCTGAATCGCACATGTCATTCAGTTGTAAACAGTATAAAATCCTGACCTTATCCAAACCGGACGCAAACCTGAGCTGATACGCTGAACAATTAGCTGTGAAAACGGAGCTTCAATTTGCACCGCACGTGTGAACCAAGCCTAAAAGAATATTACTAACCAGAAACCTTTAAAAACGCACATTTCAATTTATTATGTTAGCGAAGTCCATTTTTTTCTTTTCTTAAATCAGATGCGAAAGGTACAAGTGTTATTTGGATTAGCTGTATCATTTAGGATCACAAAAGCAGTCCTTGGGTTCAAGGTAGTCACTTTGTCTAGGTCGAGATGAGGTCCTCAATCAGCTGCAGGCAGGAGGAAGCACTTTCTCAGTCTCCTCTCTCCAGTGAGCATACTGCAACACTAACTTTCTCACAAGGCAGGAGAAGCTGTGGCAGTCTGGCATTTCTGAACACAGCCAAGAACTACATAGGTACCAGTATTTTAAAGTGGTAGTAAAGTCTTTTCTGCTACTTTTACCTACAGGTAAGCTTATAATAAGGCTTACCTGGTGGTAAAATGAATATCTCCTAAACGTGCAACATGGGAGATACTCCACAGAGCAGCAGTTGGTGACGTCACAGTGTACCATTACTTCAGGAGGTCTGTGCCACAAACCGTGACTCCTGCGCGCATGAGCTGGAGTGACGTCATTGTGGCACGGCCGGAGTCGCAAACCCGGAAGGAAGACTGGGTGGAGTTGTAAGCACTGTCAGCGGTGACAGCCTGCCACTGGTGGGCTTTGTTTTAAGGGAAGTCTTTCATAATGTGCTAGTATGCACATTAGGACATTGCCTTGCAGAGAGTGAATTTTTTTATTTATTTTTTTTGTGGAAACTTCACACTGGACCTCATGCAACTTGTATTCTGTGCCTCTTCACTCTTCCTCCAGACTCTGGGACCTTGATTTCCAAATGAAATGCAAAATTTTCCACAGTCCGTGATGGTTTGGAGAGCCATGGCATCTGCTGGTGTTGGTCCACTGTGTTTTATCAAGTCCAAAGTCAGCACAGCCCTCTACCAGGAAATTCTAGAGCACTTCACGCTTCCCTCTATTGACCAGCTTTATGGAGATGCTGGATTCCATTTTCCAGCAGGACTTGGCACCTGCCCACACTGCCAAAAGTACCAATACCTGGTTTAATGACCATGGTATCACTGTGCTTGATTGGCCAGTAAACTCACCTCACCTAAACCCCATAGAGAATCTGTGGGGTATTGTCAAGAGGAAGATGAGAGACACCAGACCCAACAATGCAGATGAGCTGAAAGCTGATATCAAAAAGGAACCTGGGCTTTCATAACACCTCAGCAGTGCCACAGGCTGATCTCCTCCATGCCACGCTTCATTAAAGTGGTGTTCCGGCCAAAATTATACTTTTTAAATAAAAATACCCCTATAATACACAAGCTTAATGTATTCTAGTAAAGTTAGTCTGTAAACTAAGGTCTGTTTTGTTAGTTTATAGCAGTAGTTTGTTATTTTATAAACTTACAGCAGGCTGTGGCCATCTTAAGTGTGGGCATCTGAAGCCAGACTGTATTTCTTCCTGGATCTCATCCTTGCAGATCTCGCACATGCTCAGTGCAGCACGAGCAGTGTAATAGGTTTCAGGTCAGGTTTCCATAGCAATGGCAGTGTCAGAGGAAGTTGCCGCCCCTTCCCAGAAGGCATTGCAAACAGGAAATGATGCGATGGGCCGCGGCCAGGGAGGAGGAAGTGAAAAATGAATACAGCAGATATACAGTAGGTGCTGAGAATTTTTTTTTTTAAATATCCAATTCGTTTACAGTGCAGTTTAGTGAGGGATGCTAAAGAGTTGTAAAAGTGGGTGGAACTCCACTTTAATGCAGTAAATAATGCCCCAACCTAGTATTGAGTGCAGACTATACTGTAAATACTTTTCAGTAAGCCAACATTTCTGTATTAAAAATACTTTTATTATTGGTCCTATGTAACATTCTAATTTTCTGAGATACTAAATTTGGGGTTTTCACTAGATGCAAGCCATTAATCAAAATTAAAGAAAACAAATGCTTGAAATATATCCCTCTGTGTGTAACGCATCTGTATAAAATATGAGTTTCACTGTTTGAATTGAATTACTGAAATACATAAAATTTTGATGATATTATCTACACAGCAATTGTGTTTTACTGTTCCACCTCACAATGCAAATCTATGAGACACCTTTGCTCCTAAAAAACAATGTACTTTTATTGTGGCTGATACCTTATTTTGAACAGATGTTAATCAGCAATATTCAAGTTGAAACAACAATTTATCATATCTGCATCATACTTTCCATTAGACTCCAGGCAAACAGAAATCATTTTTAACATTACCTAGGGCCAACAAATTTCCATATAAAAACACAAAGCAGCCAGACTACATAGGTTTCTCACACTCCTTCCTCCTGTTACACGATTCTGTCAAATGCAAACATACTTATATGTTCTAGGAAAACATAAAATATTTTTTCTTTTGGCAGATTTAGACTTGTTTAGTAAAGGGAAAAAAAAAAAAAAAACACTTCCATTTTTTTTTTTTATTAAAAATTAAAAAAAAAAACCCATTGGCATTTAAATACCACCAAAAGAAAGCTCTATCAGTCTCAAAAGAAAAAAAAAAAAAAAATTTGATTGGGTACAACATTGCATGACCGTGCAATTGTCAAAGTGCGTCAGCCTGAGCATGAAGGGGTGAAAGTGCCTGGTACTGAAGTTGTTAAACAGGTCCCAGTTCTATCATGCATACTTCTGAGAGAGGTCCATAAAAAGCCATCCTTCCCAACTCTCTCCAACTATAGTTACTATAATAAAACCTTTTACTACCACTGAGACCCAGTTCATGACTTGGGATCTGCAGGATTAAGCCAAGAGGCAGGAAAACCACATGCTATTTTCAAAAAACGTTTGATATTTTTTTCATGGGAGGTTGTAAAATCATCAGTAGAAAGCTGTAAATGTTGCAATTTAAAGGGCACCTTGAACTCTAGTTTTAAAATGCACTGTTTAAATTTTAGGGAGGGCACCCTCTGTGTAGATTTAAACCACATATAAAATAAAATAACACATACCAGAAGGAATATTATATGCTACAGATGCTTCATATTTATCTGCTACCTGATACTACATCCAGCTCTGATACAATACCCTACATATTTAGGGACAGCTGGTAACCATATGTGGATGCTGCAAATTACAAAAGAACTTATGGACTATAAAAAAAAAAAAAAAAAAACACACACACACACACACACACACACACACACACACACAAAACACAAGTTCTGACTACAGAAGGATAAATACATAAAACAGCAGAACACAGTGACAATATATAAATGTATTTTACAGCTCATTAAATCATTTTACTGATGTTGTTGCCACTATCTATGTAGCTGCCAGACCTCTGCAACAGAAAAGGATGGCTACTACACAGAAAGAAATGAAATCTAACACATGCCTCTGATACACAGTTAAATGGATCCCAAATTTTGAAAGCTAAGAATAAAAAAAATAAAAAATTTAAAAAAAATGTTTCTTCTAGTGCAGTGACTGTGCTTGGATCCCATCCAATGCCCATATACAGAAGCTCAACAGCCTACATGATAGAACAATCTGTCTTTATAGAATGCCAA
Source organism: Aquarana catesbeiana (assembly GCF_042186555.1). Lineage (NCBI taxonomy): Eukaryota > Metazoa > Chordata > Amphibia > Anura > Ranidae > Aquarana > Aquarana catesbeiana. The sequence continues at coordinate 166,653,707 of NC_133328.1, read as the reverse complement.
TAATAAACCCATTATTTCCAAAAAACAAGATTAGTAATACACAATTAGCTTACATTTATTTCAAAATCGAATTACATCATTTGATTAACAAAAATAAATATTTGAAAACTGCCAATTCCTGCTTCCAGGTATGAAGCAAAACACTGGGCTTGCATTAAGATTGCAGTCTGTCTTTTCTGTTGTTTGCAGTGTTAACATACTCTGGCTCTATGACTGGGCCAACCGGATCCTGATTAAGACATTAACCTCCAGGGCTTAAAGGTGAATCTCAAACCGATATATATTAGTAGATAGGAGTGAGTGTATGATCAATTTTACCTACCAACGCATTGGTAATTCTATTTTGTCAGTCTTGGGCTACAATCCACCGCAGCGTTCTGATTCCACAATAGGCCAGTTGCATACGTACAAATTTTACTGACATTTATGCTCAATCTTGTTGACAGAAAGATCCCAAGTAAACTGTTCTGTAAAGAGATCCTTGCAAAAACGCGCATATTCTTCTTCATTGCTAGTGTTGCAATATGTGCGTTTATACATGTAAACACATGCATGCACATAAATTACTGCAGTCAAACGTAACATTTTAAATTTTTGTTTAACAGCTCTGTACTCATCACAGTATTACTGATCTTTATGCAGCTTTGTGCATTGTTCCATAGACAACAATGCATTTATAGTCAGATCAGTAAAAAACTTGGTGATTTTTCCTCCTGTGTGCAAAAGCTGTAAGTAGTAAAAAAAAAAAAAAAGTGGAACTCTCCAGTGAGCATCTTTTTGACGGATTGCACTGTACAATGTAAAAGAGCCCAGATTAGGTTAGATGTCTAACTCTCATTCTAGAAGTGTCAGTACAGCTGCGCACAGCATTACAAGATACTTGAAATACAGTGGAACCTCGGATCAAGACACTGGGGTGTGCAGTACCCCATTTGGCCAGAGGTGCGGGGGGCACCGGAGACCACTCGGAGATGCTCCGTTCCCGAGTGTCTCAGAGTGTCTCCGAGTAGTCTCTGGCACTCCTGCACCTCTGGCATCATGCGGTACTGCATAGACAAGCAGTGGCTGTGAAACGGATTAGCTGAGTTTCAATTATTTCCTATGGGGAAACTTGCTTTGTTATACGAGTGCTTTCGATTACAAGCATTCTTCTGGAACGAATTATGCTCATAATCCAAAGTAATACTGTATATAGAACATAAATTGTATTTTTTTTATTATTTAATTATTTTTTTCAGAAATGCGTAACCTGACTTAATAGCATTTTTATATATACACAGTAGGTTTGCATTTTGATCTGTGAACACAGGGGTTGCTTTACTAAAACTGGAGAGTGCAAAATCTGGTGCAGCTCTGCATAATAGCCAAACAGCTTCTAACTTCAGCATGTTCATTTAACCACTTCAGCCCCAGACCATTTGGCTGCCCAAAGACCAGTGCACTGCGTCGCTTTAACTGACAATTGCACGGTCGTGCGACGTGGATCCCAAACAAAATTGTCGTCCTTTTTCCCCACAATAGAGCTTTCTTTTGGTGGTATTTGATCACCTCTGCAGTTTTTTTTTTTGAGCTATAAACAAAAAAAACAAAAAAAAAAAAAAAAAAGAGACAATTTTGAAAAAAAAAAAAAAAACACTATTATTTTTAGCTATAATAAATATATAAACATTTTTTTCCCTCAGTTTAGGCCGATATGTATTCTTCTACATATTTTTGGTTAAAAAAATTAAACAAATAATCGCAATAAGCGTTTATTGATTGGTTTGCGCAAGAGTTATAGCGTCTACAAAATAGGGGATAGTTTTATACCATTTTGATTCATATTTTTTTTTTTACTAGTAATGGCGACGATCTGTGATTTTTATCGTGACTGCGAGATTATGGCGGACAGATCAGACACTTTTGGGACCATTCACATTTATACAGCAATCAGTGCGATTAAAAATGCACTGATTACTGTGTAAATGTGACTGGCAGTGAAGGGGTTAACCACTAGGGGGCGAAAAAGGGGTTGCGATTCTAACCGTGGGGGGGGGGGGGGATGGGCTACCTGTGACACGACACTGATCACATGGAGCTGTGATCAGTGTCACTAGGCAGAACGGGAAATGCTTGTTTACATCAGCATTTCCCTGTTCTTCCTCTCCGTGAGACGATCGCGGGTATCCCTCGCGCCGGGACACGAGATCACACTCACGGAGCTCACAGCGCGCGCGCCCACAATGCGACGTCTTAAAGGGCAACGTATAGGTACATTAATATGCCTATACGTGCCCTTCTGCCGACGTATATCGGCGTAAGCCGATTGGCAAGGGGTTAAAGTGGTTGTACAGGTAACTTTTTTTTTTTTTTTTTTTTTAAACAAAACATGTCTATATTTACCTGCTCTGTGCAATGGAATTGCACAGAGCGGCCGCGAACCTCTTGTCGGGCCCCTCCCCTCTGTCGAGTGCCTTCCCATGGGGGCACTCGTATGGGGACCCAAGCTTCACTGCTGCATCCACTGACACAGGCAACGGGACTCAACGCCACCCCCCCCCCTCCCCACAGGGGACAGAAGAGCTACAGACGTGCACGGCGATGGATCGAATGAGGGCTCAGGTAAGTAAAGTGGGGGATTCTGATGCCTAAACAATTTTTTGCCTTAATGCAAGGAATGAAATCAGGTAAAAAATGTTTAGGCTTTGACAAAAAAAAAACCTGGAAGCCGATTGGTTTTCTATGCAGAGTTGCAGCAGATTTTGTATTCTCTCATTTTAGTAAATCCACTCCTGTGGATCCACTGTCTGACAATTCTGCCCTTGGAAATTGAAAACCAGGCCCGCAGTCTTCAGCTACACTGGACTAGAAAGCCACCTCAAGGAACCAGGATGGTAAAATGCAAACTCTATCCCAATGGGTTTTATAAGATCGACAACAGCCTCTCACAACCAGGGTTCCATGGAATACTAAGCTTCCTCCTGAGGATGCCACGGGTTCCTTGAGACTTGAATGTTTTTTCAACAGTTGCTCCCTTAATAAAGGTTGAGAAAACTGATCTACAACGTCACGTTCTTGTATCTGTGTGGGAAGATCTCTCTAGGCTGTACCATTTCACACAGTGTGGCCAACATCTACCCAATATCAGTAATTAAAGTAGAACTATAGGCAAAAAACTATTTTTTTTTTTTTTTTGGATAGAGCAAGGAAGGGCTACAATCCCATCACATTTCTATCTGTGTCCTATTACAGAGCTTTCCCTTCACTTCATGTCCCATAGCCATTAGTGAGAGGGAAATCCTTAGGGACCTCCAGTGTCCCCATTGGGGGAAAAAAAAAAAAAAAAAAAAGTTTTCCTTTAGGCATATTTTAAAGAATAAAAAAATTAGAATTTTAAAATTAGAATAAAAATTAAGCTAATAAATATAATTATTGCAAGGATTTGGTTAAAAAATACTACATATGTTTTTAAATACAGCTTATATAAAAAGGTATCAGAACCACATTTTGTAATCCCCTGCACAATAAGTCTCCATGCACAGTGACGTAAAAAACGTTGCTTCTACAGGAGTTTTGTGTTCTGCCTGTAGAAGCAATTCAATGTTATCCTATGCGTCCATGCACATTAGGATGTCAAGAGGCAAATTTTGAGATCAAAGTTTAGAGGCAAGAAAAAAAAAACCTTCTCATTCGCGTTTCTGATTGGAGCTCACTGGCAGAAAAAAAAAAAAAAAAAAAAAAAAAACGTAAGGCCTCATGCACACGATACGCCGGTACAAACTCTGCTGAACACGTTTTTAACAGCTGAAACCGGCATTTAGAAATGCCCGTTTTGCCGCGTTTGCATGCCGCTTTTAGCCGCGTTTGCGTCTAGAAGCGTCTGCAGAGCAGAGAATGACATTTTGCGACCCAACTTTGGGGCCCCATATCTAGGAACTCCAAATTTGGTGTGCTAGCACCAAGTGGCCCCGAGATATGGGGCCCCAAAGTCGGGTCGTAAAATGTCAAGCACTTCAGGTCGGTAAATGTCATTCTCTGCTGCAGAAGTGCTTGACATTTACCGACCTGACTTTGGGGCCCCATATCTTGGGGCCACTTGGTGCTAGGAAGTGTTAGTTCCACTGTGTTAGCACACCAAATTTGGGGTTCCTAGCACCAAGTGACCCCGAGATATAGGGCCCCAAATCGGGTTGTAAAAAACACTTATAAATGCAAACGTGTCTGAAACGTGGAAAACTTTTGCGTCTAAACCCATTTTTTTGCTTCTGGAAAAAACGAGGTTAAACGCAACTGCCTAAAAACGCCAAAAAACGAGACTGTGTACATGGACACATAGGATAACACTGAATGGGTTCAGGGGCAGTTGAAAAAAAGTGTCCAACTGCCTCTGAACGCGAGTTTAACAGCATCTCGTGTGCATGAAGCCTTAAACTCTCCTAAATTTTGTATTAAAAAAATGCTCTATATGAACGTTTTCTACTCCAAAGAGAACAGATGTTTTTTTTTAAAGCCCAGTGTGCATGGAGCCTTAGGCCTCATGCACACTGGACATTGAAATAATGTTATAAAAACGCCAGTAGCTTTGCAGAGAGTCTTTCAACGTTTAACGTTTTTTGCAATAGCGTTTTTTTTGCATTTTTTTTTCTCCCCAATGGATCAAAAATGTTAAAAAAAAAAAAAAAAAAATGCCCAAAAACGTCTGTTTATGAGCTTCAGTGTGCACAGAGCCTAAATTGTCAAGCAGGCTCTATCACATTGCATATTTCTGTCAGTCAAACACTATAATCTTGTTTGCTTGAGGGAATTAGCAAAGGGAAGACCTATTCTTTGTGTTGCTGTACCTTCACGGTTGAGTCAACACCTAGGGGGTGTGACAGTATGAGATGTTGTCACTGGAAAATTGGTGATTTAAAAAGGACAGAGTGTGCACATTGGCTCAGTGCAGGACTGTAGCTGTGGAGTGGAGAAAACTGCTTTTGCAGCTTTCTCCAGGTTTTGGTATACCTGGATGGGGCTCTGTAGTTGGGAGGTTCCATAGTGTCTTGGGTGGGAACGGAATCTCCAACCCTGTGTCCAGGTTTTGTGGAGGACCAGCAGGGTGTGTGCTCAGGTGAGCACACTCCTTATAATGAAGGTATGGGACTACCGCATGGCTCTCAGTTGGAGTCATCTCCACCCAAGAGAGACAGGTCTCAAGGAGTCAGAGGCTGCAAGTGGCAGCCAGAGCACGTGTGTCTGCAAGGTTCAGTAAATGGCCTGAGGACTAAGGCCAGAGCAGAGCTGTACGTACTAGAGCAGGGATATGCAATTAGCGGACTTCCAGCTGTTGCAGAACTACAAGTCCCATGAGGCCTAGCAAGATTCTGACAGCCACAAGCCTGACACCCAGAGGCAGAGGCATGATGGGACTTGTAGTTTTGCAACAGCTGGAGGTCCGCTAATTGCATATCCCTGCACTAGAGTAAAGCCGTCCACACTGAAGAATCTTGTGATCTGGGTGACCAGCATAAAGAGCAGAGGTACTGCTAAAGAGAGCCAGGTGGGCTAGCATTTTCTGTTTGTGAATTTACTGAAGAAGAACCCCTGTGTGGGAAACCTTTATGTTACTGACTTTATTTGCTTACTAATAAAAATGGGCTACTAGGCCTTAAAATATAGTTCCTGACTACAGTGAATCACTAGAAAATGCATCTACCACTAGAGCTAATGGTCCCCCATGTTACAGGTGGCATCTACTAAAACTGCTGCAGTTGTGCATAATAACCAGCTTCTAAGCCCTCGTTCACACGTCCAATGTGATCGAGGGCTATGGCCTGGTTCACACCTATGCATTTTTACTGCATTTTGTAGATTTGTACTAAAGTCCTTTCAACATGGTTTCCTATGGAACAATTGCCGTCTAGCAAATCTGCAAAATGCACTAAAAATGTATAGGCGTAAACCAGGCCTCAGCTTGTTCAATTGACAATAAAATCTAGAAGCTGATTTGTTACTATATACAGCTGCACCAGATTCTGTGTGCATCAGTTTTAGTAAATCTCCACCATAGGCAGCTAGATGGTGACACTTCTGTAATTGTGACAGGGAAAGCCATATTCTTATTCTGGCTTTGTAACAGGTGTGTTTAAAATTACATAAGTGGCCGAACAGAATAACAAATATTTTGGGCAGATAAAACAGTGCTCATGTGTTTTAAAACCTAGTATTTAGAGGTCTGTTCAGGAAAATGTCCCAATATATTATTACGATTGCTGTAGCTACAACCATCAGCCTTATCCAGCAAAGCAGCCATGTTCAACCAATGTTCCTCCTTAGGATAAGGGTTTCTTGCGCTGTGGCTTATCGACCTCCAATTTGATGGTGCCTGCATAATTCCGGGGCCAATGCTAGTTGGTAGAACCAGCAGCCTGATTCTGATGAGCTTTTTAACGGTCTTTTGAGGTTGGCATTCTGAACCTCACTGTAAGGCCCCTTCACACAGGCTTTCCAATCAGATCCCCCTGTCAGATTTTCAGGCGGACCTGATCAGACGCTCCATTCACCTCTATGGATCGGCGAGCGTCAGCAGTGACAGTTCCGCCGATATCCAATCCGTGAAATACAGACGGATGGTGACCCTATTTTCCATCCGTCTGGAGGATCGGATCGGATGAAAACGGACAGGCAGTCCGTTTTTATCCAATCTCCCCATAGAGGAGAGTGAGGCTCTGACAGGTCCATCTCGACACAGTGAGCGGAGACAGACCTGTCATCTGCCTGCTCAACGGGGATCAGCAGATCAATCCCCTGCTAGGGTGGATAAAAATCAATGATTTAAAAATAAAAAATAAATAATTTTTTTTTTTTTTTTTTTTTTATCATCAAAATGTAGTTTTCTAAAATGCTTTTAGAAAACTATTTAAGATGCATTAATAAATTTAGTTTATTCAGCATGAAGCTGTATATCCTGCAATATTTACATTTTTGGTAAACTCATTCAATAAATCCAAGCTCTACAAGCTGAGATAACATGAACTGCATTGATGCATTCACACAATTTTACAGTAACCATGAGATAAACCAAAGTTCAGGAATATTCCTTTATCACATTGTTTTGCAAATCTATGTACATTACAAACTGTATGATTGAATCAGTTCTGATATTGCTGTTTTACTAACCTGACAGCTTATTATTCTAAATAGAAAACCTTTATTTTGTTTGCAAATATTAAAGATTCTAACTACCAGCAAGAAGAAGTCCTTACATTTAAAGAGCACCTGTCACTTCAGATCCATCATGCCAGCCCATTAGCGGGCATCCACTCAACTGCTGCCGCCACGTCCCTCACCTTGCTGTGTCACTGCCACATCACCAACCGTCCCGTTAAAGTGAATAGGACTGTCAGTGAGTCAACAGCGGGGCAGAGGAGGAGCCGCTGTGGAACAGAGAGGACTGTTGCTCTTAAAAAATTATGATTTAAATCGAGTTGATTTAAAGCAAACCTTTTTTCACTAAATGATTTAAATCGTCATTTAAATAGTCCTGATTTAAATCAAATCCACCTTGTCCCCCACTGAGCAAAGTGGAGTCCAACGGGCGAACCGCCCGTGTGAAAGAGCCCTAAGGGTTGCATTCTTCCTACTGACCGCCAAGGTAAGGGGCATTTTTATAATTGACCCCCGACTAATTGGTTTTAATAAGGGTCCAAGTCCTGGACATTATTTTAGGGGTACCTCTGGAGAAGGAAAGGTTGAGAAAGCTTGCAGTACAGAGTGCCAATATTTGACTGCAGTAACCCATAGATAATAACCATCCATCCTGCGTTGAAGTCAAACTGAATTCTAATTAATTGCACTTGGATCATAATTGAGCTGCTTCAGCAGGGACTGACCAAATTTCAATCCATTTATAGGCTAGCCTTTTGGGGGGGGGGGGGTTTGAACGATCAGTGCTGCAGGTTATTCCGTGCAACACTGTTCAATGTACAGTATTCTGCCAGCGAGGAAGGTTCCCTACCGTCAGAAGACAATAGGGCTATGGGAAGGGTTCCCCCCAACAGCACAGTGAGTGTGTTCATGGGGGAATCTGCACTTTTCTTTTTTGCATTCAACTCGCTGGTTGAAAAAAAACAAACAAAAAAAAAAAAAAAAAAAACCACAAACACACACCACACATGTAAAAAGTATGGTCAGCCTAAAGAACAACACTAATTTTATTACTAAGTAATGCCTCTTGATGGGGTTATTTTTTAGTCTTTCAATAGCAGTCCAGTTTCATCCAATTTCTTCAAGTTTTCAATAAAATTTAGAGAGGTTATAAATCCTTCTGGGTTGCTTTGGTTTTCTTTGTGCTAAACTACAAGCGCTGATTACATGATCCTTAAAGCTAATGACTTTTTAGCTAGACTAAAATACTACTTTGATGAGCTGTTGCATGTAAGTCCGGGGCTTTATTTAAGTGGTCAGTTAGAAATTAGCTCTGACAAACAAAGCTGACTGTAGTCTAGGACTTTGTCCTGTATGTCCAATCAGCAGTCCAGTAATAAAAAACTGAAAATGCTAGGCCTTGTTTACCAAAGGTGCCAAGCCACTTAATGACGCCTCATTTCATTGAGCAGACTGTAGGGTATGCAGAGATTTAGCACAGCTTATTAAAAAGGCCTTCTGTACTATAGCATGCTGAGAAAAACTGGAGCTGAAAACACAAACGCCCATTGATAGTCATCTTGTATGAATGTAATATTTAATAATGCAGAACAACAACTATTGAATTCTAATGTCATTTGCCAGCAACACGTTGATCTGATGCCAAACCATTTCCAGCCATTATTGCCGACAAAAGCCATTTATCATTTTGTGGAGAAGAAATAGAATAAATGCACAGTGCATTAGGATTCCTTTTTAGAAAAGGGAATTACATCAGCCCTGAATATGTTCACTATATCCAAGTATAGAAACAGAAGCTGATAAAATCATCCCAAATGGCAAGGCATTTCTCAGCAAGAAAAGAAAAACATAAGAATCACATGGGGAAAACTTGGCTATCTCAACCAATCAGTTTCTAGATATCAATTTAGATAAAAACTGGCACCTGACAACCCACAGCAACATTTTTTTTTTAAATGTCCTCTAAATCTCAAACTATGTAATAGACCAGTCTACAGTCACCTGTCTACCTAATCGGGTATAGATTGTATGCATTGTTTACCCTTATATATCAAAATCTGTGCGTTTCCAAGTTTAAAAGAGAACTATGGCCAAAACTTTTTCGGCATTACTTCTCCTTCTGGGTCTCATGGGTGCACTTCTCTTGTGATCCAGAATTACCAGACAGTAGGATAAAGCCCACAGTTAGCCGACATAACAGAGCAGATCCAAGTTCCAAAAGGATCCACCCACCTACCTAGCTGAGAGCCAAATTCACCTGCCCCTTCTCCAGCCCAGCGCTCCAGTGAGCGCTGGATGGGCAGAGAAGAGAGCAGTGACCGCTCCAAGCAAACCAACAGTGATCCGCGGTCATGTTCTCAGGCTTAGAGCTGGCAGGGGGACACATGCAGCATTACACCGATGCTACAGCAGACGTTTCCTTTAAAACTACACAAGAGATATACTGTATACCATTTGTTATTTGGTTCCTTAAAATCATGTGCATCTTCTTGTGGGTAAATGGATGCGTTTCCACAATTGCACATCAATACACGCATAGAACCATAATGCATACAGAGCAGATTTGTGTGCAAAATGCACACATAGGTGTTAGGCTTTGTTTAAGTTAGCAGTTGGGAAGTGCAAAAAATAGGTGCTAGAGCCACAAACCTATTGCCCACCCTTAGGCCCCTTTCACACTGCCACGACTTGAAAGGCGCATGATTTTGCAGCGATTTTGCAAGCACGATTTTGATGTGATTTTGCCGTGATTTCAGGGAATGCTTGTGTAAACTTGAGGTCTATGGACCTCAACTCGCATCAAAGTCGGACCAAAGTAGTGCAGGGACTACTTTGAAGTCGGTGCAACTTGAAGTCGAACAGATATGAATGGTTATCTTTGGGAACGCCCATTCAAAAACCCTGTCTGGCTGGAAGGAAAAAAAAAAAAAAAAATCTGTGTGAATGGATCTGGGAATAGATAATATGGCTGTGCATGCAGAGACACACAGATGCAGCAAATTTAAAGAATTACAAGATGTTGCAGGAAGAAGAACCCAATTCGGGTAACTCTGAGGGAGATGGGGGTGGGTTAGGTATCAGAGGATGGGGGCTGCAGAATTGCACCACAGTCCTAAATCTAGGTGCAGCATGAATTATGGTCAGGAAGGTGGACTTAGTCTTTAAAGTGGTTGTAAACTTAGTTACAACCCATCTACCTACAGGTAAGCCTATAATAAGGCATACCTGTAGGTACTGTAAAAATTTCCTAAACCTGCACGGTTTAGGAAATATTTAACATATAAGCTTGCGCCAACGTCATCTGTGCATGCGCACTGAAGAAACAGCCCGCATGTGACATCATCGTGGCTCTGGCCAATCACTGCGCACGGAGCCCCCGAACCCAGAAATAACTCCGGGAGACATGTCGCCGGTCAGAGCGGTGTGCAGGAACTACTGCAACAGCTTCGATCCAAGGTAAGATTTCATAATGAGCTAGTACATTGCATACTAGCTCATTATGCCTTTGTCTTACAGGCTTTTTTTTTGGTTTACAACTACTTTAATTTGTAAGCAAATTCTTCCTACTGCTGTCAGTGCTCAGGGCAGCTCACCTGCATGCCTGTCACATTAGGACCAGCAACTGTCCATGGAAATGCTGCATCCAGACTTCAACGGGCAGCCTGCACACAATACCTGGAAGCGGATATGCCAGAAAAAAAAAAAAAAAAAAAAAAGGCCCATTCACTCTATACGGGTATCATCACCTGTGTAAACGAGGCATAAAACCTAGTGGTATTTCAGTTATACTCTGCCTACAATACAATACAATACAATACGATATGCACTCTAAGAATTTCACAAATAAAAGCAAAGATTGTGTATTGTTTGTAAGCTGTTAAATTCTTTGCACACAACCAGCATGTATTTATATCTGCCTAGCGGAAAATTGAGGCCCAGGGCCACTGGTATACCAAGTTCAAAGTTGAAAGTCATATGGACAATGGACTTGCAAAACCTTTACAGGAGAGTAATACACATACCCATTATGCATCTGCTCACTAATCGAGACCTGTGCATCAATATTACAAACAAGTAGCCATTGCCCTCACCTATAAATGGCATTTGTAGCAAGGAGCACATGGAAGGGCAAAGCATGCAAAACAAAAGCAAAGAAATTCCCAGCTCAACTTACCGACCATCCTGCAACCAACCAAATTATCCTAACAGTATGCGTTAAACAGGGGTTAAGTTTGCAAAAATTTGCAAATACATGCGTAAGCTACAGAGCCCCGTCAAGGCACCCAGGTACTTCCTGTAGTCCCAACTCTAAATTTTGAGAGCCTCCACAGTGGAAGCACATGCATTATAATGGAGAGGCAGATGGCAGGTGAGCCTGGAGGGGGCTCACCCCTCCCTAAAGGCACTGGACACCCAGCATATAGCATCATGGCAGCAAAGGTGTCCAGTGTGCCCCCATAACAATATTTTTGATACAATGTTTTTATAGATATAAAAGGGAAACCAGATAATTAATTCATACCCAGGGGATATAAGCATGAAGCATACGACAGACGTTCACGCAAAAATACAAAGTAAAACATGCTAGAAGATATAAAAATATGGACTAATGATGACCCTCAGGCCGGGGCCTGGGGGTCAATCCAGAATGCCTGCAGACCCAGGGGCTGAGGTTGGCAAGGGGAGCGGAGCTGTCTGCAATAATGGGGAGAATAAAACCTAACCACGGACAAAAAAAAAAAAAAAAAAAAAAAAAAAACCACAAAAACAACCAACACACACACACACACACACGGTGGGGGGACAAAGCGGCGGGCAAGAGGCCCAAAAGTAGAAAGGGTAAGAGGAAGTGGGAAAAGGAGAAGAAAGGTCCCCCAGGCTGCGGATGGGGTCAAGTTCGTTTGAGAGGCCTAGGTCGGGTGCAAAGTAGGCAATGCATAAGACCACCACGGGGCCCATAATTTAAGAAATTTGGCATGGGAGTCGCGGAGGATACTGGAGATTTTTAAATGGATCATGAGGGTCGTCAAAGTATTCATCTCTGAAAATGAAACAGCTGGCTTTTTCCAGGCCCTCGCTATTGTGCGCTTAGCTGCGATAAATATATATGTAGCTAGGTTCTGCTGGTGAAAGAAGAGGCCCAGGAATCGGGCAATAGAGCAATGCAAGTTTGGGGTCCTTGTGGAAAAGTACATGGAAGAGGGTAGATAGGAGTCCAAAGACCCTTGACCAAAATCCCACGAGGCGGGGGCCCTCACCAATATTTCAACAATACAAACAAATGGCCACTGCCCTCACCTATAACTGGCCTTTGCCTGTGCTTTTAATGAGGGGTAGGCTCCCTCCAGGCTCACCTGCTCTCTGCCTATCCATTATAATGCATGTGCTTTTATTGTGGGGGCCCTCATAATTTAAAGTTAGGACTACAGAAAATACCGGGGTGCCTTGACAGGGCACTGTAGCTTATGCATGTATTTGCATATGTGTGCAGACTAAACCCCTGTTTAATGCATACTGACTAGGGGTGCAAAGGATCGTCATCGATCCGTGATCCGATCCGCGGAGGTTGATCCGTACGGGACACCCGCGATCCGCGAAGCGCTCTGTGGCCTCGGTCATAGGAAAGGCTGCGGCTTCGGCCTAGCTCCGGAGCGGCGGCCATCTTGGTACACCCGGCGGCCGTTTAGCACATGACGCCGGTTCCTCTCTCCCCTCTGTGTACTGATCTGTACAGTGGAGGGGAGAGATCGGATGGCAGCAGTGTCAATACTCTGCAATGCCCTGCCAATACGCTGCAATGCCCTGCCAACACTCTGCAATGCTCTGCTGCAATACCCTGACAATACTCTGCAACGCCCTGACAATACTCTGCAACGCCCTGACAATACTCTGCAACGCCCTGACAATACTCTGCCAATACCCTGCCAATATACCCGCCAATACCCTGCAATACTCTGCCACACCTTGCCAATAGGGATATTGTGGATATTACAGTGGGGGAGATTTTTTTTTTTGTTGATCCGAAAATGATCCGAACTGTGACTCCTGATCCGAGGAACGATCCGAACCATGAGTTTTTTGATCCGTTGCACCCCTAATACTGACAGACAGGTTTTGTTTCTCTGCATCAATATGGTACCCGTGAAAGCTGTTCATCTTTAAAGTATATGTGAGCCCTCCTTATAAAAAAATAAAACCCCATTCAGTTTAAAATAGTAAAGAAAAGCAAAAAAAGATTTCTGTACAGCTATATAAAAAAAAAAAAAAAAAAAAAAAAAAAAAAAAAAAGAAGTTATAAATAATGTCCCCCCCCCCCCCCCACCTTTTTTTTTTTTTTTTTTTTTTTTTACAAGTGGTCACATTTCCTCTGTTCTCAGCTCTATAAAAAGAGCTCAGAGAGCTGGGGGAAGTACAAACATTGGCACACTAGTCCTCCCGGTGAATAGTCTGTGCACAGGGGTTGTGTCAAGACAAGTCTAATCATTGGAGGAGAGCAGGCTGGGTTCCCAGTACAGCTAGAGAACTGCCCATGGTGTGCTTTCCTGCTTACTATAGTCAGTTTTTAATAGGAAAGCAGAGGGATTGACAGGAATACCAGGGAAGCAAGTTATAAAAGCATTTTGCACTTTGCGGAAATTACATGTACAATGGTGTTTACAGGCCCCAATGAAACATGTTTTTTCTTCTTGACGAACAATTTAGACTGCTTTCATTAAACTTTAGGCTTAAAAATAAAACAGACTTTCCTGACTGGCTGCCTCTGGTAGGAATAATGATTCATTGGAGCACTTTCAGTCGTATTCAAAACAAGAGCTTGTGAAGCGACACCACTAACACTTTGCAATGCACTTTTGAAACTTGGGTACTTACACATAGAACGGATGTTTGAACATTAGTAATCCTGGCAGAACATTTCTTGCAATTATTTTGCACATACAATAAATTCCAGCTTCCAGAATGCAAATAAAATGAACATTGCATTTGTATGCATGCATTTGCATGTATTTGTGTGCAGAAAATACTGACCGACAACACAGATTTCTATCACTTTTTTTTTTTACTGCTCTATGTACACTGAAAGATATGGTCTGCATTACATCAGTGGGAAAAAAAAAAAAAAAAAAAGCCTGTATAGCTAAAAACACTGCGTTTTTAGGCAGCGGTGTGCAAGAGCCCTATAACCCAAGGCTTGTTTGGCATACATGCAAAAAACTGGGGCCGCTTTATCCAACCAAATAATACCCTCTCAATAATACTCCTAAAATTTCTAATCTGCCATAGAAAAATAAAAAAGTATGGCAATAACTTGTTTCTGTAGAGCAAAGTCTATTTCATGCGAGCCATACACAGCTAGCTTTCCTTCATTCAGCCCACAGGCTCCCAGCATGAATGGAGGCATCTCCCCTACCAACTATTGTATTCTGAAAGCTGCAGTACCTGTGGCTGCCTGAATACCTACAAGAGCAACCGCATCTGCCATGCTGCTGCCCTCTGATAGGCGCGGCATTGTGAGATACCAATAGGAAGGGGGGTAACTGTTCACTGTGAGGAAGTGAAGGTAGTGCAGGGGAAGGGGGCTGTCCAAAGAGACCCTAGAGAATAAAATAGTAATTGTTGCAATTTTTTATACCACACAGTATTTTCACAGCAGTTTTTCGATGTCTACACTACACAGCAGTGACACAGACCTATGATAAGCATCGTTCGAGGTAACTTCTTGTACAAAGCAGAAGAGAGGAACAAAAAAAACATTTTCCCCTAGAGTTTTGCTTTAACTCTGTACTCCAGCCCATAGGAGACACCTGTAATCTGTGCAGAAAGCTCCTAACTTTCAATTTGCTACTTTGCTGCCACGATCCATCACTGCAGCGCCCAGAAAAACTGTAGTCATATGCCAACTACATAAGTTACTACATGCAGGAGCACATCCCAAATAGGAGGGTGCCAAGGCCTGTCAGTGGGTCACAGAGATGGAGCAGGTGTGCATGGAATCAAACAGCTTCTATGGCCTCATTCCCTAATGTTTACCAATCAATACACCCATTCTGAGGGCCATCCTCACCCATGTGTCCAGACCCATGCAGGCAGCCTGTTCAAGTCAATGACAGATGGTCAGCTGCATCAGCCAACAAGCACATCCCTAAGGCTAGGTTCACATCTATGTATGTGCAGTTGATGCTTTTTTGAGGCCAGTTTTCCAGTGTTTTTTCATGCTTGTCATGTGGGAAACGCACCAAAAACACATACATGCATTTTTCATGCGATTCTAATGAAGTCAAAAATGCACTGTGCTGCGTGTAAAAAAATCCCTACACCTTTCCAAAAAATGCACCAGTGGAACCAATGTTAAATAGACTGTAGTGCATTTCTGCAAACGCACTGAAAAACAGATAGATGTGAACCTAACCTGAGTGTCCATCCATGCGGGTCCAAAGCACAGATCAGAATTCAGTCTGTCATCCCTAGGAGGTGTGCGCTAATACATATGTTGATTTGAACAGGCTGCTTGCATAAAATAGCATGGGCATCCTGCAGGGGTAAAGACGGCCCTTTGCACGGGGGTACAAATTGGTACACCCATGTGAATGAGGCCCATCTTTCATTTTCAGAGTTTAAGGCCCCTTTCACACAAACGTTCTGATCGGAACCTCCATACTCCTCCTTAGACCATGGGTGTAAACGGACATGTGTCCATTTATACCCGCCTACCTCCAATCTGATTTGCCAAAAACAAAGGGGATGGGTTCCCCTCCGTCTGGGTGAATCTGATCAGAGTGAGTCAGGTGTAGCTGAACTATTTACATCCAACTTCCCATAGAGGAGAGATCTGTATCCTTACACGCAAGCGGCTCGCTGGCAGCCCGCCCAGTGTGAAAGGACCTGCTGAAGATAGAAGCTGATGTGGGTAAAAACGCACTTGGCATTTTCAATGTATTTTGGTGCATTTTCTGGATTCCTGACTCCCAGCATGCACCTGTATAACTTGGACATGCGACCCAAAAAAACGGACTGCTGTGATGAGAATGAGACGTGCGTTTCTGAAACAGGGTACCAAAGATGCAGCTGCAGGACTTTTCAGAATTTCTCGCACTGATGAGAAGAGATCCATAGGATATTAAAGGGAAATAATTTTGTTGTGTTTTTGGTGCGCTTTACCACTAGATTTTAGTGCATCGAAGGGGCCTCAGAGTGCTAAACTGGGAATGCAAAAAAAAGCTGAGCTAAATGTGGGCACCTTACGTGCCCTCTGTACACCTTATGTGTCACGTTGACCTCAATTACCTATAACAGCCATAGACCTGGTAGGATTATACCCAGGGATGGTTGCTGCAGTCAGATTAGAAAACAACCATATAGTAATTGGCTCTCTGTACACACCCCCCTGACTCAGCAATCTCAATGGAAGACGTCATCAGACAGGTTAGAATCAATCACTATCCTCACCACCCTGACAGTTCAGCTGGAACACTCTGCCATTCTCTCTAGTTATTATGATTATTATAAGAGCTTTCCAAAGTAATGGGAGACAGCAAAGCTCCAGTACAGAGGATTGCTTCTCAGCTGATCCAGGTGTCCATGTTTACAAAAGGACCGCTCACATTATAGTCCAGACAAAACATGGATTTTCAGCTTTGGGCAGAGAAAGGAAGGATTAGAACCCTGGTCAGGTTTTTTGTGTGGATCTGCCCCGGTGACCACTGATGGGAAATAACAATGACAGGAAGTAAATCTTTCAGTGGGGACACCAGTTGTGTTGACAGTGTCACTCTGAATTGGTTTCCCCATAGGACTCCATTACACTTGTGACCATCATTCCCATCCCACTGAAAACTGGACAGTGGTGCCTGACTTTTCAGAGGCATTACGGCTCAGTCACAGGTAATATGGGGGGGGGGGGGGGTTGTTAAACCAGGCGGCTGAGCAACAGTTTTACCACCCACTGAACACTACAGATACAACCGTTTGCCGCTGTAGACGTGCCACGGATGCTAGTGCTGCAAAACCTTACCGGCATAACGCTTTTGGCGGGTGGTGCCGCCTCCAATCGCGAATAATAACGTCCTATGGAGCAGCACCGCAATGGGGTGCAATGGCCATGATTGTGGCGCACTAGTGTGGCAGTTATAGGGTTAAGTCAGGCAGTGAGGAGGGGACAGGTCCCCTCCTCAGCGCCTGTCAAATGCTGAGTGCGGATCACTTTTCAGAGGAGCAGCAGTGCCTGCCACACTCGCCAGCATGTGAACACCCAAGTGATCCGATGTAACAAAACAAAAAAGGGTCCTGCACCATTCTGGTGTGATGTAAGGTGAATGGCTCAAATCGCACCACAAAGACATTGCAGGTGCGATTCCTGTGCGAATCACATGTGATGTGCTGCTATTGTTGCCACCTTTTCTTCAAGTCAAACCAGAACACTCTAACAGTGCACAGCAATTTTTATTTATAGTATAAACTATACATATATTTTGCTATTAAATAGCATTTCTAATCATATGAAGTTAATAACAAGAGTCCCCCTTTACAGCAGAGTCCACAGAGTTCCCCTTATACATCTGCACTCACAGAGTTCCCTTTCACTGTAAGGGGGGACTCTGCAGACTCTTATGTAGGGAAAACTCTGGGGATTCTAACATAAGGGATGCTCTGGGGACCCTGATTTAAGGGGGGGGACACTGAGAACTCTGATGTACGAAGAAGACTCTGATGTAAGGGGGAACACTGTGGCCTCTGGTGTAAAGGGGAACTCTGATGTAAGGAGTGCTCTGAGAACCCTGATTTGCCATAGTGTACTTACTCAGAGGCAGGAGTGGGAAGGGGGAGACTTCAGTCACAGACAGGGATGGATGGTGAGCTCACTCACCCTTTGGCAGTCAGCACCTCTCATCCAGATGTATCCGAGGCTGCTCAACTTCAAATTTACAGACCACACTTTCCTTTTCTGAGGCATAGTGTCAGGGATTGGAGTGTGGGCAGACAAAGAGGGGTGGGGGGAAGAGGTGCAGCCCTCTCTCCTCTCCCATCTTTTTGTGTGTCTTTTGGGAGGGGGAGAACTGTTAGTGCTGGCTTTGGGCAGTGTGAAAGAGTGTAATAGACACTTTTAGCTTAGACAACTGCAACCAGCAACCCTGCTGGGAAGCCATAGTCCAGTCTAAATAATGTGTCCGGGTCTCAGACAGTCTGAAACCCGGCCACATGATTCCAAACCCAAACTGTCCGGGTGAATCCTAGACAGGTGGCAACCCTATGTGCTGCATCGTACCAGTGTGAACCTAGGCTGAGGGGTGATGTTTCCCCTCCTGGATGATTGTTGTAACCCTTGAAAGCCCACAGCACCCCACCGCAATTGCAGGCAGCTCAGTTGATGGGTTCACACTGATTGAAATTGGATGCGGGTTTCCCTGCTTTCAATTTGCATGACAGGAGACTGGCTCTCAATGGAGCCGGTTCACACATCTCCGGGGCGGCCTTGGATCTCACAGCAGAAGGGTCCTGTGCGTCTTTGGCTCAGTTTCAGGTCTGAATTCAGTCAAATATTTGGACCCAATTCGGAACTGAAACGGTAAACAAGGACGCACCGGACCGCCTGCTGTGCCCTGCAGCCGCACATAGTGTGAACCCAGCCTCACTCAAATGTGTGGTGTCTGGTGTTTGGCAATGGCCTGCCTTCTGAACTCGGCCTGCGGTGTCATGTTTGCGATGCAAAGGTGTAATAACATGGGCCGTGCCTTGGTTTATTGCCCCCGCTCCCTCAGCTATAAGGGACATTACTTCTGGTTACACCCCAAGAAAGGAACAGAAGGAAAATTCTCCAATGGGACACAACAAGGAATCAACTGACTGGGGTTTAAACCTTTCCTATTCTATCCAAAACTGGAAAAAAAAAAAAAAAAAACAAAAGACACAACTTTTGGATGTACAATCTAAGGCCCCATTCACACCGCGCCTCTGTGCATATCCCCTACACACAAAAAACACATGGCGTCCTTACCTTGCCATTCATTCCTAAAGTGTAACTAAAGGCAAAACTCTTTTTAGTTGTGCACAGAGTGGGAAGGGATTAGAATCCCTGTCATGTTTTATTGCTGTCTGTGTCTTCATTAGGGAGATTCTGCCTCTATTTGTTCTGTTTATTATCATTGAAAGTGAAAGAAAATCCCAAACGTTGGGCTGTACCCAGAAAAGTAATAGAGGGGAAATCCTCCAATGGGGACACTAGTTCTGGTCACCAACCAGGGCCTCTCTCACTTCTAAAGGAATTTGTTAGGTGACAGGAAGTGAAATCTCCTCAGACAGCAATATAAAATCTGACAGGGGTTATAATCCACCATTACTCTGTCCAAAATAAAAAAAAAAAAAGTTTAGCAATTGGTTCTACTTTAAATGGTACCCCAAAAGCAGCAAGTAGCTAACAGACACGTATTGGCGCGTATAGCAGCTCATTCAAGTGAATGCACAGAAGTGTGATGCACAGGTGTAATGGGGCCTAGGAGCGTTCAGCAGCAGGACTGTCACCCCATAAGAAGTTCAGAGTACATACAGATAATACATAGTAATGGTAACCGATAAGAAAGGGGGACTGACACAATGGGGACTCCACAATGTATGAGGAACAGACACGTGACTTCCTGGTGAGCCCCGCCCCCCCGGCTGTGTTGTGTCTTTGGCAGCCCACGTGACTACTCACCTCCAAAGAGGTGCGGGGAGAGGTGAGAGGGCAGCGATCCAATCAGCAGCCTGGAGCCTCCCCCTCCCCCCGGTGCCCGGTCTCGGCCGCCCTCCTCGGGTGTGCTGTTGCCGGAGTCCCGGGCCGCTCTGGGAATGTTCACTCCGGCCTGGCTGAGCGGGGCCTGGCTCCGGATCCCTCCGACAGACCGGCTCCGGGCATTCAAAGCCGGCGGCGTGTGTTCCGATCCCCCGGCCGCCCCCGCCGTGTGAGCGCCAGAGATATACGGGTACCTGTTCAAGGGGGACGAGGTGGAGGCGGCCACCCCCGCCGGGCCCCGGATCGGTCCCCGGCCCGTGCTGGAAGGGATATCCGAACCGGAGTACGCCCGGGTCCGACCGTCCGAGGCCGGGCTACTGCTCTGCCGTCCGCCCATCCCCGGCCGGGTCACATCCAATGAGGGGTGTCCGGGGTGTGTGATCGCTGATCCTCCTCCGTGTATCCGGACACCGGTACTCCGCTACATGGTGCGCCAACACGCTGTACACCGAGCTCCGGGGCTACCTACAACTCCGCATCATACACAGTCCGAGCAACCGTCCTCCTCTACACCGGGACACTCCGAAACTTTCCCACCATGGCAGCGGCACGCCTTCCCCGTCCAATGTCTGTGTGCTGACGTGATCCCAACCTGATCGTCCGTCCCATGTGAGGGCAGCGAGCTACCGACAGGAGCCTGTCATACATGTGTGTGCCGCTCTCCTCCGCCCCGCCCACATCACACCGAGCCTGCCCTAGTCTCCTCCCCCCTGTCACTGTCTACACAATCACCCTCCTACACTGCGCCCAGCATATCTCCCCTCTGTCATCCTCCCCTCTGCCATCCTCCTCTCTGCCATCCTCCTCTCCTCCCCTCTGCCATCCTCCTCCCCTCCCCTCTGTCATCCTTCTCCCCTCCCCTCTGTCATCCTCCTCTCCTCCCCTCTGCCATCCTCCTCTCCTCCCCTCTGCCATCCTCCTCTCCTCCCCTCTGTCATCCTCCTCTCCTCCCCTCTGCCATCCTCCTCTCCTCCCCTCTGCCATCCTCCTCTCCTCCCCTCTGCCATCCTCCTCTCCTCCCCTCTGCCATCCTCCTCTCCTCCCCTCTGTCATCCTCCTCTCCTCCCCTCTGTCATCCTCCTCCCCTCCCCTCTGTCATCCTCCTCCCCTCCCCTCTGTCATCCTCCTCTCCTCCCCTCTGTCATCCTCCTCTCCTCCCCTCTGTCATCCTCCTCTCCTCCCCTCTGCCATCCTCCTCTCCTCCCCTCTGCCATCCTCCTCTCCTCCCCTCTGTCATCCTCCTCTCCTCCCCTCTGTCATCCTCCTCCCCTCCCCTCTGTCATCCTCCTCTCCTCCCCTCTGTCATCCTCCTCTCCTCCCCTCTGTCATCCTCCTCCCCTCCCCTCTGTCATCCTCCTCCCCTCCCCTCTGTCATCCTCCTCTCCTCCCCTCTGTCATCCTCCTCTCCTCCCCTCTGTCATCCTCCTCTCCTCCCCTCTGTCATCCTCCTCTCCTCCCCTCTGTCATCCTCCTCTCCTCCCCTCTGTCATCCTCCTCCCCTCCCCTCTGTCATCCTCCTCCCCTCCCCTCTGTCATCCTCCTCTCCTCCCCTCTGTCATGCTCCTCTCCTCCCCTCTGTCATGCTCCTCCCCTCCCCTCTGTCATGCTCCTCCCCTCCCCTCTGTCATGCTCCTCCCCTCCCCTCTGTCATCCTCCTCTCCTCCCCTCTGTCATCCTCCTCTCCTCCCCTCTGTCATCCTCCTCCCCTCCCCTCTGTCATCCTCCTCCCCTCCCCTCTGTCATCCTCCTCCCCTCCCCTCTGTCATCCTCCTCCCCTCCCCTCTGTCATCCCCCTCCCCTCCCCTCTGTCATCCTCCTCTCCTCCCCTCTGTCATCCTCCTCTCCTCCCCTCTGTCATCCTCCTCTCCTCCCCTCTGTCATCCTCCTCCCCTCCCCTCTGTCATCCTCCTCCCCTCCCCTCTGTCATCCTCCTCCCCTCCCCTCTGTCATCCTCCTCCCCTCCCCTCTGTCATCCTCCTCCCCTCCCCTCTGTCATCCTCCTCCCCTCCCCTCTGTCATCCTCCTCCCCTCCCCTCTGTCATCCTCCTCCCCTCCCCTCTGTCATCCTCCTCCCCTCCCCTCTGTCATCCTCCTCCCCTCCCCTCTGTCATCCTCCTCCCCTCCCCTCTGTCATCCTCCTCCCCTCCCCTCTGTCATCCTCCTCTCCTCCCCTCTGCCATCCTCCTCTCCTCCCCTCTGTCATCCTCCTCTCCTCCCTTCTGCCATCCCCCTCCCCTCTGCCATCCTCCTCTCCTCTCCTCTGCCATCCTCCTCCCCTCTGTCATCCTCCTCCCCTCCCCCCTGTCATCCTCCTCCCCTCCCCACTGTCATCCACCTCCCCTCCCCTCTGTCATCCTCCTCTCCTCCCCTCTGTCATCCTCCTCTCCTCCCCTCTGCCATCCTCCTCTCCTCCCTTTATGCCATCCTCCTCTCCTCCCTTTATGCCATCCTCCTCTCCTCCCTTTCTGCCATCCTCCTCTCCTCCCTTTCTGCCATCCGCCTCTCCTCTGCCATCCTCTTCTCCTCCCCCCTGCCATCCTCTTCTCCTCCCCTCTGCCATCCTCTTCTCCTCCCCTCTGCCATCCTCTTCTCCTCCCCTCTGCCATCCTCTTCTCCTCCCCTCTGCCATCCTCCTCTCCTCCCCTCTGCCATCCTCTTCTCCTCCCCTCTGCCATCCTCTTCTTCTCCTCCCCTCTGCCATCCTCTTCTTCTCCTCCCCTCTGCCATCCTCTTCTTCTCCTCCCCTCTGCCATCCTCCTCTCCTCCCCTCTGCCATCCTCCTCTCCTCCCCTCTGCCATCCTCCTCTCCTCCCCTCTGTCATCCTCCTCTCCTCCCCTCTGCCATCCTCCTCTCCTCCCCTCTGTCATCCCCCCCCCCCCCCCCCCCACACACACACACACACACACACACACAGACTCTTCTCTCTTTGCAGTTTTCACTCTTTTCTCCTTCCCCCTGTCACTCTTCTCTCCTCCTTCCTGTCACTCTCCTCTATTCTCTCCTGTCACTCTTTTCTGCTTCCCCTTGTATCTATCCACTCTTCCCTCCTGTCGCTCTCCTCCCACTGTCACTCTTCTCTGCTTGCGGTTGCCACTCTCTTCTCTTCCCTCCTGTCACTCTTCTCTGCTTCCTCATGTCACTTTTCCTCTCTTTCTGCTCCCTCTTGTCTCTTTTCTCACCTCCCTCACTGCACAGAGCTCTCTCCTCCCCGGCCTCCTGTCACTCCACTTTTCTCCCCACACCACCTCCTGTCTTCTCCCTCTTCTCTCCAGATACTCTTCTTTGGTTCTCCTTGATCTTTTCTGCACCGTCTCATCGCTCTTCTCTCCTACCCATCGCTCTTCTCTCCTACCCATCGCTCTTCTCTGCTTCCTTCCTTCCCTGTCAGTCTTCTCTCCTTCCTCCTGTGTTTGTTGTCTTCTCTCACCTCTGTGTCTCCTTCACTCACTCTCCATAGTTTGCCTTTTTTTTTAAGCTATCCCCTTCTTCTAGCTCCTCCTTCCCTCTTCTCTCCTCAGTACTTGTCATGGAATGAATACCTCTTCTATGTTATTATGGATGGTACCCAGCAAATTGATCTGTTGTCGGCATTTGTGTTTTTTCTAAAAACTACACATTTTATTTTATTTATTTCAATTGTCCTCAGATGAGTACACATCCACATCCAGGGTTGTATTTATTATAATGGCACTTGCTTGGGCCAGTGTCCACAGCATCAGTTATAGGGCTAATGTTCATTTCATGAGTGCTTTGCATACCTATACAAACCCCACTTAAAGGCTCATGCACATAAATAGAGCCAAAAATGAACTCATACGTAACGTTCATGGCTTTTTCCTTTGCCCAGGGAGCTACAGACGGGTGTGTACAGCTGCCATAGACGTAAATAGCTTTACATAATTGTACTCAGTTAAACACCAATACTTTCTTCTTGGGGCTTCAAGTCTTCTGTGCTACCATCTTGGCTTCTGGAGCTGGTTGTCGTTTCCTGATGACTCACAGCCAGCTAGCCCCCCTTTTATGTATGCACATGATGGTGGACTGCTTTGAGACGACTAGTCCTGTAGCCTCCTGGGATGTGTGACATGTCCCAAGAGACTGCAGGTGGATTGGGGCAGTAAGAAATGAGGAGATGGGAGCATATACCATGAAATAAAGGTGCTCACAACCCTGCCCCCGCATACCTTCAAAAAAACCTTCAGTTTAGTCACGGGAGTCTAGACTAGACCATGGGTTCTCTGCAGCTACTTTCATGTGATTGGACAGTGGTAAACAAAGCTGTAAAGATAGCCCCAAAATAACCCCTCCCACAACCAGCAAGCCACAGTTTTGTAGTAAAATAAAAATGGAATCATAAAGAAGAGAGGGGAAGAGACGTGTACTGTACTCCAAGAAGAGTAAAAAAAAAATCCTATTTTCATAATTGTACAGGATAAGAGTCTAGACCAGGGGTCTCCAAACTTTCTAAACAAAGGACCAGTTTTCTGTCCTTCAGACTTTAGGGGGGCCGGACTGTGGCCATTGGGAGTAGAAAAGGTCCCGACATCAGTGGGAAAAAATAATGCCCCATTGTTTGTTTCAGTGGGAGTAATTGTGCCCTAGCATTGGTGTCAGTGGAAGGAATTGTGCCCCATCATTGTTGTCATTTGGCCCCTTTGTTGGTGTCATTGGGAGAGATTGTGCCCCATTGCTGGTGTCATTGGGAGGAATTGTGCTCCCTCGTTGGTGTCATTGGGAGGAATAGTGCCCCATCCTTGCTGTCATTGGGAGGAATTACACCTCATTGCTGGTATCAGTGGATGAAACAGTCCCCCCAAGGGCTGGATAAAAGCAAGCAAAGGGCCAATGGTCTAGACCAGGGGTCTTCAAACTACGGCCCTCCAGTTGTTCAGTAACTACAATTCCCATAATGCCTAGTCATGTCTGTGAATGTCAGAGTTTTACAATGCCTCATGGGACATGTAGTTCTGCAACAGCTGGAGGGCCATAGTTTGGAGATCCCTGGTCTAGACCATGGGGATAGCCAGAAGCAGCCCAACTAAAAGGTTGGCAACACAGCTAAGGATTGCGAACAGCCCCATAAAAAACAGCAGATCAAAGAAGGGTTTGATAACTCAGAGAGTGGTTTAAAGCACCTTACACCCAAAACTGGCATTGGAAGAGACCTGAACATCTACTTTGCAAAACTTGGAGGCAGTCTTGCAAATCTAGGAAACAGATGCCTGATGCTGCAAAGCCCATGAAATCCTAACAGATCTGGTTGAGTGTGCCTTAACAGGGAACTTCGGAACCCTATGGTTTAGACCAGTGGTCCACAAGCAAATTTTGGTGGTCCCCCGGGGTTCTGCCGCAAATTAACATTGTGGTGGATGTATACCGCCCAATATTGTTTCCAGTGTTGTTCTCAATGCATGCTGACAGTCAATAGTGTCAGCGTATTGGTACCCGATGCCTCCTCTGTAGTTCCAGCTCCTGTGAACTCCGAGGGAGGCGCTGGGGAGTAGTGCATAGAGCGGGAGGTAAAAAAGAAGGGGACTTCTAATGGCAGCACTAACCTGACTGTGGGAGGTGAGATCCAATGCTGAGTCTGTGTAAGGCAAGCGATGGTGGGGGGGGGGCAGAGAGCTGGAGCATTGTACGTAAAATGCAACAGTGTGTTTCAGGGGGAGGGAGGCAGAGTGTGTGTATAAGGCATGTAAAATTCATGTTAGTGGTCCATGGGATTCAAAAATGTGAGTTTAGTGTTCTGTGAGGTCCAAAATGTTGGCGACCACTGCTTTAACCTATAGGCTCGAATGACGACTTGTCTAATCCACCTAGTGATGGTGGAGCAAAAGGCAGGGAGCCTTTTTGAAAGGACACAGAGGGAATCTGTTTGCTGAAAAAAAGCTGTAGCTGCTGGGTAATCTCAATCAACCAGCATGTATCACATCTAGACAGTGGAGCGAAATTTCCTTGGTGTCTCAGAGAAGGATGTATAGAGGGAAGAACAATGTCAACTCAGAGACCCTTCCTTGCAAAGGCTCACAATGAGGAAGACAACCTTGCAAGTGAGATCAGATGAGGAAATATACTACTGTGTAAAAGTTTGAGGCAGGTGTGAAAAATGCTGTAAATTAAGAATTCTTTCAGAAATAGAAGTGTTCATTTATTTTTATTAATTTACAAAATGGAAAGTAAATGAACGGAAGAGAAATCCAAATCAAATTAATATTTGACGTGACTACCGCCTTCAAAACACTTGCACACAGTTTTTGAAGGAACTCGGCAGGTAGGTTTTTCCAAACATCTTGGAGAACTAACCACAGCTCTTCTGTGTATGTAGGCTGCTTCAAATCCTTCTGTCACTTCATGTAATCCCAGACAGACTTCATGATGTTGAAGTCAGGGCTCTGTTGGGGCCAAACCATCACTTCCAGGACTCCTTGTTCTTTATGCTGAAGATATTCTTAATGAATCTGGCTGTATGTTTGAAGTTGTTGCCCTACTGCAGAATAACATACCTCCCTGATAGTATGGCATGATGGATAAGTATCTGCATGTATTTCTCAGCATTGAGGACACCATTATTCCTAACCAAATCTCAAACTCCATTTGCAGAAATGCAGTCCTGAACTTGCAAGGAACCTCCACCATGCTTCACTGTTGCCTGCAGACACTCAATATTGTACCACTCTCCATTCTTTCGGCAAACAAAGTGCCTCCTGCTACAGCCAAATATTTCAATTTTTTACTCTTCAGTTCAGAGTACCTGCTGCCATTTTCTGCACCTGCACCAATTCCTAATCTCGCGAACCGCTGGGGGTGTCAATGTAAAGTTAATGACTCCCCCAGTTCGGATCGCAGTGCGAACTGTCAAATGGTGCAGAAATCAGATCGCATGGGTGTGAACACCCGTGCGATCCGATTCCAGTGCGGACTAAAAAAAGGGTCCTGCGCCATTTTTGTGTGAATGCGATGCCTTTTCAGCCACACAGTTTGTATGGCTGAATTTGCATCGCACAGACATCGCATGTGATCTGCACAGCAATGTGGTGCGAATCACATGCAATGTCTGTGATCGCACAAGCATGAACCCAGCCAGAGAGTCACCAGAGCATCCACTGCAAAGATGTGAGGATCCCTGGACCTGGTGTCTAGTTTGTTGTGAAACCTGGATTTAAGAAAGTCTGAATCCAGTGGTCCCCCACCTATGACACATAGCTTGAAACACCTCCATGGAGAGATCATTCTCCTGCAGCCAGATGTTGCCAGCTAAGAAGGTCCCCATGTAGGTTGTCCACACCTTGAATATGCATGGTGAAAAGGGTCAAAACATTAAGTTCTGCTTAAAGCAGAATAAGATCTGCATTTTTTCACGCCTGCCTAAAACTTTTGCACAGTACTGTATCTTAAAAGAACTTTAAAATGATTGCCAGTAGTATAATGGACATATTTTGTTTTATAGAATCAGCATTGAAAAAAAACTAGCATACTTGACAAAACACTGGGACTTGTTGGTTTTTCCAGCTTGTAATGGGATTGACACTGCCAGAAAATATTGTCACATGCTGCTAATAGTTGTGAAGGATTTGGGGCAGTTGGGCTGCAGATGAATATTATTTCAGGTACTTATATAGCGCCATCAATTTACGCAGCGCTTTACATATACATTGTACATTCACATCAGTCCCTACCCTTGAGCTTACAATCTACGGTCCCTAACTCGCATTCATACATACTAGGGACAATTTAGACAGGATCCAATTAACCTACCAGCACGTCTTTGGAGTGTGGGAGGAAACCAGAGTACCCGGAGGAAACCCACGCAGGCACAGGGAGAACATGCAAACTCCAGGCAGGTAGTGGGTGGGATTCGAACCAGCGACCCTTCTTACTGCTAGGCGAAAGTGCTATCCACTGTGCCACCCGTATACCTTAAAGTGCATCTGGGCCCCAACTATGGATATTAAAGTGTATGTACTGTGAATGCAAACATTTTCCTTTTTAATTTTGGATAGCATGTGGAAGGGTTAGAGCCCCTAGCAGGTTTTTATCACTGTCTGTGTCCAAACTGCACTCATCTACCTGTCCTGGTGACCACTGTCACAGACAGTAAGTGATGAAAAAATCCAACATTTTAGAGTAATCATCACAGCAAGAAGTGAGTGAAAATCTTCCAACTGAGACACCTCTTGAATAAAACAGAGGCTCCTGTTCATTCACAAACGGAAGCATTGTAAACACTGTTTACTATGCTTCGGTTATGAATGGACACAGGAGCGATCAGTACCAATCGCTCACTGTGTTCATTCACCAAAGGAAGAGGGTGGTAAATGACATGTTTACAGGCTCCTTCCCCCACTCTCCATCCTGAATATCCCCCTGTGTACCTGCAGCAGGAAGGAGATGGAAGCTGCAGGTGCTGCGGAGGGGACATACAGCAGGAGGAATCAGATGTGGGCATGACAGGGAGGGGGGTCTGTGCAATGGGGGGGCAATTACAGGAAAGATGCCCTGTGTTTCTCACCCTGCAGCAGCTGAAAATCAGCAGGAGGGAGGGGGGAAGAACTGGCTTTCAGCTGTTGCAGACAGATGCATAGGGCATCGTTCTTGTATTTGCCCCCACCAACACACTGATTCCCCCTCCCTGTCCTTCCCATGTTCAATGCCCCCTACAGGAGGCCCAGGGACACAGGGCCTCCTGTAAAATGCTCAAAGTGATTATGGTTAATATGTCATATTGCATGTGAAGGCATTTTTATACCTGTTGTGTTTAATGACCCTTTAAAGACGAGCTTCACACTGACAATGACATTCTTTTATTCCTCGACTTATTGGTGTTTTTATGTTGTAGTAATATACTTACCAGCCTAACAAGTCTTCTTCACAAGACCCGGTCTCCTACTCCAGGTCCCGTCTCAGACCACCATCTTCATTGTTTACATCACGGATGGATCCACCTGTATCCTGATTCCTGCAGTTGAACCCCCCCATTTTGCGGCACTAGATATCAGCACATGCGAGATCTAGCATTTGTTTATGAATGGAAGTTACTGCCTCATGGAATATCTGATGTTGTTATCTCAAGAGGCGGCAGGAGGAGAATAAAACATTATTCTGGCCTAGGCAAGAATTGGGTCAGGGGGCAGGCCAGATGAAAAAAGTATTAAAATAAAATAGAGTTATAGAAAAATCAGCTCGTTTTTAAAGTGGAGGGGGTAGATTGCAGCAAAGTGGTTGTAAATCACAGACATAAAAAATATGAATAAGCATATCCTTCTATAGTGTGTAAGAGCACCACATGTCATTTCTGTCTGCTGCTTCATTCCTCTGATATCAGCGTGGATCACCTTTGACAAGTTTTCCTGACACAAAGGGAAAAAAGGTGACAGGGGAGGAATCTCCAGCTGATAGACAGCCTAAGCTCTGTTCCTGTGTGTAAAGAGTGTGTGTCCCTTCCCTCCAATCAGCTGCCGGAGCTCTCCTCTCTGAGTTCCTCAGAGTGTAACTTCAGCTTTCCACCCCCAATTTTCTGACTGCTCAGACAAGCTTTAAAAATTCTGCACATGAAGAAGACGTAGAGAAGAGAGGACTGCAGATAAACAGGTACAAATTATGTAGGAGGATTTGTTTCATCTATGTGTATCACCTGAGGTCAGGGATTTCACTGGATATATGTGAGGGTTTACAACTACTTTTATTTAGGAGTGAAACAAATCATCCCTGATCTCTCGCTAGCTGCTTGTACTATTAATTCATCTTCAAAGATCACAACAAAGACTTGTTTTTGGTGTGTTTCTAACAGCTTAGAAACTCCAGATGTATGTTTACATTAGAAGGCTGGTATTCTGCCATGACTCTGTTTCTCATAGAATGCTTGTGTTGTGACTTTTGAAAATGAATTGCTCCAAAATACCTGTAAATACAGAAGTAACAGAAGATTGTAAAGTGCTTTTACTGCTTGTTCTGAATATGTTAATACTTTAAAATAGACCTTCACACTCCTTTTTGTGCTTGTCGTTTGATTAGTCCTTCCCCTTCTTTTTCACAATTGCAGATATATTTCTTTTTAA
This sequence comes from Aquarana catesbeiana, assembly GCF_042186555.1. Lineage (NCBI taxonomy): Eukaryota > Metazoa > Chordata > Amphibia > Anura > Ranidae > Aquarana > Aquarana catesbeiana. The sequence goes on along the minus strand of NC_133328.1, from coordinate 166,623,763 downwards.
TTTCAACTTAAGCCCCCTAGGATACTTAGGGCACGCATCTCAGGAGACTTTGGAGCAATTTGTCGAACATGTGCCATGGTGCGTCAGGGGGCTGACTGTCTTTTCCTGGCTCCCAGTGATGTAAGATATAAAGATGTCAGCACAGGACCAGGTGTGGAGCAACGGAGCAGCAGATTACAATGGAACAATGTTGGCTTTGCTGGGGTGTATGTTTATTAAGGATAACCCTGCAAATAGGGTAAATTGGAATACACACGATAGATTGATCAGAGGAGATCTCATAGGCAATGCATCCCAATCAAAATTAAACAATATTAGAAACTGCTGTATGAAAAAGGTGGGATTTTTTAGGTATCAATAACTTAGGTCAAAACATCTAATAAAAATCAATTTATTTAATTATTTCATATTAAAAAACAGATAAAGAGAGTAAGAATATGTTAAAAAAACATGGGATTATTTCATGTTTGATATCCACACTGAGGATTGGTTACAATTGCTTGTCATGGTGTAGCCATCCCTACATGTTTTGCCCTTTTTTGGGCTTCTTCAGGAGATATGTACTACCACATCTGGACAGATGAATCAGACACAAGGATAAATATCTGTACGGTTGAAAATATGACAAATATACATCATCCTTGATGTATATTTGCCATACAGTGCATCCGGAAAGTATTCACAGTGCTTCACTTTTTCCACATTTTGTTATGTTACAGCCTTATTCCAAAATTGGATTCAATTCATTATTTTCCTCAAAATTCTACAAAAAATACCCCATAATGACAATGTGAAAGAAGTTTGTTTGAAATCTTTGCAAAATGTATTAAAAATAAAAAATGAAAAAAATCACATGTACATAAGTATTCACAGCCTTTGCCATGACACTCAACATTGAGCTCAGGTGCATCCACTAATCATCCTTGAGATGTTTCTACAACTTGATTGGAGTCCACCTGTGATAAATTTAGTTGATTGGACATGATTTGCAAAGGGACACACCTGTCTAAGGTCTCATAGTTAACAGTGCATGTCAGAGCATAAACCAAGCTATGAAGTCCAAGGAATTGTCTGACCTCCGAGACAGGATTGTATTGAGGCACAGATCTTGTGGAAGGGTACAGAAAAATTTCTGCAGCATTGAAGGTCCCAGTGAGCACAGTAGCCTCCATCATCCGTAAATGGAAGAAGTTTGGAAACACCAGGACTGTTCCTAGAGTGGGCTGCCTGGCCAAACTGAGCGATCAGGGGAGAATGGCTTTAGTCAGGGAGGTGACCAAGAACCAGAAAAGCACTCTGACAGAGCTCCAGCATTTCTCTGTGGAAAGAGGAGAACCTTCAAGAAGAACAACCATCTCTGCAGCACTCCACCAATAAGGCCTGTATGGTAAAGTGGCTAGACGGAGGCCACTCCTTAGTAAAAGGCACATGACAGCCCACCTGGAGTTTGCCAAAAGGTACCTGAAGAACTTTCAGACCATGAGAAACAAAATTCTCTGGTCTAATGAAACAAAAATTGAACTCTTTGGCCTGAATGGCAAGCGTCACGTCTGGAGGAAACCAGGCACTGCTCACCACCTGGCCAATACCATCCCTACAATGGAGCATAGTGCTGACAGCATCATGCTGTGGGGATGTTTTTCTGCAGCAGGAACTGGGAGACTAGTCAGGATTGAGGGAGATATGAAAGCAGCAATGTACAGAGACATCCTTGATGAAAACTTGCTCCAGAGTGCTCTGGACCTCAGACTTGGGAGAAGGTTCATCCTCCAACAGGACGACCCTAAGCACACAGCTAAGATAACAAAGGAGTTGCTACGGGACATCTCTGTGAATGGACCAGCCAGAGCCCAGACTTCAACCCAATTGAACATCTCTAGAGAGATCTGAAAATGGCTGTGTACCGACACTCCCCATCCAACCTGATGGAGCTTGAGAGGTCCTGCAAAGACGAATGGGAGAAACTTCCCAAAAATAGGTGTGCCAAGCTTGTAGCATCACACTCAAAAAGACTTGAGGCTGTAATTGGTGCCAAAGGTGCTTCAAGAAAGTATTGAGCAAAGGCTGTAAATATCTATGTACATGTAATTTTTTTCGTTTGTTTGAAATCTTTGCACATTTATTGAAAATAAAAAACTTCTTTCACGTTGTCATTATGGGTTATTGTTTGTAGAATTTTGAGAAAAATAATGAATTTAATCCATTTTGGAATAAGGCTGTAACATAACAAAATGTGGAAAAAGTAAGCACTGTGAATACTTTCCAGATGCACTGTATTTTCAACTGTACAGGTATTTATTCTTGTGTCTGGTTCATCCGTCCAGGTGTGGTAGTATATATATCCTGAAGAAGCCCAATAAAAGGGCAAAACATGTTGAGACGGCTACACCATGACAAGCAATTGTAACCAATCCTCAGGGTAAATTAGAATTGAAAAAAAAATACAAAAAAGGGGGATGGGGAGGGTGAAGTTCCTCTTTAATGAACATAATCTTGGCAGAGGTTTACTTTACCTATCTGCAGGTTGCAGATCTTGGTGCTTGTGGCACTCTAATGTGTTTTTAATGGGAGGAAAAAAAAAATGATAGACCTATGCAAATATTTCCTCCAGTCCCCCATAGTTGATAGATTTAACAAGGACCTCTATGCAGCTCAGCATTATGTTAAACGGTCCCTCTATGCACAAAAAATAGGTCCTGCACGATTTTTATCAAAACAGGGCAATGTAATGCACACAGCATATGCATCTGTGTGTTACGATACACAATAAGGCATCATGCACACAGGGCATTTAAGTTTCTCCTCTGAATGCCTTAAGGAAAGAACTATAGGAAAAACTTTTTTTACGTTTTTGGATAGAATAAGCCTAGTTTCACCTTTGTCCAAATCGACGCCAACTTTGCGGCGCCGATTCCCAAAAGTAGTTCCTGCACTACATTTGGCGACTTCGGGTGCGATTTCTATAGACATCTGTGCAGGAACCCGCACAGATGTCTGTCAAATTGCCCCTTGAAGTCTGACTGCATTGCCGGGTTGATTTCTAACCCACAACAATGTGAACCTAGGCTAAGGGAGGGTTATAACTCCTGCCAGATTTTTATTCATCATTTGTGTCCTATTGCAGAGATTTCACTTCCTGCTTCATAGCCAAACAAGTTAGGGGAATTTGTTGGGAACCCCCAGGTCACTGGAACCAGTGTCATCATTGGAAGATTTCCCCTCCTCTTTTACTTTTACTTTCAATGCTAATGGTAAACAGGACCAACAGAGAGAGAGAGTGAATCTCCTTAAAGGGGGCACATACAGCAGTAAAACCGGTGTTCTTATTCATCTCCTCTCTATCCAAAATGAAAAAAAGTTTTGCCTTTAGTTATACTTTAAAACCCTAAGTTTAAAATAACAGGCCCAAAGCCACATATTGCACACACGTACAGTGCCTTGCAAACGTATTCACCCCCCTTGGCTTTTTACCTATTTTGTTACATTACAGCCTTTAGTTCAATGTTTTTTTAATCTGAATTATATGTGATGTATCAGAACACAATAGTCTAAGTTGGTGAAGTAAAATAAAAAAAATATATACATAAAACTATTTTTCAGAAATAAAAAAAACTGATAATTGGCATGTGCGTATATATTTACCCCCTTTGTTATGAAGCCCATAAAAAGCTCTGGTGCAACCAATTACCTTCAGAAATCACATAATTAGTGAAATGATGTCCACCTGTGTGCAATCTAAGTGTCACATGATCTGTCATTACATATACACACCCTTTTTGAAAGGCCCCAGAGGCTGCAGCACCTAAGCAAGAGGCACCACTAACCAAACACTGCCATGAAGACCAAGAAACTCTCCAAACAAGTAAGGGACAATGTTGTTGAGAAGTACAAGTGAGGGTTAGGTTATAAAAAAAATCCAAATCTTTGATGATCCCTAGGAGCACCATCAAATCTATTATAACCAAATGGAAAGAACATGGCACAACAGCAAACCTGCCTAGAGACGGCCGCACACCAAAACTCATGCACCGGGCAAGGAGGGCATTAATCAGAGAGGCAGCACAGAGACCTAAGGTAACCCTGGTAGAGCTGCAGCGTTCCACAGCAGAGACTGGAGTATATGTACATAGGGCGACAATAATCCGTAAGATCCATAGTTGTCGTCTTCACATGTCGTTGTCTTAACTTATATTTTATTCATAGTTTATAACTTTGGATGAATTAGACAACCTTCCATCTTTGTTTGTAACATGTAATCGTTTATTCAGGTCTTTCATTTCAGTAATAATGAATTTTTGTAACTACAACAACACTTTTTCAAGTGAACATTTTTTATTATTCTATCAAAGTTTTATTGTGATTGGGAAGAGAAGTTATTTCTTTTCTTGCCCATACATAGATCCTTATGACAGTCTATATGGCCCTTTGGCCAATATTCTATTCCACTACACATGACTGCCATAAAGGAATTTCTGTATCTACTCACACTGCTGTTTACTCTTCATTTTTCCATTTATGTTCATGTTCTACATATTTTAGAGCTTAATGTATTGTTGTTTTTTTGTTTTTCAGTCAATCTCTCCTACATGTGTGCACCATAACGGGCCATGTTTACATTCTGACATCAATGTGATCACAAGTGCCTTAGTATTTTTAGTATAAGTGTTAGTTTCCCACCCCACAGGTGCACCTTATTTTTCGTGATCTCAAGCTCCAATTGTGCAGTAGGTATGCTCACCTAATTGTCAATCCTGATTGGTGGTTCATCTTTTTAATCTCCTTCTTATATGCACCATTGGTTCTTGATCAATTCAGCTATGAGTAAGCATCAAACGATGTGAAACGCGTTAGCCATTTATCCCTGTCTTGTCCACATCTTCATTTGACTGTCATGTTAGATTTTATAACATTTTTTCAATAAAGATGCCTTTTCTACGGAGTGCAGCAGTCCAGGATTTTCTTACCTCTACAGACTTGTGCAGAGCCAGCACTTGAAAGTTCACAGTAGGGCGGGAGCACCTAATAAGGTCCGGAGGCTTGGAGAGCGGCATTCCTTCTTTGTACGCTCCATAGAGTTGGGCTTTATGGCAAAGTGGCCAGAAGAAAGCCATTACTTTGAGCAAAAACCAAAATGGCAGGTTTTGAGTTTGCGAAAAGGCATGTGGGAGACTCCCAAAATGTATGGAGGAAGGTGCTCTGGTCTGATGAGACTAAAATTGAACTTTTTGGCCATCAAAGAAAACACTATATCTTGCCCAAACCCAACACATTACATCAACCAAAGAACATCATCCCCACAGTGAAACATGGTGGTAGCAGTATCATGCTGTGGGGATGTTTTTCAGCAGTCGGGACTGGGAAACTGGTCAGAGTTGAGGGAAAGATGGATGGTGCTAAATACAGGGATATTCTTGCGCAAAACCTGTACCGCTCTGTGTGCGATTTGAGGCTAGGATGGAGCTTCACCTTCCAGCAGGACAATGACCCCAAATACACTGCTAAAGCAAAACTTGAGTGGCTTAAGGGGAAACATGTAAATGTGTTGGAATGGCCTAGTCAAAGCCCAGACCTCAATCCAATAGAAAATCTGTGGTCAGACTTAAAGATTGCTGTTCACAAGGGCAAGCCATCCAACTTGAAGGAGCTGGAGCAGTTTTGCAAGGAGGAATGGGCAAAAATCCCAGTGGTAAGATGTGGCAAGCTCATAGAGACTTATTAAAAGCGACTTGGTGCTGTGATAGTCGCAAAAGGTGGCTCTACAAAGTATTAACTTTAGGGGGGTGAATAGTTATGCACATTGACTTTTTCTGTTATTTTGTCCTATTTGTTGTTTGCTTCACAATAAAAAAAAAAATCTTCAAAGTTGTGGGCATGTTCTGTAAATTAAATAAAACAAAAAAAGTGCGCTCATAATCAGTGTACAAATCTGATCGTATTTGAGAAGATCCAAATCAATACAAATAAAACTGAAATAAAATTCTTGGAACATACATCGATCGAAGTGCCATGAATAAATAATCTAAAGTGGAATGTGTATTAGTGTGCGTAAAAACACATATATATGAACAACTTAAAAAATCCAGCACTAAATAAGTTGTCACATTAGCCAATCCTTAAATACAATAAAGCTTCTCAGCAGTGAAAGAAGTGGAGGTAGTCCATAAAGTGGATGACAGAAGAAAAAGTTCCATAATTGTGTGTCCAATTCATGAAAGCAGGGGAAGACATCCACGATCCATCAGGTCGGAACCCACACAGATAGATGGAGAAGGGGGGAGTGTATAGATGAAACTCTCACTAAATCCACAATTATTGAAAGATGGACCCTTACCCTAAATAGTGGACCTCCCTGTTGGCAAGGTCTTACGTGCAGGCAGATTTAGCCCTCTGCGGGGACTGTGGGTTGATGGTATCCAAATCAGCTGCTGTGCCCTGCGTCTCCAACTTGGCGTCATCCAACTCGTCCACCTGAGGAGGGGTGATAAGCCCACTCGACGTAGAGGTCCAAACCTTGGTCACCAGATTTCGGCTTTCAGTAACAAAACTTTCATTGCACCGGAGGAGTCCCAGTAATGTTCTCTGTCCTCGTTAATCCTTCATCACCCCGTCAGTCTAATTAGTTGCAGGCATTTTTTGTTTTTTCCAGCGTACTGGTTGAAAAACAGCCTGAGCTGAGCAGAGGCCTTTTTCAGCATATGGATCATGTGCTAGAGGCCTATAAAAGTTTTGGCGGATTGGGCTGGTATTTTTATGACGAGTCTTTTCGCCAGAAACTGGCGGTGCATCCATCACTAAGGTGGGGGATGAAGGATGTGGGCCTATGGCTGAATTTGATTGTTCCTCAGAGACCGACCATAGGTAAGTTGGGCCAGGCTAACCCTGTTAATGCAGGGTACCGCAGGGGTTGTTGCTTTGCATTTAATGAGAGTTCCTGTCGGTTTAATGCAACATGCAAGTATAGGCACGAATGCTCGGTTTGTGCGGGGCCCCATCCGATGGTAAAATGTTTCTGGAAGACGGCCCCGCAGTCTTCGCGGGATATTTTTCCAAAAAGCCTGCACACCAGTGAGGCTCGGAAGCATGCGCCCCTGGTCAGACCTGTACCCAAACAGGGAGAAGGCGCTTTTATTAATTGAAGGTTTTTCGTGCGGTTTTCCCCTTCCGTTTTTTTCAGGCACAGGTTGTACGGTAGTGGAGAATTTAAAATCTGTGCAGAGTTTTCCGGAGGTAGTACGGGAGAAGGTGTTTAAGGAAATAGCGGAAGGGCGAAGAGGCAGGGCCTTTTTCTTTGCCTCCTTTCCACAATTTCCGTATTTCACCGATTGGGGTGGTGCCTAAAAAGGAGCCAAACACCTTCCAGTTTATTCAGCACCTCTCTTTCCCCAAGGGGGGTTCGTTGAATGACGACATTGATGGTGCTTCCTGTTCGGTGGTTTATGCCACCTTTTGAGGAAGCTATCGTAAAGGTGAAAGCACATGGCCGTGGGGCTCTTTTGGCTAAAGCCGACATCGGCCTTCCGGCTTTTGCCCATCGCCCCGGCAGCATTCAATTCATTGGGTTTTTGTTTTGAAGGTGCTTATTTTTTTGACAAATGCCTCCCAATGGGGTGTTCCTTGTCTTGTACTTATTTTGAGACTTTTTCCACTTTCCTACATTGGGTCATGTTTTTCGAGTCTGGACAGGATGCGGTGGTGCATTATTTAGACGATTTTTTGTTTGTCGGCCCCGCGAATTCAGATCTCTGTTCCCGTTTGTTGCATTTGTTTACATTAATTGCAGGACATTTTGGTAGGTCCCCTGGAGGGGGAAAAGACTTGTCTGCCTACAACGCAGATGGAATTTTTGGGAATTCATATGGACACTGAGGCCATGGAGTTTAGTTTGCCTTTGGTCAAGGTTGCGAGGATGCGGAACCTTATCGCTTTCTTTTTGAGGCGGCGGAAGGTTCTTTTGAAGGAAATGCAGTCATTGCTGGGCCTTCTGGCTTCATGCCGGTAGGAAGAATCTTTTCGCGACGGTTATATCTCGCCATTTCCGGTTTAAAATCCCCGTTTGCGCACATCCATTTGACGAAGGCTTCAAAAGACGATCTGGTGGTATGGGTCGATTTTTTGGCAGAGTTCAATGGTAGGTCCTTTTTTCAGTCAGACTATATTTTTGCACCAGATTTTCACCTATTCACGGATGCAGCTGGTTCCAAAGGTTTTGGGGCTATTTGGGGGTCACATTAGAGCTGTGGTGCCTGGCCGGTGGCTTGGGTCCACAAGAAAGCGACAATGAATATTGTGCTCCTCGAGCTTTTTCCAATACTAGTGGCTGTCGCGCTGTGGGGACGTTTCTTCGCCAATAAACGTATTTTCGTGGAGACCGACAATAAAGGGGTCCTTTACGCTGTCAACTGTCTCTCTTCAGGTTCGTTATTTGTGGTTAAAATCCTGCGACATTTGTTTTTTTTATGCCTGAAGTTGAACATATGGATTAAGGCGCAATATACGCCAGGGAAGTTGAATGTGGTGGCTGACTCTCTCTCCCGTTTCCGACGGTTGCTTCCGGGGGCGGACGAGGAGGGCACACGGTGCCCAGACTACCTGTGGGAGTTGATCTAACACCAGTTTGGGATGTTATCAGACAATCAGTGGCTCCTCATACATGGGGGGATTATTCTACCGCTTGGAGGAGGTGGGTGTCTTTTGCTGGTAGTGCCGGTTTTGCTTGGGATCCGCCATTTGAATCTGCTATTTTGGCATTTCTGGTTACCTTGATGGATCGGTAGTTTTCCTACAGCTACATTGCAAAGATGCTAGCGGGGGTATCCTTTTTCTTTCAAATACGATGGCTCCCGCCTTGCTCCATTTTTTTCTCAGTCAAGCAGGCACTAAAGGGATACAGGAAGCGACATTTCGCCCTGGATAGGAGGAGGCCCATTAGTGTTGAATTACTAAGGCGGATTTGTGAGGCTATGTCGGTAATATGCTTTACAGGTTATGAGGCCTTGCTTTTTCAAACAGCCTTTGTACTGGCATATTTTGGAGCATTTCGGATCTCGGAATTGCTTCCGGGTTCCAAGAGGTGTTCTCGGGGGGATGTTGGCTGAGCATGTTTTAGTGGAGCAAGGGAGGGTATACCTTTTCCTGCGTCAATCAAAAAGGGACCAATTGGGTCCTGGGGAATGGGTTACTTTGGTAGCAGGTGAGGATAGCTCGCTGTGCCCGGTGGTGGTGGTCAGCAATTTCGTGGCGGTTCGTCCGGGGGGGTGGTCATTTTTTATTGCATTTAGATCTGTCCCCGGTCACCAAGTATCAGTTTTCTTATGTACTAAAGCGATGTGTGGCACATTTAGGGCTAGACAATTTGAAGTTTTCCTCTCATTCTTTTAGGATAGGGGGCGGCTTCTGACGCAGCCGCTCAGGTTCTCCCGGCTTCAGCCATTATGGGTTTGGGTAGATGGAAGTCCGATTGTTTCAAACGTTATGTCAGACCTAACCTCTCTTTTTGATTTTATAGGTTTTCATCATGTTGTTTGGATTCTGGGCCATTCATACATATACTGGGCACGGAAGCGTGCGGCTCAACGTGGGTATTCGACTAATCTGTCGTTACAGCCGGAATCCTTCACTGTTTATGGGTGTGCGAGGCATGAAGTGGCACCAGCTTTTTTTTCATTATCACAGTTGTGCCAGGTTTGGCCACTTCCCTCGATACTGTTAGTGCATTTAGGTGGGAATGATTTAGGTAACACCCGTACGCTAGACTTGTTGTCCTAGATTAAGAGGGATTTGTCCCGTTTTCATTCAACCTCCCCAGATACGATCATTGTGTTCTCAGAGATAGTGCCACGATTGAGTTGGCTGTCGTCTCCGTTGCACAGGGTGATGGAAAAAATGAGGAAGAGGGTGAATCGGGGGATGGCAATATTTTTGCCGTCCTTGAGGGGTTTTGCGTATCAGCACGTGGATCTGGAAGGTGGTTTCGCGGGGTTGTATAGACAGGACGGGGTCCACCTTTCGGATGTAGGTGCTGATATCTTTAACCTGGGGCTGCAAAACAGCGTTGAGATGGCCGCGTATGTGGGGTAGGCCGGGCTTGTTGCTCAAGTCCGGCTGGTGGGGACATATTTGGTGTTGATACAGTGAAGCTGCCCGAGTTCCAAAAACTGGGCAGAGATTATGTGATTTATGGTATTAGTATTAAAGTGTTTCAGTTATATTTGGTTATATAAATATGTTGTTAAACCAATAAAGTGCCGCGGCCATTTCTGCCAAATAAACTGGTTTGGGTGTTTGTTTTATATGGTTGTACCTGGGGAATAGATGGGGGCGGGTGTGGCCTACAGTCCCATAATCTGATCACTGTGCTTGAGAGTTAATGCAGAAACAGGTTATTCCTTTAACCACTTGATAAAATCTAGAGGGATTGGTGTGTGTATAAAGAACTATAAGATCTATCCATACCACTATTCAAATTGCAAAAGAAACCACTTTAACCACTTAAGGATGGCCCCGTGTACAGGTACTGCGGCAGGGTGGCCCTTAAGCGCAAAATCATGTACCTGTACGTCATCCCCTTCGTCTGCTCTGGGGCGTGCACGTGCGCTGCCTCACTCCTGCTGTGATTGGACACAGAAGGAGCCAATCGGCAGGTCCATCGGCCATGATGGCCGTAAGACACCCGCGACAATTCAGAGGAGAGGCAGAACAGCGGTCCTTTGTAAACAAGGCAGACCGCTGTTCTGTCAGAGAGGAAGAGAGAGCTCTTGTGTTCCTACTAATCAGGAACACAGATGTCTCTCTTCCTTCAGTTAAACCATTCCCCACACAGTTAGATCCCTTTCACACTGAGGCATTTTTCATGAGCTTTTGGGCTAAAAATAGCACCTGTAAAGTGCCTGAAAAAGGCTCCCTTGCAGTCTCAGTGCGAAAGCCTGATTGCTTTCACACTGAGGCGATGCACTGGCAGGATGTTAAAAAAACTCCCGCAAGAAGCATCTTTGAAGCGGTGAAGGAGCGGTGTATACCGCCAGCTGCAGCGGCGCTTTGCGGGTCATTTTAACCCTTTTTCGCCCGCTAGCAAGGGTTAAAAGCGCCCCGCTAGTGGCCGAAAACCTCTGCAAAAATGACCGTAAAGCGCCACTAAAAAAAAGCGTCATTTTACTGTCAACGCTCGCCCACTCCAGTGTGGGAGCAGCCTTAGAAATCACTCCCTAGGAGCACACTATGGTGTAAGTTTATCGAACAGAGAAGAGCCTAGATCCTGATAATCACAGCTGATCTCTCAGGTACATAGATAGATAGGGGGCGCTAGAAGCTAGAGAATATGAATTCAAAAGTGCAAAAAAACAAAGAAATTGATTATATACCATACTTTTTAAATAAAAAGTGACAATCACAATCTATGGACGGCCTTAGAGAAAGGCAATGCATTAATGACAATGCTAATGGTTAATTGTCCCAATACAGTGAGTAGATACTAAAATGAAGTGATATCTTCCAATATGTGCCAAAATCTTGCCGTTGGTATAGAGAATTCCGTCACCAAAGAAAAGAAGAGATAATACACATTGAAGTAATAGATATCTGCTTACCAGATACCAATGAACCCGTTTTTATTGATTCATGCATGTGGAGTCTTCTCCCTTACTTTTATGTCCCCACACTGGCTTAGTGAAAGCCACACTTTCCAGCCATCCACTTGCTGGGAAGGTGATTATATCTACACCTTGAACATCAGATGTCCCCCAGGCTGTCCACGGTCGTTTTAAAGGAACCATTTGAACCTGCCACACACGCTTCTTCGCAAGCACCTATCTGGATCGGTGGATCCACAAGCCTGAATGACACTTAGACATATGGCGAACGTGTCCACCTTTTCTGGTAAGCGTATTTGCTCCTTCTACTTTTACCTGTGGATTCCTAATATATGAAGACCATTCATGTGATTCACATTGCACCTACGATACACGCTTTCTCTTTTTGACACCGGAGAAAATATGCTGTTTAAATTGATAGACATTTATTTGATTATGAACTTTATTTTTACCCTATGAGGTTTACTCCTCCCTCTTTTTTTAAATATGGTTGTTATTCCATCACGCTGAAGGATTGGTTGTCACATATATGTCACTAATATGTATTGTGGTAGCTAATATTTGAATTTGTGTTTAGCGCTGCATTCATATATATTTCTATTCTTTTCACATTGTCACTACACTGTTGATGCTGGCTGCTACTTCAATCATATGTTTTTTATAGTAGCGCAACAATATTTAGTTAATTTTTGATTATAGCAGAAAGTAAAAAATGTTTTTTTTTTTCAAAATTGTCGGTCTTTTTATGTTTATAGCGCAAAAAAATAAAATACGCATAGGTAATAAAATGCCATCAAAAGAAAGCTCTATTTGTGGGGAAAAAAAAGGACCTAAATTTTATTTGGGTACAGCGTCGCACGACTGCGCAATTGTCAGTTAAAGCAACGCAGTGCTGTATCGCAAAAAATGGCCTGGTCAGAAAGGGGGTAAAATCTTCCAGAGCTGAAGTGGTTAAACCGGGCTCCACCGCAAACCGTGTGTGAGAAATGCAAACTCACCAAAAATGTACACTAAATACGCCTTTACATCAATTTCAATCTCTTGAACAGCAGCGTAAATAGAGGTGATGATTCTTAACCCCAGAGGTATCTCCTTACATTAATCCACCATTAAAGCTCGGGAGAAGCATAGTGAAAATCATCGTGCAATATGTTTATTAAAAGATAAAGTCAAACAGGTTGATAAAAAATGCGCACCTACATTTGTGGGTGCTGTAAATCAGCACCAACATGTGCAACTTTAGTAGGTGCGCTCGCTCCAGGATGCGGCGTGCGTTCCAAAGCACCGGAGATAGGAACCAGGAAACCGGAAGTGACATCAGTATAGAGCAATAAGGATGAGCTCAGGCATGTTCGCAACCCACACATGCAGAGCCCACCAGGAAGTCACCACTGCACAGCGCTAATCACAGGCAGTGAGACATTTCTTGATCTCTGCAGCCGCAGATCGGGAAAATGACTCACTGCCTGCGATTAGCGTTGTGCAATGCCGACTTCCTGGCGGACTCTGCACGTGCGGGTTGCGAACACGCCTGAGCTTATCCTTATAGAGCAGTGATGGCAAACCTTGGCACCCCAGATGTTTACACTCTTAAGCTTCGTACACAGGATCGGATTTTCCGCCGACAAAACCGCTGACTTTTGTCCGAAGGGCATTGGCCCAAACTTGTCTTGAATACAAACAGCACACAATTGTTGGCCAACAATCCCGAACATAGTGACGTACTAGACGTACTACAAGCCGATAAAAAGGAAGTTCAGTTGTAATGGTCCACCCTTTGGGCTCCTTCTGCTAATTTCGTGTTAGTAGAAGTTTGGTAAGTGTCGATTCGCGCTTTTCAGTTCGTGCTTAGCAGTTCGTCTCTGTCAGTTCGTTTCTGTCAGTTCGTTTCTGAACGGCCGTTCGCCAACTAGCCATGTTGCATTCTCACCGGAGAGATCATGCTATCATTGGGCTTGGAGTTATTGCTTTGACCCAAGTCCAGTCCAGGAACAGGAGGAGTTCTTGGACCAATAATTGGTTGCTTAATCTTGACCAATTCTCTCATATGCCTTTGCTGCGGGAGCTTCAGGAGAATAATCCTGATGATTTTAGGAATTATCTTCCGGATAATGGACCCCTAATTTCACCGTCTCTTGGCATTGCTGACCCCCTATATTAAGAAGCAGGACACATGCATGCGGCTTGCCAATACTCCTGAGCAAAGGTTTCATAGCAACCTTGCAGTACTTGACGATGGGGAGAAGTCTCCAGGACCTGAAGTTTACAACTGGGATCTCCTCCCAGGCTCTGGGACTCATTATTCCAGAGACCTGTTCTGCCATTATTCAAGTCCTGCAGAAGGACTTAATTTCTTGATTCCATAATTACCATTATTGTAATATGCTGTGAATGTCCTCATGCATGCTGTAAGCTTTTATTGCTCCTTTTTTGTCCTTCATGCATATTTTCCTTCACTAACCTCCCCAGCATGCTATCCTGGGCCCATACACACCTAGCCTAGTAACTTAACAATGTATTTTGTGAGCTACATTTTTGTGCTTACCCTAAACACCCTATAAAATTTGTACAAATGTTATCATTGTCCTCAAATTCAGGCAGAGTGCAAGAGGCCATTTGGGGCACAAACTCATTTGGAAACCTCCCCCACCTCCCAAATGCTAAGTCAACCGATACCAATACTCTATCTGCTGACTTTGCAAAACCCATACACACTATACCTCTTTTGTGGTCCTATTTCTGGATGAATTCACCAAAGCATGTAGTGCAAGGGCCTGCCTGATTACCTTCAAATTGTAACGTAGTAGGTTTTTGTCTTATATTATCTTGATAGGTAATTTATGAATGCCAAAATTTGCTTCAATTTTGACAGTGTGTATCCATATTTTTAGATTATGACTCTTCTTACCTGTCCACTGGGCTGGCAATAGTGTAAGTAAGGAGGGGCTGACCAAAGTATCACACATTATTTATGCATTTAGCTCTCATGGAAGTGGAGAGGGTTACCTGTCCAAAACATCTAACCATTACCCCCCCCACCATAACATTTTTCTAATGGGTCACCAGAGGGGGTGATGAATCTGATAAGTTGACCTTACACTTTTGGCTTTAACCACTTCAATACATATATTAATATAATATGTAATAAATATTTTCAGCTTTCAGCGCTGTTACACTTTGAATGACAATTGCGCAGTCATGCAACACTGTACCCCCATGAAATTTTGATAATTTTTTTTCCCACAAATAGAGCTTTCTTTTGGTGGTATTTGATCACCTCTGTGGTTTTTATTTTTTGCGCTATAAACAAAAAAAGAGCGACAATTTTGAAAAAAACGCAATATCTTTTACTTTTTGCTATAATAAATATCCCATTAAAAAAAATCAAAAACAAATTTTTTCCTCAGTTTAGGCCGATATGTATTCTTCTACATATTTTTGGTAAAAAAAAAACGCAATAAGCATATATTGATTAGTTTGCGCAAAAGTTATAGCACCTACAAAATAGGGGATAGATTTATGGCATTTTTATTGTTATTTTTTTTTTACTAGTAATGGCAGCGATCTGCGATTTTTATCGTGACTGTGATATTGCGGTGGACACTTCGGATGTTTTTGACACTATTTTGGGACCATTCACATTTATACAGCGATCAGTACTATAAAAAATGCACTGATTAGTATGTAAATGTGACTGGCAGGGTAGGGGTTAACAATAGGGGTTGATCGAGGGGTTAATTATGTTTCCTAGGGAGTGATTCTAACTCACAAGCGGAGGAGACCGATCGGTGTTACTCTGTACTGAGAACACACCATTGGTCTCCTCTCCTCTGACAGGACGTGGATCTGTGTGTTTACACACACAGATCCATGGTCCTGCTGTGTTCACTGGCAATGGCGGGTGCCTGGTGGACATCGCGGTCGCCGGGCACGCGCATCGGGTGCCTAGTGACACGCCCTCTAGAGGCTCAGAAGTAAAAGACCCGGAGGGACAGAGGGTACCTGCCACTGTCATATGACTATGCGTGATAAGGAAGTGGTTAAATACTCATTTCAATTTTTTTACTTATGTTGGCCAAAAATGTTTTTGTCAAATCTGCTTGCAATGTTATGTGCAGAAGTAGTAATTTCTTCTTTCTTCTTCACAGTTTCCTTCCACCCCTCAGCAATGGCAGGATGTTGCAGGCCAGTTTCAGCATCAGTGGAATTTTCCCAACTGTGGTGGTGCTATTGATGGGAAACATGTGAGGATTGTCCCACCACCCAACTCAGGCTCACACTACTATAATTACAAAGGCTTTTGCAGCATAGCGCTGCTAGCTGTTGTTTCTGCAATGTATGAGTTTCTTTTTTTGGATGTTGAGAAGAACCGCCGCAACTTAGATGGTATCATCATGCAGACAGAGTTTTACCATAGGCTCCAGAATGGCACCTTAAATTTGCCATCTGCTCAGGACAATGTTGAGGGCCTCAATTTTGTTTTTGTCGTAATTGAGGCCTTTGCTCTGGAGGAACATGTTTTGAAGCCCTTTCCTATGAGGAACCTCACCCCAGAGCAAAGAATATTCAACTACAGGCTCTCTCATGCCAGAAGGGTTGTTGAAAATGCCTTTGGCATCCTGTCAAGTCGTTTCAGACTCTTTTTTAATCCCCATCAACCTGACTCAATATAAAATTAACTATATGGTTTTGTGCTGTTGCATCCTCCACAACTTTATTATGGAGAAATGCGAGCAGCTATCTTTCATCACTGCCAGCTGATGTTGACCCCGCAGTGTCAGGCCCAGCTGAAGAAGCTGCAGCTCATACATCTATAGGAAACATGACGGCTCTGGGTTGCCCTCACAAAATACCCACGATATCCGGCAAAAATGTCTTGAATATTTTGTGGGTAGAGGGGCAGGGGCTTGGCAGCAAAATGTAGCTGATCAAGAATCATAATTTTATCATAAACTACTATTTCATTTGAACTACTGTTGCCTGTGTTTCTTATATGTATAATTGGTTGTCAAATAGCCTTTTTTGTCTATTTTAGACAATAGTGCAAATGTACTTTATTTGCTACATGAGGTGAAAATCTCTTCTTCAGCTAACTATTATATTGTGCTGTGGGTCTGCTACACACACACACACACACACAAAGACAATGTTTTTGTTCTTAATGTATCTAATGTATCTAAAACATTATGCTTTTTCAACTCCTTTAATTTCTTTGAGGCCATAAAAGTTGTTTTCTTTGAGGCCATAAAAGAGTTGGGCACATTTTAGAGCATATTGTCAGTGTAACTATACCAACTTAACAAATACACTGGTATTGAGCATTGAAATAATAAGCCACACATTGTTTAGTAAAATACATTTTTACTCAAAGCACAGTCACATGTGCGTTTTAAGGTTTTAGAACAAACCAACATATTGGTGTATAAACATGTATGTTTGCCATTATTTTGCCTTTTTTGGGGCATGTTGAAAACATAAGATATGCATCCCCAACTCAGGAACTTACAAAGTTCGAGTTTATTAAAGTGAAGGCCATATGAGACATTAGTATCCCAAGACTGTGTTGCTGTTGCCTTCCTCAGATGGGGTGATCTCACCCCTTTAAATCCAAAAATTTAAGCCACGTCCACATAGAGGCATAACTGTTAAATGTCCCTTATTAAGGATCCCCTGCCTAAAATGTGTGTAGGTACAAACAGGTTAGTTTCTAAAGCCCCAAAACACACAGTGTGTGAACATGTGCTATCTCCCATCACAGGGTATAAATGGCCGTGTTTTGGGGATGCAACCTCTTCCTCATAACTAAAAGTAGGTAAGAGGAAGGGGTTGCACCCCCAAAACGCATCCATTGATACCCCATGATGGGAGCTAGCACATGTTGACCCACTGTTTGTTTTGTGGCTTTAGCAAACTAGATGTAAGGAAAGACACACATTTTAGGCATGGGATCATGAGGGAAATAAGAATATTTTGGCACCATTTGTGGGCATCTTCAAATTGTGGCTTTGTGATTCTTAAAAACACATAAAGATTACAATTGACATTACTTAGGGCAGTGTTTCCCAACTCTCCTTCTCCAGATGCATTCCCAGGTCATGTTTTCTATATTTTTTGCTTTTGTCACAGATGAAGATGTCATTTTCAAGGTTAGTAATTCACACAGTCATTTTTTTACTGAGGAAAATACAGAAAACAGGACCTGGTGGTGCACCTAGAGAAGTGGAGTGGAGAAACACTGTCATGCCATTTGAGAGATTAAATCGCATGACAAGACATGGAGTTGCAGGTTCATATGTCAATCTTTTGCTAAAGTGAAATCGTACATTCAAATATAACAGTTGCAACTATTACAAAAATGTGCAAAGGTTAATCAATTTAAAACTGTACAAACACATGTACAACATAACGCAAGAAATAAAACATGTTTGGTTTTTAAATTTTAGCTAAAATATCGATGATGTTGCTAACTCTGTTTTAGAGATCATGCATGTTTTCTTTCATTTTCTCCAATTCCCTATTGCAAACCAAGAGCTCACTGATAAGTATTTGTGAACTTGCACTGCTGAAGTGAGTTTGGTCTTCCACAACATCCACATCACAAAAGTGAGTACACCCCTCAAATTTTTGTAAATATTTTATTATATCTTTTCATGTGACAACACTGAAGAAATGACACTTTGCTACAATGGCTAACCCCCACCCCTTCAACCTCTGCAGCAATGCTGGCAGCCCTCATACGTCTATTTCCCAAAGTCAACCTCTGGATATGACGCTAAGCACGTGCAATAAACTTTTTTGGTCGAGGCCTGCTCTGAGTGGAACCTGTCCTGTTAAACCGCTGTATGGTCTTGGCCACCGTGCTGCAGCTCAGTTTCACAGTCTTGGCAATCTTCTTATAGCCTAGGCCATCTTTATGTAGCGCAACAATCCTTCTTTTCAGATCCTCAGAGAGTTCTTTGTCATGAGGTTCCATGTTAAACCTTCAGTAACCAGTATGAGAGAGTGAGAGCAATAACACCAAATTTAACACACTCGCTCCCCATTCACACCTGAGACCTTGTAAAACTAATGAGTCACATGACACTGGGGAGGGAAAATGGCTAATTAGGCCCAATTTGGACATTTTCACTTAGGGGTGTACTCACTTTTGCTGCCAGCGGCTTGGACATTAATGGCTGTGTGTTGAGTTATTTTGAGGGGACAGCAAATTTACACTGTTATACAAGCTGTACACTCACTGCTTAAATTAAAAAAACACACCATGTATTAGAAATTTGCAGGCATTCATCTATTACTTGAAGCTGTGGTCTCAGACACTGACCTGTGGTCGACACAGTTTCAAGGACTCCACACAATACTTCCTGCACATTAGCATCAACATCTTCTTCAGGGTGTGTGGTGAGTTGACTTTCTGTATCTTCCGGAGGTGCTGGGTTACTGGTGTCCACACACAGCTCAGATGTCCCTATTCTTTTCTCCCCTATGTGCATCCAAAAAAGGTATACTTAGCAGACAGATATGTTAGGCTAGAAATAGTAATATGAAACATTGTTTGGAAGTGTCTTTCAATTGTCTGTTTTGGCAGAGTTCCAAGCTAAATACATGCTTTTTTACCTTTCCAAAGCAGGAATACTTATCTGTTTTGTGCAAGTTTCACACATGGAGATACCCCTAGTATCCACTTGAGCACCTGCGTGGGACAACATACTAAGGGTGTTATGGTGTCCCACACTGGTGCTCCTGCGTCCAGCTGCATAACAGCTGCAGAATGTCCTCTACTGACACTGAATAAAGTTGACACTTCATTAGTTACAAACACATCTAGACAATAGACAGACAAAAAGGAGACAATATGCCCTACTACAATCCTCCTATCTCAGCGCTTAAGGATATTCGGTATAAGAAAACGGAAAATATAAAACCGCAGTGATTTGACCTGATGTCACCTGATTCTAAATGAGATATCTCTCAGCAGCCACTTAATATAAAAAATATATAAATATGGATGAGTAAATAATCACTATATATCAACCATTAACCCATCAAAGTGACGCTATTCTCAGTCCTAAATGCTGACTGATAAATCAAAAAGTCTTTGTAAAATGCAGGCAAAACAAATGCAGGCAGGAAAATTCCAGCAAAGACACAAAGGCTAGGACTTAATCTGGAGTCTCATATACGAATGGTAGATCTGATGAGTGAACCTTTCACCATCTGTTAGGACACCTTGTGCTGCACACACCCCGCAAGGGGTTCAAACTCACCGGAACCGAGAGGTTAATAGGCCTTGGATAGTATCCTCACTCCGATTACTCCCGAAGTCCTCCAGGGTTGATAGTCAAACACCAGTAACAATGTCCATATGTAAAAAAGAGACCCCAAAATAGTCCAGTACCGTTTTGATAATTTATTAAACAAATAAAGGAAAATAAAATAAAATAAAATAAACTGTAAAAATCAGTGGGCGCAGGTCCTTTCAGAGGATAGCCTTCTAGCTTTCAGTTGGTTGGTAATAGTGGATAACTCAAATAGCTTCTCTCAAAGCACAAGGGAGCTGGTTACAGACTGTATGGATGATACACACTCACAGCTGATCAGCCCTTCATCCCACTGGTAACAGAAAGCTACGAGCTTGGAGCGCACTGCGTGTCAACCAGTCTCAGCTGATCGGCACTTCCTCCCTCTCGTGTCTGAAGCTTCAGGCTTAGAGCGCACTGCGTCCTCACGCGATAATGGTTGCCATGGTATTTTGCTCTGACTAGTTTCGTCATTGAGACTTTTTCCTCTCGGCCCCATAAGACTGCAGGTGATACTCAGAGGAGAAAGTAAGCTGAACTCCCAACTGTGCACAAAAGGCTTGCCAGAACCGGGACACAAACTCACTACCCCTGTCCGAGACAATCACCTTAGGTAGCCCATGTAAGCGAAAGTTCTCCCGAGCAAAAATGGAAGCCAGTTCCTTAGAAGTGAGCAACTTCTTTAATGGAATACAATGACACATCTTTGAGAACCGGTCAACCACCATAAGGATAACTGTGTTGCCCTGGGAGTTGGGTAACCCTACAATGAAATCCATAGACAGGTGGGTCCAGGGCCTCTCTCCATTGGGTATGGGTTGTAGGAGGCCCACTGGAGGGTGTCGTGGAGTCTTACTCTGAGCACACATGTAACAGACAGCTACGAAGGCAGTTACATCAGCACGTAGATTAGGCCACCAGAATTGTTGGGAAATGGGCCAAAAGAGTTGATTCTTCCCAGGGTGGCCAGAAGCCTTGGGAGAATGGTAAGTCTGGAGCACAGCAGTACGGAGACTCTATGGGACAAAGCAGCGATCACAAGGTTTCTCAGGAGGAGCATGGACCTGAGCAGCAAGAATTTTGTCCCCCAAATGAGAAGTGAGACTGGTGCGAACTGTAGCCAGAATACGATCAGGAGGAAGCACAGGAACCGTAACCGACTTCAACTTGGAAGTGGAGGAAAATTGTCGTGACAAGGCGTCAGCCCTTACATTCTTAGTACCGGGTAAGAATGAGACAATGTAATTGAAACTTGATAAGAAAAGAGCACATGGCACCCTTCTGGGAGAGCGGCGTTTAGCCTCAGACAAGAATGTGAGATTCTTATGGTCAGTAAGAATGAGAACTGGCACGGTGGCACCTCGAGGAGATGTCTCCATTCTTTCAGGGCTAAAATGATTGCCAACAGCTCTCTGACACCAATCTCATAATTGCACTCCGCAGGTGAAAATTTCTTGGAAAAGTAGCCACAAGGATGCAAGGCGCTCTCAGAGGTAGGACATTGAGACAGAAGAGCGCCAACACCAGTCTCAGAAGCATCAACCTCAAGGATAAAAGGTAACGTAGGATCAGGATGTGCCAACACAGACAGACCTTAGGTGGCGTTGTTTCATCCCCAGTTATCCAGAAGGATAAGCCCCTGGTTTTGGTCACCCTTTCTTGGGATGAGTCATCCGTCGAGATACAGGCTCTAATCAAATCTGGGGCTGCTGGCCTGTTCATTGATGCTGCCTTTGTATCAAAGCACTTGATTCCGCTACAGTTGCGTGACACTCCACTTGCCATTGAGGCTCTTGACAGGAGACTCCTACAGCCTGCCCATGTGACTCATGAGACGGTTCCGTTGTCCATGTCCGTAGGGGCTCTTCACCATGAGATAATCCAATTCCAAGTTATTTCCTCACCTAAGTTTCTGCTGGTTATTTGTTGAAAAAAGGTAGTACTAAGTATTACCAAAAGGGCGGACTTTATAGGCTAAGAAACAATGGAGAGAAAGAATAATATAAACAATCAAATTTATTGAGATTTATATTTACACAGAATAATCAAAAGGGTAAAAAACGTACCATATATGCATGTGTGTTTTTGTGCAGTGAGCCCTGGAGTGCATCTGGAGGGTCTGGAGCACAAGGGCTCACTGCAGAAAAACACAGATGCATATATGCTACGTTTTTTACCATTTTGATTATTCTGTGTAAATGTAAATCTCAATAAATTTGATTGTTTATATTATTCTTTCTCTCCATTGTTTTTTAGCCTATAAAGTCCACCCTTTTGGTAATACTTAGTACTACCTTTTTTCAACAAATAACCAGCAGAAACTTAGGTGAGGAAATAACTTGGAATTGGATTATCTCATGGTGAAGCGCCCCTACGGACATGGACAACCCCAAGTCCGCCCTTTTGGTAATACTTAGTGCTACCTTTTTTCTGCTTCTTCAATATTTACGGACATGGCTATTTTAGTGCACTTTTCTTCCTTAGCTGGTTATTTGTTATCCTTGGTTACAGAGGCACAACCCCTCTTTTAATTGGCTCCATGCTGAGGTTCTCTCCTGGTCGCCACAATGCAGTAAGACATGCTTCCAGAAGGTAGCCAAGGTCCTGTGCACCTCTTCACTCTCCTCCCTGCTGGAGGAGTACCGCGATTTTAGCAATGTCTTTGACAAAGGTCAAGCCGGTAGTTTGCCTCCACACCGGCCGTATGATTGCGGGGTATGACGCTAAGCGCGTGCAATCAACTTATTTGGTTGACCATGGCGAGGCCTGTTCTGAGTGGAACCTGTCCTGTTAAGCCGCTGTATGGTCTTGGCCACCGTACTGCAGCTCAGTTTCAGAGTCTTGGCAATCTTCTTATAGCCTAGGCCATCTTTATGTAGAGCAACAATCCCTCTTTTCAGATCCTCAGAGTTCTTTGCCATGAGGTGCCATGTTGAACTTCGAGTAACCAGTATGAGAGAGTGAGAGCAATAACACCAAATTTAACACACTTGCTCCCCATTCACACCTGAGACCTTGTAACACTAATGAGTCACATGACACCGGGGAGGGAAAATGGCTAATTGGGCATTTTTAGACATTTTTACTTAGGGGTATACTCACTTTTGTTGCCAGCGGTTTAGAAATGAATGGCTGTGTGTTGAGTTATTTTGAGGGGACAGTAAATTTACACTGTTATACAAGCTGTACACTCACTGCTTTACATTATAGCAAAGTGTAATTTCTTCAGTGTTGTCACATGAAAAGATATAATAAAATATTTACAAAAATGTGAGGGGTGTACTCACTTTTGTGAGATACTGTAAAAATGTAAAAACACACCATGTATTAGAAATATGCAGGCATCCATCTATTACTTGAAGCTGTGGTCTCAGACACTGACCTGTGGTCGACACAGTTTCGAGAACTTCACACAGTACTTCCTGCACATCAGCATCAACATCTTCTTCAGGGTGTGTGGTGAGTTGACTTTCTGTATCTTCAGGAGGTGCTGGGTTACTGGTGTCCACACACAACTCAGATGTCCCTCTTCTTTTCTCCCCTGTGTGAATCCAAAAAAGGTATACTTAGCAGACAGACATGCTAGGCTAGAAATAGTAATATGCAACATTGTTTGGAAGTGTCTTTCAATTGTCTGTTTTGGCATGGTTCTAAGCTGAATACATGATTTTTTACCTTTCCAAAGCAGGAATACTTATCTATTTTGTGCAAGTTTCACACATAAAGACGCTCCTAGTATCCACTGGAGCACCTGCGTGGGACACTATAACAAGGATGTTATTGTGTCCCACACTGGTGCTCCTGCGTTGTCATGTACCTGGGAGTATTTGAACCGGGATGTTCCTGGTCCCACAGCTGCAGTCGTACTTGTTGTGCCACAGAAAAGTTCTGGAGTTATGGCTATGTTTTCTCAGTTTGATGCATTACCTTGAACTCACTAGCCCCACCTGCTGCCAGCTGTGGACAATCTACAATCAAAGCAACCCGTAAATAGCAGCACTTCCTATCTCTCAGTGCCCGTTTGTGTGGACTAGCTCCCTGGGTTTGTGACTCTGAATACCGTATATGAACTTCTGCCTGAATTCCTGACTACTCTCTAGCCTGCTGATTTTGTACTTCACCGCCAGCTTGTGTATGATCTTTGCCTGCCCGACCACTCTCTGGATTTCAATCATGTACCGCTTTGCCTGATATGTCGCCAACCTGATCTGCCTGACTTAAGCTGGCCATACACCATACAATTTTCCTGTTCAATTTTCTTTAGATTTACCTTCAACTATGTAGTAGAAGGGCCTGCCTGATTGCATCCAAATTGAAAGTGTTTAGGTTTGACCTCCTATTATATGGTTTTGGTAAATCTAAAGGAAAGTTGAACAGGAAAATTGAATAGTGTATGGCCAGCCTAAGTTTTCGCCTGAATCCTCAGCACACAAGCTCCACTTCGGACATTACCTATCACAGGTACCTTACATGCGTCCAGCTGCTGAGTGTCCTCTACTGACACTGAATAAAGTTGACATTTCATTAGTTACAAACACATCTAGACAACAATCTAATGAACTTATTCACATCAAAATAGGCCATAACAAATGCATTTAACGTGCATCTCCCAATAACGAAGTATTAGTGGTCAATCAAACGATGTTTAATGTCCCAAGAACGATTCCTGTGTCCACGAAAAGAAAACTTGGCATTTTAAACCTTAAAACCGTAAAGAAAAGAACATGGACCAGCACGAAAGTAATAATAGGAACACAGGACAAATACTTACTTTTTCGCAGCAATTTCCTGATCTTTCTATACTGATCTTCCTCTCTCAATTTATTGTCTGACCAGTGTTTTCTCCACTGATCCTTGTTTCGTCGTACCCCAAAATTCCTGTGCAGACTTCTCACAACTTTGGCCATGATCTTGGCTTTTCTGGCATTTGGGTTTCTGTAAGGTCCATGCTTCCCATCATAGTCTGTCCTCAATAAGATGTCCACCATCTCCACCATTTCTTCAAACGACATATTTGTGGCCTTATAGCTTTCTCTGGGTTTTCCTCATTGCTGCTCTCACCATACACCTGCTGTCTCGCCACCATTTGCTCTCCCAGTGCCCCGAAAGAGAAGAGGCAGGGAATACGCTAGAAAGGAGGACAGGGGCGGAGTTTCACGCATGCACAGTGTATATAAAGCCATAACACGCAATCAATGTAACGGCTATAGGAACGATCTGGGAGTGGAGGACGAACGATCACCATCGCCAACACGCAAAAGGAGCCATAAAACGAAGGTACATATTTACATTAGGTAAATGTAGGAATGTAGTACCAAAGTAATTGTAAATTGGGGCATCGGTGGTGTTAGTGGCCTATACTGCTTAGATTGAGGCCTATATTGGGACCAGATTATGAGTTAAGCCTGACATTATGGTTTGTCTTTGTCAGAAACCATGAAATCAGACCGAGACAGAAGTACAGTTAAATCACACTTGTTTAATAATAAAAGTAAATAGAACAAACGTAGTCAAAACATAGCCAGAGTTCAAGAAATGGAACGGATAGTCAGACAAGCCAAACGTCAGGGTGCCGGAGATGAGCGTAGTAAAACAGCAAGCAGGATCTGGAGCCAGAAGGGATGTCAGCAAAGCAAGTCTTTTAACAGGAATGCGGGAGAGCATCTCTGTGATGTTGACTAAGGCAAAGGCAGAGATCCTCTGGGCTGGACAGCTTAAGTAGGCAGGACTGATGAGCAGGATATCATCAACAGCTGAGTAACTGTGAAGAGATAGGAGCTGGCAATTAGCTGACAGCTGAGCGGCCGGCTCAGAGAAGGAAGGGCTGAGCCCAGTCTTGTGTTCTGTCTTGCAGGCATCAGACAAATATTAGAAAATGGTGGATAAATTCACTGCACCAGACTTTTTGCCTCAATTTATCGACCAATACCGGGAGATGCCCTGTCTGTTGAAGGTGAAAAGTAGGGATTACGCAAATAAAATCAAGAGGAAGGCAGCGATGGAGAAACTTCTTGAATTGATGAAGCCTCTGTACCCCAGGGCAGATATCAATTTTGTGAAGAGCAAAATTGGGAACCTGAGGAGTACATTTAATAGGGAACACAAGAAGATCCAGAAATCACAGAGATCAGGAGCATCAGCAGATGACATGTATGTCCCCAGGCTGTGGTACTACCACAGCCTGCGTTTTTTGTCCGACCAAACCCAACCCAGGCCATCACTGTCAACACTACCTTCCACATCGGATGAGGCCACAGCTCCTGAGGTCCAACTGGACCTTCGACACAGGATGAAGCTGTGGAGGAGCCCAGCTTGACCCAGGTATAGCATTGTTTAACATATTTGTATCAAAAAATAGAATGATGATAACTAGACGTTATTGTTCCTAAATTTCTGCCTTAACAAAGTGGTTTCAATATCAATAGACAGTAGTGGCAAAAAATGATTGGGACAAGAAGGAAAAAGGCTGGGGTCAGAATGATAGTCTCTTCTATTTCTCAACATTCAATTTGCAACAGTCATGAGCTCAAAATTGTGTGTGATTGATGACCAAAATGTTTACAAAAATAATAATTATGTCCCATTTTCATACACAGGAAAGTGTCAGTCAGGAGGAGCCCGTGGCCAGCAGCCACACGGAGTCCCAGATCCCTCCCCTATGCCCTCCTACTAAAAGGGCCAGGAAAAGCAAAAACCTAGACAAGGCCACAGCTGCCTACCTGAGCCACACAACAACTGCCATCACTATGGCCCCAGATGCAGCTGAGGCATTTGGCTGTCTGACAGCAAATAAGTTGAGGGATATGGATGTGGACCAAAGGAGTATGTGCAAGGAACTAATCCTCCAGCTCCTCAACAAGGGGAGGAGGGGAGAAATTTCATCAAGAACCCAGATCTATGATTTGGATGCCCCACCACAGCAGCCCCACCCACCACAGCTATTTAATTTTTATTTGGATGGCAGATAACATGTATAATTTATTTACGTATTTTTTTGGAATAATGCACAAGAAAAAAATGGCCTCAGCCGATGTGGAAGGGAGCATTCATAGAAATGGCCTGAGTTTGGTCTGCTCTGTCAAAAACCACAGGCTGTGGTAATACCACAGCCTGGGGACATACCAGTCATCTGCTGCTGCTCTCGATCTCTCGGAGTCCAGGACATTCTTGTGCACCCTATAAATGTACTCCTCAGGTTCTCAATTTTGCTCTTCACATAATTGAGGTCTGGCCTGGGGTACAAAGGGTTCACCAATTCCAACAGTTTCTCCATCGCTGCCTTCCTCTTGATTTTTATAGGACCTTCTTGTGATTCCTATTAAATAAAAAATAAATACATAGAAAAATACTAGGCTATGTGTTTTACTTCAGATGACAGTTTTGGAGTAGGCAGGTACATTTAAAAAATACAATGTAAAATTAACAAGGGACACCAACATA
Organism: Aquarana catesbeiana; assembly: GCF_042186555.1. Classification (NCBI taxonomy): domain Eukaryota; kingdom Metazoa; phylum Chordata; class Amphibia; order Anura; family Ranidae; genus Aquarana; species Aquarana catesbeiana. The sequence goes on along the minus strand of NC_133328.1, from coordinate 166,596,441 downwards.
GTTGTATCTTTGATCTTCTAAATCAGTGGTCATCAACCCTGTCCTTAGGGCCCACTAACAGGCCAGGTTTGCAAGGTAACTGAAATACATCACAGGTGATGTCATTTGCTGCTCAGTGATTGCAATATTCTAGTCTGCATCTCCCCAAGGTAATACATAAAACCTGGCCTGTTAGTGGGCCCTGAGGACAGGGTTGATGACCACTGTTCTAAACTACGGGATAATGGAGTTGTGGTAACTTGAGCCAAAAAAAAAGAATCTTCTTGATATCACTGGAAAATAAAAGACTTTATAAATATGTTTTGCAGAACTCCGTCAGTATCACCAGCAAAGCAGCTTCATTATTATCCCATTATAAAGAAGAAGAGAATGTGCGCTGCATTTGGAGATTTCATAATTTGCCACGTCACAAATGTTAATTCTCCATTATGAACGCTAGTTTTACAAGGCCGGCCACTTCCGGCTCATCCTTGCTTCTGAGCATGAGTGTTTGTACTTTCGACTTTTGTCCAACGGACTTGTGTACACACGCTCGGAAAATCCGACAACAGACATTTGTCCACGGAAAATTTTAAACCTGCCATCCAACATTTGTCCACGGAAAATCCGACAAGAATTGTCCGATGGAGCGTACAAATGGTCAGATTTTTCCGCCAACAGCCTGTCATCACACATTTCCTGTCAGAAAATCCGACAAGAATTGTCCGATGGAGCTTACAAATGGTCGGATTTTTCCGCCAACAGCCTGTTATCACACATTTCCCGTCAGAAAATCCGACAAGAATTGTCCGATGGAGCGTACAAATGGTCAGATTTTTCCGCCAACAGCCTGTCATCACACATTTCCCGTCAGAAAATCCGACAAGCATTGTGCGATGGAGCGTACAAATGGTCGGATTTTTCCGCCAACAGCCTGTCATCACACATTTCCTGTCAGAAAATCCGACAAGAATTGTCCGATGGAGCGTACAAATGGTCGGATTTTTCCGCCAACAGCCTGTCATCACGCATTTCCCGTCAGAAAATCTGATCGCGTGTATTCGGCTTAAGGCTACTTTCACACTGGGGCGGGTGGGCGTCGGCGGTAATATACACCGCTCCTACAGCGCTGCAAAGATACTGCTTGCAGGACTTTTTTTTACCGTCCTGCAAGCACACTGCTCCAGTGTGAAAGCACTCAGGTTTTCACACTGGGGAGACAGGAGAGGCTCTTTACAGGCGCTATTTTTAGCATTTTAGCGCCTGTAAAGCGCCTCAGTGTGAAAGTAGCCTTATTGTTTGGTGGAGGCAAGCACACCAAGGTGGAGGTTCCCACACAGTCGATTATCCTTGTTATCATATGAACTTTACTATTTGTTTATGATTTAAAGGACTATTTCTTTTTTGGCACCATGTATGCGGTGTAATACCACGTCACTTCAGTTTTGTCTACATTATTGATTGTCAATATTCACTTTAATTCAATGTTTATTTGAGATATATAAAATTATTTCATTATTTAGAATGCTGCATTTACCTATACTTTTCCTTTAAGCTTGGGTTCACACTGTAGCGATGCGGGAACCAGCACGATTCACACTGCCCTCTGTGAACCGCTGTGAGTGTCAATACAATGTTAATAACACCTTCAGAACGGTTCACAGACTGCAGTGCGAACTGTGGATTCGGACAGGAATCGGATCACATGGGTGTGAACACCTATGCATTCTGATTCCAGTGCAGGGAAAAAAACAAAAACAAAACTCTGCACCTTTTTTGTGCACATCCAATGCGAGTGCAGCTATACAACTCGCATTGCACAGACATCGCATCTGATCGGCACAACAGTGCGGGTGCGAATCACATGCAATGTCTGTGTTCGCTATATTGTGAACCTGGGCTAAGTGAATTTCATTAGAAGAGCTCTAACCTGTGTCAGAATGTAAATTCCAAAATCTGGAGCATATGATAACTACTACAGAGTGGTGAAATGCCCTAATGAAAATAGTTTTATTTCATGTTTTGTTATAAATTATTTTTTACCTCTTTAGTGTTTTATTTCTCTCACTCTTTTTATTTTGTTTAGGCTAATAAATCGTTATCAAAGGTTTAATCTCTCTTAACACTATGTATCCTTTTTACCTGTCATTTCATTCCCCATACTTCATTTTGTTGCATACTTCCCTTGAACATTGGGTAACCTACTCTTTCAGCTTGCGTTAAGTTTCAGTAGCACAAAACAGGACAGGTGTGAAAATGACATTTTTATATTCCATTCATTAGCTGTAGCCTCACAGCCAATCATAAGAGATCAAGAGAAGCTCTAATGAGGACCAAATCCCAATGGGTGAGAGGAATGATTTCATCCAGCAGAGCCCGAATCCTCACATATGAATTTCTCAGAACTGACACTAATTGCCTCAGTGTAAGGGGACACAGGGGTAAGCAATGCTGAGAGTGTTGATATAGAAATTTGAACAAAGCCCTATGAAATCCGAAAGCAGTTTTTGACAGCTTTCTTTATTAATATTGAATGTTCTGCACAGAAGCCATACTTAAAATTGTACAAAATTATTAATTTAAAAAAATAGGAAAATACATTTACAGCCATCTGATCCAAATAGAGCAAACACAATACAGTTTTTCTTGACATTTGTCACCCAACAATCTGTGCAGTGTACAGCTTTTTCTTGAACATTAAAACAAATGTGTTGTCAAGGGCTTATGTTGCTGTAGTACAATAAAGTGGACCTTTTAGCAACTTTACAAGTCTGCATGAATAAATTCCTAAAATATCACAAAATACATTAACTGCATAATTTTATAAAAACATGTACCTTTTATCATAAAAAAATGTCCACAATTTGAATACATTTATTAACCGCTTAAGGACCAGCCGCCGCAGTTATACTGTGGCAACGTGGCTCGATCCTGGAAATCTCCGTAGGTGTACGCTGGCTGTGGGCCTTCGCTCCCATTGGCCAGTGGGGGAGCCAATCAACGGGTCCGGCGGACTCAATGTCCGCAGGTGACCCACGATCGTTCCCCGCAGTGACAGAATGGGGATCTACCTGTGTAAACAAGGCAAATCTCTGTTCTGTCAGGGGAGATCATACAGATCCGGTCTCTCCCCAGTAACACAGTCCCCCATACAGTTAGAACACACAGTGAGGGAACACATTTAACCCCTTGATCGCCCCTGATGTTAATCCCTTCCCTGCCAGTGTCATTACTACAATAACAGTGCATATTTTTAGCACTGATTACTCTAATAATGTCACTGGTTCCCCAAAAAGTGTCAAAAATGTCAGTTAGGTGTCTGATCTGTCCGCCGCAATGTCGCAGTCCCGCTAAAAATCACTAATCGCTGCCATTACTAGTAAAAAATAAATAAATAAATAAAAATTCTATAAATCTATACCCTATTTTGTAGACGCTATAACTTTTGTGCAAACCAATCAATATATTTTTTTTTTTTTTTAAAGACAATATGTAGAAGAATACATATTAGCCTAAACTGAAATTAGTTTTTCTACTTTTTTTTGGGGGGGGGGGATATTTATTATAGCAAAAAGTAAAAAATATTGTTTTTTTTTCAAAATTGTCGCTCATTTTTTGTTTATATCACAAAATAATAAAAACCGCAGAGGTAATCAAATACCACCAAAAGAAAGCACTATTTGTGGGAAAAAATTACGTCAATGTTGTTTGGGTACAACGTTGCACGACCACGCAATTGTCAGTTAGAGCGACGAAGTGCCGTATAGCAAAAAATGGCCTGGTCATTAAGGGGGAAAATCTTCTGTGGCCGAAGTGGTTAAATGCACCCACAATAATAAAAACAATGTACATGTATTAAATTCTTGCATTGGAACCTGCAGAATACTGCAACCGGATGATTACATAGTGGGTGCAATGCATGGGCTCCCTAAGAATTCTCACCCAGCCCCAGGTTATTATTATTATTATACATGATTTATATAGCGCCAACAGTTTGCGCAGTGCTTTACAATATAAAGGGAGACAGTACAGTTGCAATACAATAAAATACAAGAGGGTTAAGAGGGCCCTGCTTACAATCTAAGAGGGTGGAGCAAGTGGTACAAAAGGTTATAACTGGGGGGGAGCTAATGGAAGTGATAAAAGTTCAGTTAGTTGGAGGCATGATAGGCTTTCCTGAAGAGATGAGTTTTCATGAATCGCCTAAAGGCAGCCAGAGTAGGAGATACCGGACAGATTGATGTAGAGAGTTCCAGAGGATGGAAGAGGATTTGGAGAAGTCCTGGAGAGGAGCATGGGAGGAGAAGACAAGGGAGCTTGAGAGCAGGAGGTTTGAGGAAAGGACTGTTTGAGTGATATTTGGAGACAAGATTGGTGATGTAGCTCGGGGGAGAGTTGTGAATGGCTTTGTATGTTTTTGTTAGTATATTTAATTTAATTCGCTGGGCAATTGGAAGCCAGTGCAGGGATTGGCAGAGAGGTGTGGCGGACACTGAGCGGTTGGTAACGTATGTAGCACCCTGGAGTTTAGGCAGGGTTGCTCCTTACAAATTTACTTGCCAGGAATAATTATCCTGGTTGATTGTTAGAGATCTATTGATTTCTCCCTAAGTTTGGCCTTGATACACTTTTCTCTTATACCACTAGGAACTTGGAGGTACTAGATACGAGAAGGGCCACGCAAGGTCAGGTTATGGGTATATGGGGTATCTCAGCCAATGGGCAGGGGATTTCTTGAATCCCTTGGCCTGCTGGGAGAGCCTATATATTTGGGTGGAATCAGGTGATCGATGTTCTGTGCCACCTGGATGGCTGTCTGGGTTGACATGTGTTGTATTGCTCAAGCTGCTGGGCTGGAGATTGGGCCTATCCTGGGCACATCTGGCTGCTAGGCTGTCTGAGGGCCTATCCAGAAGCAAGAGAAAGCAGCGCAGGGTTGGGACTGTGGCTTGCAGTCCAACCAAAAGTGAAGGTTCTGCTGGCTGGAGAACCTGTCATGGTCGGAGGTAGGAGGGCAGCTGTCGCCACTAAGGGACCAACATCCTTATTACCAGGGCAGTGGGGTGAAGCATGAGATGTATCTTGAGTGCCAAGCTAGGGATCCAGCAGAGAAGCGGGTGGGACATGTGAGAAAGATACCACTGTGATTGGAGGAGCTCAAGGGATTCAGTGGCAGTGAATCAACGGGTCTAGTGAAAGACCGGGAGCTCAGTAGGCTGGAGAACTACAAGGAGAGGTTGTAGTGAAAGAGAAAGGAACTGTTAAGTTTGTGTTAGGAACTGTTAAAGACTGTTGCCATAGGAGACTGCGTTCCCACACATGCAGATGTGGCGTCTTGCTGGATGCCTTTCCCTGCATGGAGTCTCAGAGTCTGCCAATTAAACTTGTAGCTAAGAGTGTCCTGTCCCTAACCCTCTCTCCCCCAAAAGTTTGTTAAGAGAAATAGACTCTCTTTTGCATTCAAGAAGTTTCTGGCGCCCAATAACTTTCACCATCTTGCACCCACAATGTCTCACAACCCACTATATACAGAAGAATGTCAGCTATCTCTGGCCCTGGGGGTTCTCATTAGACCAAAGGAGGCCTGGGACCTTGCTACATGTAGATGAGTCTGGCAGCAGCATTCATGATAGACTCAAGAGGAGCCTATGGAGAGGTAGGCATATGAGAAGGGAATTGCAATAGTCAAGGCAAGGGATAACAAGGGAGTAAATGAGTAGCTTGGTGGTTTCATTAGTTAAAAAGGGCGAATTTTAGAGATGTTACAGAGGTGAAGTCTACAAGCTTTTGACAGCAATTGGATTTGGGGCAGAAAGGACAGGTCAGAGTCTAGGATTACACCTAGTACCCTAGCATGAGGGGAAAGATGGCTAGTAGCATTATTAATCTTGATGGAAAAGTCATGGAGGAGAGCACGGGCAGGGGGGAATATTATCAGCTCAGTTTTAAAAAGATTTAGTAAAAGGAAGTAGTGTGACATCCATGTTGAAATGTCAGTTAGTAATGCAAGACGAGACTGAAGGGGTGAGGTGAGCAGTAGAGAGATAGATTTGGGTGTCATTGGCGTAAAGGTGGTATTGGAAGCCGTGGGAATTTATTAAGTGACCAAGGGAGGAGGTGTAGATAGAGAAAAGAAGCGGTCCAAGAACAGAGTCTTACAGGACCCTTACAGAAAGGGGAAGTGGAGAGAAAGAGACAAAGTTATAGGTAGGACCGCTGTGATAGGTAGGAACAGAACCAGGATAGAGCAGAATCTTGGAGGCCAAGGCAGTGGAGTTTATTGAGAAGGAGCAAGTGGTTAACAGTATCAAAGACTGCAGGGAGGTCTAGTAGTAGATGTATGGAGTAGTGGCCTTTGGTTTTAGCAGTTAGTAAATCAATAGTGAGTTTTAGTAGGGCAGTTTCTTTGGTTCATATGGAGGTACGGACCTACCATTAAGGAGCTGCAGTAATGTTGTCACAATTGTGATCCATTGAGACCTATGAGTTCATCTTCTGCAGTAGAAGATTGGGACTTGTAGTTTTTTTCATTCATAGATCCATGAATGATGGGACTGTGCGGGCGAAGCCACATAAAGCCTCACTGAATTCGAAAATGTGACACCTTAAATATGGAAAAGTGAACTGAAAGGTGAGCTGCAGCTGGCCATACACTTTGAAAATTCCATTCCGTTCCCGAGGAACCAGCTGAAATTTACTCAGAAGCTTGGCTTGCTCTGTTTGACAAAAATGTATTGACTTTTGTCAAAAGAGCATGCTGGAAAATTTTAACCATAGAGTGGCTGCAGCCCATCAAAAGCAGCCCATTCGGGTATTTTGAAAGCCAAAGGGGTCGGCTGTAAAAATTTAATAGAGGTAGAGATTTATTCATATGAACTGTAGTGTAGATGGAGGAATCTGCTTTTTTCATTTAGTCTTTAGTCTACTTACTTATGGTAATTAACCCCTTGCCACTCAGGCCAATTCTGACACTTCTCTTCCTACATGTAAAAATCATAATTTTTTTGCTAGAAAATTACTCAGAACCCCCAAACCATTATATATATATATAGTGTCTGCTGTAAAAATGAACTTAAATGATTTTAGCAAATGGCTGCAATATAACAAAGAGTGAAAAATTTAAGGGGGTCTGAATACTTTCCTTCCCCACTGTATATATATATATATATATATATATATATATATATATATATATATATATATATATATATATATATATACATACATACATCTCGTGTGTAAAAAAACAATTAGCGCCACCTTCCTAAAGAGCTACGTGCAAAAAAAGGCCAGAATAACAATATATTCTGAATAATAATAATTAATATATCACAGCTTCTGAACACTTCCAGTGAATTCACCTCACCATACAGCATAATAATTGATAAGATTAAGTGCAAGTTATTTATTAAATAATAAATTAATAATTACAATCTATATATTAAATTCTATTAAAGTTCATATAAGTGAAAATAAACTTATGTGCTTAATTCTTGTGATATTTAGTTCATGTATCATCCACCACTGTGCTCCTCGCTTCTTCTGCAGATAATGGTACTATGTGCACATCATCACTAGCCGTACCTGCTCACCTCAAACAAGAGTCAGGCAGACTCAGAAACAATTCCTTTACTTTCATTCAGCTATGGTCTCATCTCTTCCACATCCGACCTGCTACTCTGTATCCACTTTCAAATGAGTAGCTTCCCAGGGGCATCACGTGGGTCACGAAAATGATCTCTTATATACACAGCCCCACTGCTTCTCTCCTTCCTTCATACCAGTAATATCACTTGATACTTCTCTAAAGATTCCTCAATAGATCTATTGTGGAAGCCCAATCAGATGGCGATACGTGTGTAGAGGGGAGGAGCCAAGCCTGTGACGTCACGCGGCCACAGTGGTGAGCAGGCAGACGCAATTGAATTGTATTGAGTCGTTTTTTAATGAATATCCTGTAAGTGTGTTTTATTGGGGCATTTTAATAAATGTTACAAAGGGAGAGCACTATGTATCCTCTATTTATTGTTGCATGATTATGGAGCCATATCCTTTGAGGAATATCGAGTGATATTACTGGTGTGGAGGAAGGAGAGAAGCAGTGGGGCTGTATATATAAGAGATCATTTTCGCGACCCACGTGATGCCCCTGGGAAGCTACTCATATGAAAGTGGATACAGAGTAGCAGTTCGGATGTGGAAGAGATAAGACCATAGCTGAATGAAAGTAAAGGACTTGTTTTTGAGTCTACCTGACTCTTGTTTGAGGTGAGCAGGTATGGTGATGATGTGCACATAGTATCATTATCTGCAGAAGAAGCGAGGAGCACAGTGGTGGATGATACATGAACTAGAATTCACAAGAATTTAACACAGAAGTTTATTTTCACTTATATGAACTTTAACCACTTCAGCCCCGGAAGAATTTGCCCCTTCCTGACCAGGCCATTTTTTGCGACACGGCACTGCGTCGCTCTAACTGACAATTGCGCGGACGTGCGACGCTGTACCCAAACAAAATTTACGTCCTTTTTCTTCCCACAAATAGAGCTTTCTTTTGGTGGTATTTGATCACCTCTGCGGTTTTTATTTTTTGTGCTATAAACAAAAGAAGAGCGACAATTTTTAAAAAAAAACACAATGGGGTTGATTTACTAAAGGCAAATTCACTTTGCACTACAAGTGCACTTGGAACTGCACTTGGAAGTGCAGTCGCTTTAGATCTGAAAGGAAGATCTGAAATCAGGGGAAGCTCTGCTGATTTTATCATCCAATTGTGTACAAGCAAAAATGCTGTTTTTTATTTTCCTTGCATGCCCCCCTCAGATCTACAGCGACAGCACTTCCAAATGCACTTGCAGTGCACTTGTAGTGCAAAGTGGATTTGCCTTTCGTAAATAACCCCCAAGGTCATTTACTTTTTGCTATAATAAATATCCCAAATTTTTTTAAAAAATGTTTTTCCTCAGTTTAGACCGATATGTATTCTTCTACATATGTTTGGTAAAAAAAATCGCAATAAGCGTATATTGATTGGTTTGCGCAAAAGTTATAGCTTCTAAAAAATAGGGGATGGATTTATGGCATTTTTATTATTATTTTTTTTTTACTAGTAATGGCGGCGATCAGCAATTTTTATCAGGACTGCGATATTGCGGTGGACAAATCGGACACTTTTGACACATTTTTGGGACCAGTGACATCTATACGTACAGCTACGATGGCTCCCCTAGGGGAACCAACCTGCCGCAGTATAACTGCGGCGGCTGGTCGGGAACCAGTTAATAGAATTTAATCTATAGATTATAATTATTAATTTATTATTTATATGATTACACTATATATATATATATATATATATATATATATATATATATATATATATATATATATATATATATATATATATATTATATATATATATATAAATATATATATTTATTTTTTAGTTATTTTTTTAGCAGACACCCTGGAGAATAAAATGGTGGTCTTTTTTATGTCACACGGTATTTGTGCAGCAATTTTTCAAACGTGTTTTTTTTTTTTTTTTGGAAAGGAAATGATTTCATGAATAAAAAAAAAAAAAAAAACAGTAAAGTTAGCCCGATTTTTTTGTATAATGTGAAAGATGATAAGATGATGACATGCTGAGTAAATAGATACCTAACATGTCACGCTTAAAAATTGTGCACAAACTTCGATACTTAAAAATCTCCATAGGCGATGCTGTAAACATTTTTACAGGTTACATGTTTACAGAGTTACAGAGGTGTAGTGCTAGAATTATTGCTCTTGCTCTAACGACCGCGGCGTATGTAACCTGTGTGTATCTGGGTCTGATACTAGCCAGTGCCTCGCCAGCCACTGACCTCACCGCACGTCGTCCCTGGATTATTGTGAGAGGTGATGAATACCTGTAAATGTTACACTTACATATTTTTTTGAGATGTAAGCACTTAAAGAGAAAAAAATCTGGTAATTCGGTTCTTTTTTTAAATATCCATGTACTTGAGGTGATTGTAGCAATCGTGACAGAGAAAATTGACTACTGTCTGTGATACTTTTTTTTTTGCACTAACATAATTTTTCAGGACAAGCTTTCGGGGCATGTCCCCTTCTTCAAGGTCCAAGCAGTACTGATTCACAAAAGTTTTAGCAGAACGTTAAAATGTTAAAGAAAAAAAAACAAAACACAATTTCTGAGGGAAAGGAAAAAGAAAAAAGAAAAACAAACACATACAAATCAATGTGTATGGCAATGGTATTAAAGCTAGCAGCAAGTGAGATAAGATAGAGGGAGAGCTATAGACTGGAGGTATAATTGGTAAGGAAACCAATATCTAAATTTAGACCCCATGTACACGGGATGCTGCTAAACGTACATTCAGAGGCTTTTTCAACTGCCCCTGAACTCATTCAATGTTATCCTATGTGACCATGTCCAAAGTCTCGTTTATTATCATTTTTAGGCAGTTGCGTTAAACAGCGTTCCTTTGAAAGCAAAAAAATGGGTTCAGACGCCGAAGATTTCCACGTTTCAGACACCAAACGAGGCTAAACGCAGTACCGGCGTTTAGACGCTTTTTTGTTTATAAGCGTTTTTTTTAAAAGTACCCTATATTTTTGACCTGAAAAGACAAAAATATGATGGAAAACGATGAAAAAACATAAAAAAATAGTTTAAAATGTTTTAATTACTTTCGATGATTCATAGACCATATATAGCCCTTGATGCAATGCAATACACCACTAGCATTGCTGTATCCAAATTTTAATTGGAATTTGACCCATATGTTCAGATTTGACCAAGATGACTCCACCAATGCCATAAATGTATCCACTAATATTTAATTATTAAAAATATTTTAAAAATTGCAAATAAAAATTTGATATATTATAAAAAATGAAATTAACATTTAAATTTGCATAAACTAGACAAATTTTTTTTTTAAAAAGTAATTAAAAAATAAAAATAATACCATATACAGCTGAAAAAAAATCCAATAAATATATTAATCAATTAATATTTAATTATTAAAAATATTTTAAAAATTTGCCAAAAAAAGTTATATATTATAAAAAATTGAATTAACATTTAAATTTGCATAAAATAGACAAAATATTTTTTTTTTTCAAAAAATAAAGGAAAAACAAAAATAATACACCTGTACATCTATAGTTATATATATTCACATACCTGATCGTCACCAACAGACGTTCCTCTGGTGACACACTCTTCCTCATGTTGGTGTCCATGCATGTCAGACTGGGTCGTACTTTTTCTAGTAGAAGGTCAAATGTGGCAATGGATATACGTGTGAAATTTAAAAAATTGTCGGGGTAGGTACGTGGCAGTACATACATGTACGTACATTTTGGAAAAATATCCTACTGACATTCGCTGCGCAATCAATGAATGGGTCCAATAGCGACAAACTCTGACTCTGGACCTCGCCCGCAATTTTCTACGTTGTTCTAGCCTTATCAAGAGCAACGTCAGGAGCATTTCCTCACATATGCTCATTATGGGATCCATTGCAAAAAAAGCACAGAAATAGAGGCAAATACAAGTATACAGCTGCTCTCTCTGCTGCTGCTACTCACTCTGGTCAAAATGGCTGAAATAGTTAAATAACAATGTTTTTTGAGCTTGGGGAGGGTCTTAATGAGGTTATCTTAATAAACGCTTCTAGCGGCTAAACGCGGCATGCAAACGAGGAAAAACGGGTGTTTCTAGGTTTCAAGTTCGTTCAGAGGAGTTTTCCCCAGTGTCCCGTGTACATGGAGCCTCAGAACATTATTTTGTGTGCCAAAAAGAAGTATCATTCTTAGTTCAAACGTTTTCCTTTCCTGGATAGTTCTGAAATTCCCTTTAAGAACTAAAACATTGAGGCCTTATCCATGTAAAAGAGATCCGTTTGCCATATGTAATATGTTAGTGCACCTCTTTGTAATAAGCTTGTCATTTTATCAATGACTGGACGAGGTTGAAAGGCGGGAGGATGAAGTCATGATCTCCACCTCAGCCAATCAAAGGAAACCTTATATTCATTGATAAAAATACAAGGCTTCTCCTGAAAGGTGGGGTTGCGCTAAAACCAACTCTTCTTATATTCAGCAGCAGAGGAGAAGTCATTCTTTGTTTTTTTTGAACAATCAGAATGTTACTTTATTGAAAACATCAGCATTGTACAATAACAGCAAATGACAAGGTGGTATATACAATTACAATCACAGCAGTACATAGTCACAGCAGTGCATGATAAAGCTGTAAATTGTCAAACAAAATAAAAAAGTAGGCCCAAAAAAAAATAAATAAAAGGACAATAATCAGACAAAGCCCAAATTAAGCACTAGTAGTCAGCAGCCATGTCAATGCATCATATGAGTGAGAAAAAGCACCATTATTGAGCCATCCACAGCTGCCAAATCATACTGAACTTCTTAGGACAATTCAGGACTAGGGATGAGCCGAACGCCCCCCGGTTTGCACCAGAACCTGCGAACGGACCGGAAATTTGCACGAACGTTAGAACCCCATTGAAGTCTATGGGACTCGAACGTTCGAAATCAAAAGTGGTAAATGGTATTGTCCTAAAAAGGGTTTGGGGACCCGGGTCCTGCCCCAGGGGACTTGTATCAATGCAAAAAAAGTTTTAAAAACGGCCGTTTTTTCGGGAGCAGTGATTTTAATGATGCTTAAAGTGAAAAAAAAGTGAAATATTCCTTTAAATATCGTACCTGGGGGGTGTCCATAGTATGCCTGTAAAGTGGCACGTGTTTCCCGTGCTTAGAACGGTCCCTGCACAAAATGACATTTTTAAAGGAATAAAAGTCATTTAAAACTGCTTACGGCTTTAATGTAAATTCCGGACCCGGTAATATGGATGAAAATCAGTGAGACAAATGGCATGGGTACCCCCCCCCCAGTCCATTACCAGGCCCTTTGGGTCTTGTATGGATATTAAGGGGAACCCCACACCCAAATTAAAAAAAGGAAAGGCGTGGGGCCCCAGGCCCTCTGAACAGCAGTATACAGGCGGTGCAAACAAGACAGGGACTGTAGGTTTGTTGTTAAGTAGAATCTGTTTGTAATTTTGAACTGGTACATTTTTAAAGTGTAGCTCCAGCCAAAAAAATAAATTTTTAAGCTTTTTGGAAAACATAGGGAAGGGTTATCACCCCTGTGACATTTGTTTTGCTGTCTGTGCACCTCTTCAGAAGATTTTACCTCACTTTCTGTCCCAAAGACAAATGTTTTTTGACAATTTGGGGTTTTTAGTGAAACAAGGATTGGTGTTAAAGCATCAGTGGAAAGGAGACACGTTTTTCCCATATTAACTCTTACAGGAGAGAATTTCCCTTCCTAGGGGTAGATTTCATCTCACTTCCTGTTGTCTCCTTCCGTTTGCAAGTATAAGTCGTTTGTAAGTTGGATGTTTGAAAGTAGGGGCCTGCCCTATATACTCTGCAGAAATTTGGGCCTTAGGTGTTGGTGTTGCCACAACACTGTAATCCCTCACAGTTACTCTTGGTGGGCGCAGGAACGGGCTCTGCTGTGAAATATTAGATCAAGAATTGTAATTACATGCCTCTGTTGAACAGGGTCAGAAAAATTGGGCCTTTGGTGGTGGTGGTGCTGGTGCCACAACACTGTAAGTCCTCACAGTTACTCTTGGTGGGCGCAGAAACGGGCCCTGCTGTAAAATATTAGATCAAGAATTGTAATTACATGCACCTGTTGAACAGGGGCATAAAAATTGGGCCTTTGGTGGTGGTGGTGGTGTTGCCACAACACTGTAAGTCCTCACAGTTACTCTTGGTGGGAGCTGGAACGGGCCCTGCTGTGAAATATTAGATCAAGAATTGTAATTACATGCACCTGTTGAACAGGGGCAGAAAAATTGGGCCATTGGTGGTGCTGGTGCCACAACACTGTAAGTCCTCACAGTTACTCTTGGTGGGAGCTGGAACGGGCCCTACTGTGAAATATTAGATCAAGAATTGTAATTACATGCACCTGTTGAACAGGGGCAGAAAAATTGGGCCTTTGGTGGTGCTGGTGCCACAACACTGTAAGTCCTCACAGTTACTCTTGGTGGGCGCAGAAACGGGCCCTGCTGTGAAATATTAGATCAAGAATTGTAATTACATGCACCTGTTGAACAGGGGCATAAAAATTGGGCCTTTGGTGGTGGTGGTGGTGGTGTTGCCACAACACTGTAAGTCCTCACAGTTACTCGTGGTGGGAGCTGGAACGAGCCCTGCTGTGAAATATTAGATCAAGAATTGTAATTACATGCACCTGTTAAACAGGGGCTGAAAAATTGAGCCTTAGCCACTGGTGACGGCGCCCAGAACCAAAAATATTCTTACAAGCTATCAGAATGATCATTGAGGTGGAAGAGGATAGTCACTCAGCATAACAGATAGTCACTCAGCATCAGCATAGGCAGTCTTGAAGGGATCTGACATTTCAAAAAAAATTATTCGGTTACATCAGCATCAGGTGCTTGATAGCTGGTGGTGATCCAAGACTGATTCATTTTTATGAAGGTCAGTCGATTGACCGAGTCGGTGGACAGGCGCACCCTGTGATCGGTTACAAAACCTGCAGCAGCACTGAATGTGCGTTCCGAAAGAACGCTGGATGCAGGACAGGCCAGTAGCTCAATTGCATACTGTGCAAGCTCTGGCCAATGATCCATCCTCAAGACCCAGTAACCCAGAGGATTTTCGGTGGGAAAGGTGTCCAAGTCAGATCTTGCCCCTAGGTATTCCTGCACCATGTAAAACAGACGCTGGCGATTGTTGCTGGAACCGATCATACCTTGGGGCTGCGGACTAAAAAATTGTCTGAACGCATCAGTCAGACGGCCACCTTCTCTACCGCTCCTTCTTTGACTGACCGAAGCCTCAGCAACACGTTGTCCAGGAACAGGAGTTTGTAACCTCCCAGTCTATGGGAACGCGTTGCACAGACCTTTCTGCAAGGCCTCCCGAAGATGTTTCATCCTCTGCTCCCTCTGTGACTGCAAGATAAGGTCCGCAACCTTACCCTTGTAATGTGGATCAAAGAGGGTTGCCAGCCAGTATTGATCCCTCTTCTTGATACCACGAATACGAGGATCCTTCTGCAGGCTTTGCAGGATCAGGGAGGCCATGCAGCGTAGCTTTGCTGAGGCATGCGGTCCGGAGTCCTCTGGGTCACTAAGGACGACATGATCCGCAGCCACCTCCTCCCAGCCATGTACAAGTCCATGGGTTTCTTGGGACTGTAAATGATCCCTTAAAGACTGCTGCTGATGCTGAGTGCCAGGCTCCACCTCCATGCTGACACAATCCTCCTCTTCCTCCTCCTCCTCCTCTTCCTGTGTGATCGGCGGGCACGCAGGAACACTGTCTGGATAAAGGGGGCCTTGAGAGCTAAGGAAGTCCTCTTCCTGCCTCTGTTCTGCCTCAAGTGCCCTGTCCATTATTCCACGCAGCATGTGCTCCAACAGGTGGACAAGGGGGACAGTGTCACTGATGCATGCACTGTTACTGCTCACCATCCTCATGGCCTCCTCAAATGGTGACAGGACAGTGCATGCTTCCCTGATCATGGCCCACTGGCGTGGGGAAAAAAAACAAGCTCGCCTGACCTTGTCCTGGTGCCATAGTCGCACAGGTACTCATTGATGGCCCTCTGCTGCGTGTGCAGCCGCTGCAGCATGGCCAACTTTGAGTTCCACCTGGTGGGCATGTCACAGATTAGGCGGTTCTTGGGCAGGTTAAATTCCTTTTGGAGGTCAGCCAGCCGAGCACTGGCATTATATGACCTGCAGAAATGCACACAGACTTTCCTGGCCTGCCTCAGGGCATCCTGTAAGCCCCGGTACCTGCCCAAGAACCGCTGCACCACCAAGTTAAGGACGTAAGCCAAACAGGGCACATGGGTCAGTTGTCCCTGTCGGAGGGCGGAGAGGAGGTTGGTGCCATTGTCACAAACCACCATACCTGCCTTAAGCTGGCGTGGCGTCAACCACCTCTGAACCTGCCCCTGCAGAGCTGACAGAATCTCTGTCCCAGTGTGGCTCTTCTCCCCCAAGCACACCAGTTCAAGCATCGCATGGCATCTTTTGGCTTGCGTGCTTGCGTAGCCCCTTGAACGCCTACAGAGCACCACTGGTTCCAAAGTCAAATCAGCACAGGAAGAGGCCATGGAGGAAGAAGAAGAGGAGGGGGTGGAGGAGAGAGGTGTGGCAGAATCACCACTAGTAGTATTTTGGAGTCGTGGTGGCAGAACAACCTCCAACACTACTGCATCCTGTCCTGCATCCTTCCCAGCTGCCAGAAGAGTCACCCAGTGCGTGGTGAAAGATAGGTAACGTCCCTGTCCATGCCTGCTGGACCATGAGTCAGCGGTAATATGCACTTTACCGCTGACCGCCCTGTCCAGCGAGGCCAAGACATTGACTTCCACATGTCGGTAAAGAGCCGGAATCACCTTCCATGAGAAAAAGTGGCGTTTGGGAACCTGCCACTGAGGAACTGCACATTCCACAAACTCACGGAAGGGGGCAAAGTCTACCAACTGAAAAGGCAGCAGTTGAAGTGCTAGCAATTTAGCCAAGCTAGCAATTCAACCGCTGGGCATGTGGATGGCTGGGACCGAACTTCTTTTGGTGGTGCAGCAGCTGGGGCAGGGAAATTTGCCTGGTACAATCTGACGTCAGTGTACCGATAGCAGATTGCCTGCAAGTACTTGGCTATGACACACCTAATTCTACACCTTCATTCCTCTCAGTGCCGGTCTCAGAGAGGACTGAAGGTATAGTGGGGTTGGAGATCCCAGCTGATGAGGAGCAAGGAGAGGTCCTCTTTGTTCTTTGGTGTGGGTCTTTTAGGTACGCTTGCCAACAAACTGCATGGCAGGTCCACATATGTCTGGTCAAGCATGTGGTGCCCAAGCGGGAAATGTTTTGGCCACGAGAGATACGCTTGAGACATATGTTGCAAATAGCAGTGGTGGGATCTGGTGCCCTCGTCTCAAAAAAGGCCCACACCAAAGAACTTTTGGAATAACATGCAGAGACAGCAGCGCCCTGCACATGCAGGGCTCTGTGGTGTGATGCAGTCAGTGTGCTGCCCTTAAGCTGGCCCCTGAAGGGTATCATGCCTCATTGGTGATGTGCCTCCTCCTCCTCCTGTATCCTGTCAGTGACCTCATCATCCCCTCCCTCCTCATCACTGGAGCAAACCTGGCAGTATGCTGCACCTGGGGGAACATGACTGCCAGATTGCTGTCCTTTTGGGCACCCCCTCTCTCTGGGCTCATGTTACTGCCTTCCTCTAGCTGGGTACCATCATCGGAGCCTTCAAAACGCTGGGCATCCTCCTGGAGCATGTACCCAACACTGTGGTCAAACAGTTCGGGGGACTCCTCAGGAGGACATGGTGGGGCTAGGGAAGGAGTGACTGATGCCATTGAGGCGAGGGAAGAGGTTGCGTTGGCAGCTGCTTTGCCAGACAAAGTACCCTGAGCCTGGGTGAAAGAGGATGAGGAGGATGAGGACGGCTTGGTCATCCACTCTACCAAGTCTTCCGCATGTTGCGGCTCAACACGGCCAGCTGCCGAAAAAAAGGACAAGCGTGTCCCGCGGCCACGTGCTGATGAGGATGCACCGTCTCCATGACCAGCACTGTTGCCTCTAGACACAGAGCCTGCTTGCCCTCTTTTATTGGCTTGTGACTGTCTGCCTCTCCTTGTTGGCCTTCCAGACATACTAATGGCCTGCAGTGAGATGTAGCTGCTCAAAGCTAGGATGTATATATATACTGATACTGCAGCTAGCAGAATCAACTGCCTGCCTGTAGTATTATTAGTATGAGAACAGCAATTGTCTTCAGGTAGCTTTAGGTGCACACTGTGCAGAGGACGCACTACACTAACTGTAAATACTGTAACTGCCTGCCTGTGGTATTAATAGGAGCAGAACAACAGCAATTGTCTTCAGGTAGCTTTAGGTGCACACTGTGCAGAGGACACACTACACTAACTGTAAATACTGTAGCTGCCTGCCTGTGGTATTAATAGGAGCAGAACAACAGCAATTGTCTCCAGGTAGCTTTAGGTGCACACTGTGCAGAGGACGCACTACACTAACCGTAAATAATGTAGCTGCCTGCCTGTGGTATTAATAGGATCAGAAGAACACCACTAATTTTCTTCAGGTAATGCATATCATTCATTCCGCGCTTAGGACAAAAGAAAGGAACTGCAGCCCCTCCAAAAACGAAAATCACCAAAGTGAAATCCAAAAAAAACAAGATACTCTGATAGGGGAGTTGGCACTGTTCAAAAAATATATATGTGTACAAGTGTGTACATAATAGAGTGTATGTGCGTGAAAATGCACCAAAATGTAATAATATCCTGTAAAGTGCTAAATGTTGAAAAATGTGTATATCAAATGAAAAGCAATGCACGAAAAATCAAAATAAAGTAAAACATCTTTAACATATGAGTACCACGTGATCTTACGCGTTTCGTCATCAAGACGTCATCTGAGGCGCCCCAGATGATGTCTTGATGACGAAACGCGTAAGGTGTGGTCACGTGGTACGCATACGTCGCTTCTGTTTTTGGCTTCTGTCAGAGACATCCGGTTTTTGGTAGGCAGGCTTTGGAGACACAAAAAGGCTCCAAAGCTGCCTGCCTGTGGTATTAATAGGAGCAGAACAACAGCAATTGTCTTCAGGTAGCTTTAGGTGCACACTGTGCAGAGGACGCACTACACTAACTGTAAATACTGTAGCTGCCTGCCTGTGGTATTAATAGGATCAGAAGAATACCACTAATTTTCTTCAGGTAGCTTTAGGTGCACACTGTGCAGAGGACACAGTGCACTAACTGTAAATACTGTACCTGCCTGCCTGTGGTATTAATAGGAGCAGAAGAACACCACTAATTTTCTTCAAGTAGCTTTAGGTGCACACTGTGCAGAGGATACACTGCACTAACTGTAAATACTGTAGCTGCCTGCCTGTGGTATTAATAGGAGCAGAACAACAGCAATTGTCTCCAGGTAGCTTTAGGTGCACACTGTGCAGAGGATGCACTACACTAACTGTAAATACTGTAGCTGCCTGCCTGTGGTATTAATAGGATCAGAGGAACACCACTAATTTTCTTCAGGTAGCTTTAGGTGCAGACGACACAGTGCACTAACTGTAAATACTGTAGCTGGCTTTGGCCAATTACGGCTCTCTGTACAGACGGCGCTGTGATTGGCCAAGCATGTGGGTCATAGTGCATGTTTGGCCAATCATCAGCCAGCAATGCCGCAGTGAATTATGGGCTGTGACGCGCCACTCAAATTTGGCGTGAACGGCCCATATAATTCGGAATTCGGCGAACGACCGAACAGACAATGTTAGAGTCAAACATGCGTTCGATTCGAACACAAAGCTCATCCCTATTCAGGACTTAGGAAGTCAATTTATACATAGGCATTACAGCATTAATTGACAAAACCATATGGGGGAGGTATGTTCCACTAACAGAGTTTTTCTTTTTTGGGATAGTATAATAGGTAGGAAATCAGCAGTTTGGTGTAGCAAAGTCTTTGTGCATCATCCTGGATTAGGGTGACCACATTTCCAAACTGCCATTCAGGGACACCTCCCCCCGCACCTGTGCCCGCCCCAAAAAAATGGTGATTTTTTAATACTTTTTTTGCCAGTTTTTGAAAAAAATCACAGCGCCTGTTGTTTCAGCCAGTCAGGTGACAGGTAACACAGACCCGAGCACCTGATTGGCTGAGAGGCGGTTCAGTGTTAGGAAAGTGATTCATTTGCTTTCCTAACACACAGCTGAGTGAACAGCGAACGCCCAGCATGGCGCCCGCTGTTCACTGTTTTGGATGCCTATTAGAGCCTATGGCTCTAATCAGGTGCTTCCAAAAACACCCCCGCTGCTGTAATTTAGGTGCCTGGTGCCCGACAAGGGGCTGGACACCTGAATAGGGGGTGGCAGCGGCGACCATAGATAGATTCATGCAATGCATGATTTTATCTATGGTGATAGAGGGACAGCGAGGAGAGGGGGGGGCGGCGCCCGTGCGCCCTTTATGGAAGCACTGCCACTGCCCACTTGTCAGCTTCATATATTATTGACCCCCACTTGTCAGCTTCATGTATTACTGTCCCCTCGACCCCAACTTGTCAGCTTCATGTATTACCATCCCCTCGACTCCCACTTGTCAGGTTTGTGTAATACTGCCCCCAACTTGTCAGCTTCATGTATTACTGTGACAGTAATATATGAAGCTGACAAGTGGGGGAAAGTAATAAATTAGGCTGACAAGTGGGGGTCGGGGAGACTTCATTTTTTATTGCCCCCCCCAGGGCTGGGTCCACTTTGTCAGCCTCATTTATTACTGTACTGTCCCCAGCCTCAGTGCCCCGACTTGTCACCTGACCTGACTGCTCCAAATTAATTTGTTCACCTTCTAAGCTGGCTGCTGGACTTGTCTTGTGTGGTGGTGAGCAGTTGATTGAGCGCCGGTCTATGTTCGTTCCCTGGTCCAGGCTGCAGGCAGGGGCCCCCCTCAGGGAGTCAGGTGGCTTGGGCCACGGTAGGGAGGAGAAGAAGTCGGGCAATGCACTGCGGGAGTCAGGACGGGCACTGGGTGCTGAGCAGTGGATCTGGATCTAAGCCAGCTAGCACTGCAGAATGCCGCTGGCTGGAGAATGTAGAACTCAGGAGGAGACACTGTTACACAGATGCTCTCTGGGGTGGCTGCTCTCTCTGCTGCTGCTTCCGTGTGGCCTGGAGAAGGAGAGGAGGTGGGTGGTCTCGGAGGCTAGCGCAGGGCAGCATTGGGTAAAGGCCTCATGCTGAGAGATGTGAATCTCTCTGTGAATGTGACGTCACTGGTTGCTAGACGCGAGGCGGGCGGCCCTAGCAACCAGTTTAGCAATAGTTTATCAAGGTGGCTGTGTGTCCTTATTTCATTCCGGGACACTGTATGGATGAATGAAGGTGCCCGGGACACGGAACACAAATATGAATTGCGGGATAATCCCGGGAAATCCGGGACATGTGGGCACCCTATCCTGGATGCCCAGCAATTGCAATTCGAGGGAGACAGGGAGGAACAGCTGAAGGGGGAAGTCATTCTTACTGCTACACTACACTCCTGTAAGGTATACTTAGCTTACTTCACGCTCCTGTAAGCTCCCTCTATGTGTCCGTTCCCGCAAAGCCGCAAGCCTCCCCTCTAAGGTTCTCCTGTCCACAGTCACATGTCTGCCTCCTCTACATACAATGCAGGGTTAATGGCCCTGCATAGTACACAATGATGCAAAGGGACTGCCCACAGTCCTAAACATCGGGGAGAAGAGGAGAGCACCAGAGCCAGCTGAAGAAAAATATAAGGTACTGTAAGTAATACTGCCTCTTCCTCTACCCCTAGACTTAAAGCAGAGCTCCACCCGAAAGGGGATGCTCTGATTGTCTGCCTCCACCCCCCCTCCGGTGCCATGTTGGGCACCTTGTGGGGGGGGGGGCGAGTATTTGGTTTTGACAGGTACTCGCTCCCACTTCCTGCTGAGTTTGCCGTGGCAAACTCAGCTGGAAGTTCGGCCCTCGCCGCAGCCGGTCCATTGAGAAAGCGCAGCGCGATTCACGCATGCGCAGTTGGAAACTGGATGTAAAGCTGCAAGGCTTCACTGCCGGTTTCCCTTACCCAAGATGGCGGCACCAGCACCAGAGAGCCAATTCAAGAGCCGGCTTGGGTGAGGACACCATGGGATCCCTGGACAGGTAAGTACCCTAATAGTAAAAGTCAGCAGCTACAGTATTTGTAGCTGCTGACCTTTAATTTTTTGGTGGGGGGGGGGCTGGAGCTCCTCTTTAAAGAGCATTTAAACCTTGCAATAAAGGGAGCCCCACTGCAAGGGTTTTTTTTTCTCCATCCCAGAGTTCGACATTAAAACTTTGCTCCATTGGTCAAGCTGTGGCACACTGATTTGCTTTTGGACACGTTTTTATCATTATCAGACTTATGGGTTAATGTAATCAGGGTCATATAAAAACAGCAATAAAGAGCAATATAAAACGTCAGTCTTGTGTTTATTTTTTTTCTTGCCACAGAGAATAATGCTACAGTACAGAGTGCTAAATAATTCAGGAAAATGGCAGCTTTGCTACAAGGCAAGCTTTAGCGCACACATGTATGGCACAGAGTACACAGAGGAAATGTGTCCATTGTGGTTGACCTAGTTTATAACCACACTGTTAATTAATATTATAAAAGTCAACATTTCTACTTATAAAATAAATCATTCAATATATTGTTTTTGGGCAGTACTGGTCATGTTTTATGTTTGCTACTTTGAAAAGGGAACATTGGATCAGAGTGATGCAGCTAAAATGGTTTAAAAGGACGTTCATTAAAATGGAGTCTCCGA
The DNA here is from genome assembly GCF_042186555.1 of Aquarana catesbeiana. Taxonomy (NCBI): domain Eukaryota; kingdom Metazoa; phylum Chordata; class Amphibia; order Anura; family Ranidae; genus Aquarana; species Aquarana catesbeiana. Next base: position 166,574,004 of record NC_133328.1, on the reverse strand, counting down.
CATTCAACACTGAAGGCTAGCTTTATAATGCAAGGACTGAAATCTAGGACAAAGCAAAATTAAATGACACAATATATAATATGCTGTATATTGAATATCTTTAATAATATAGAGTGTTTTAATTATGTGTCGTCATCACATCTCATATCTACTTTATTCTCTGTCTTTTTCTTCATTCAACCTGAAGTAGGTAAATACACCTGTCATGTATAATGTCATGAACCACAATATTTAATTTTTTTTTAAATTCTGGCTATACACATTTTTGGATGACTTTAAAGTTGTTCCAAAGGCAGAAGGTTCTTTACCTTAATGCATTCTCTGCTTTAAATTGGAAGTAAAGTCATGTACGCCTTTTTTACCTTATAATAAGCTTACCTGTAGGTAAAATGAATATCTCATGAACGTGCACTGCTTAGGAGATATACCATGGAAGACCGTGTGAAGATGGAAGCCCTGTCAGCAGTGACAGTGTGCCGTTGGAGGGCTTTGTTCTAAGGTAAATCTCTCATAATATGCTAGTATATAATGCATACTAGCACATTATGACATTGCCTTGCAGGGAAAAAGTTTTTTTCTTTTTCTGAGTTTACCACCGCTTTAAGGTAAAAATCCTTCTTTGTCCAACTCGACCCCCACATCCAGCCCCCCTCCCCTTATATGTATCTGAGACCATTTTTTTCCAGCGATGTGCCCAAGATCAGCAGCTCTCTCTGCTCCCTCTCTCCTCACTGGGCATGGAGTCTCCTGTGATAAGAGAGTGGGGGACGGGAAGCACACCTGAGTGCCCCATAGCAAGGGGCTTGCCATGGGGAACTCAAAATGGGGCAGGAGCCAGAAGTGTCGGGTAAGGACCCAAGAGGAGAAGAATCAGGGCTGCTCTGTGCAAAACTATTTTTAAAAAATGTACTTTGCAATCACTTTAAAGACCCATAACATTTTACAATAAAAAAAAAACAGCTTGCATAAAGCGAATTTATAGTCTTTTCAATTTTGTTTTTAGATAAACAAATATTAACAATGTTGTTTCTATGAATAATTTATAATTATGAACGTATATGTGTATGTATATGCATGGGAGTAGTTGCGCATTACATATGCAGGCTCTGCTTCTTGCTTTGCAGTGCTGCACCATAGTTCCATTTTACTAATCTTTCTTAGGATGCAATTATATAGGTCAATTACTCAGTGAAAATAATGCACTTTCTATGTGGCCAGGGCCTGGACAAGTGGTGGGCAGAAGGAGCAGTTGCCTCAGACAAAATATTCTTATGGGGGGCGCTGTTTGACAACCTGTGACTTTGTCAAGCCTCCTGGCCACCTCCTCAGTGCTGCCCCAGCGGTCTTTCACTGTGCCTCCCATAGCCTTCAGTCCCTGCTGGCATGGAAAAGGTCTCCTATACAAAAAACATGAACAGCCTCATGCTCTTCCTGTTCCTGCACAGCAAGTGGCTGCTGGCATCTGCAAGAGGCCTATCAAAATGGCATTTAGCATATACGGTCTTATTTAATTAGATAATCCTAAATCTGCACACACAACAGACAATGCAAATGGATATCTGTATCGTAGTGGAAGCATCAAGATGTGTTTGTACATATCCTTTATTATCTTCTAGGGTGCCCCAGGAGCCTCTTGATCCTCTGTAATCCACACCACATTGCATACATCAGTGCTTGACTATTCTCCCTCCTGCATTCCTCCATTGATTATTGATATAATAGTCAACAAACAGAAAGCTTCAAGATAAGTACTAATATTTGCATATTTGAATAGATAAGTAAAGGTACCCACCCTAAAATGTTGATTGTTGTTTGAATTAATGTAATTAACAAGAAGAGGAGCCACAAGGCAAAAATCCAAGTAGGGGTTAATCAAAGCACAAACTGCACTCATTCTTCCTTGTGATGCATTTCACCCTTAGGGACTTAATCATAGAGCAGCCCTGGGAAACCACCACTTGATGTAGACTGGAAAAAGTACAGGATTTTCTTTGAGTGGGGTCATTAATATGTAGACCAAGTGAGAAAAATTAGCTGCACACCAACATCCATCCTACATGTTTGTTGAAAGACTGCCACCAGGACTAAAACAATGGACCAAGGGATGACAACGTTTCACACATACATTGTATGGGTTTTGAAGAAGCACAATGTATGTGTGAAACGTCGTCACCCCTTGGGGTCAAAAAACCTGTTTGATGGATGTTGGTTTTTCAGCTAATGTTTCTCACTTGGTCTACATGTTCACGGGTTGTGAGCCGGAGCTAGCACCCAGCCCTTCCTTTTTGGTGGATTAATATACTCATCTAGAGCAGCAATCTGTCTCATTCCAGGGTCATTATTATGTCAACTTTCTGGGTGATTGTATTGCCTGATATACAGGATCCCTTTAAGTTTTAGTTCTTAAAGCTGGAGTTTATTCTGCTTATATTTTGGCTTCCTCTGAATCAGTGTTTGCTTCCAGGGAAGCCAAAATATGCAGTCCAGGTAGATCATGACTGGTGGGGTAGGTGACTGCATGCATGTGTATGTAAGTAGGTGAGGATATGCAGTGCAGGTAGATAATGACTGGTGAGGGCAGATGACGGCATCAGGGCTACTCATAAGGGGGTAGCACCTGCCCTCCTGTACAGAGCCCAGGCCCCATAAGTTTAACAGGGGGGGCCAGAGCAGCAGAAGTGTCTGTTTAGACTCCTGACATTTCACCAACTCCCACGGGGCTGTTAAAAAAAAAAAACAGTTAAAAAAACCCACAAATAAGGGCATATTCTCGCAGGTATTCTGGTTGCACTGATGAGTGGTTTGTTCGTGCGGATGGAGCTGCCTGTTAGGCTTGGCTCAATGTTCCTGTTAGCTAGGCTGTACATGGCCCCATGATTTCTAACAGCAGCCCTGGCCTGCATTGTGAGTGTGAGGAAGTGGGCAAAGGTGGGCAGTAATGGAAGATGGGTGAGGAATGATGGAAGAGGAGTGCAGGGAGAGCAGAGGTTAGCAGTAGTGGAAGAGGAATAAAAAGTGGTGAATGAGGAGAGCATTGGACAAGGAAGAGGTGCAGAGGAAATTGATGGACGAGGGGTTGCTGAGGTACAGAAGTAAGCGGGAAGCAAGAGATGCAAAAGGTGCAGGGGAGACAGAAGTGAGTGGTGGAAAGTGATTCTTATGCCGCGTACACTTTGTCGGATATTCCGACAACAAAATCCCATGTTTTTTTCCCGACGGATGTTGGCTCAAACTGTCACACAAAGTTGTCGGAATTTACGAACATCAAGAACGTGGTGACGTACAACACGTACAACACGTACGACGGCACTAGAAAAAGGAGGTTCAATACCAAGTGCGCCACCCTTTGGGCTCCTTCCGCTAATCTCGTGTTAGTAGAAGTTTGGTGACAGACGATTTGCGCTTTTCAGCCTCCTGCTTTTACGATCATTACTGCTCTTCAGTTTGTGCTTGTGGGTTCGTATTTCTACTACGTATTTGATTTTCAGTGCGTTCTTGTCCGCTCATATCTGATTTTCAGCTCCGGCCTTTCTGTTTTTCAGTGCTTTCTGTTAGTTTGTTCTGACCAGCCGACCATTTTGAAGCCATGAGGAGCTTCACCCCAGACCAGAGGGTTTATAACTACCGTCTGGCCAGAGCCAGAAGAGTGGTGGAGAACGCTTTTGGGATAATGGCCAGCCGGCTCCGCTATTCCTTACGCCAATCAACATGTCGGAATATAAACCTAACCATATAATCTTTGCATGCTGCATTCTACACAACTCTTTAAGGAGAAATTCAATGAACTATGTGGCCTCAGTTGGGCCTGAGGCCGGACTTCAACAACAAACCCTGACGGCGCTTGAAGCCTCCCGCCCGCAGACCCCGACAACCAATGGCCAGGGTTGTCGGGAAGAGGTCCTTGTCCTCATCAACATGGGGACAAGGTGCTTTGGGGTGGGGGGGACGCAGCGCGCCCCCCATCCCCAAAGCACCCATCCCCCATGTTGAGGGCATGCGCCCTGGTACGGTTCAGGGGGGGGGGCGCTCGCTCATCCCCACCCCCTTTCCTGACCGGCCGGGCTGCGTGCTCGGATAAGGGTCTGGTATGGATCTTGGGGGGACCCCCACACCGTTTTTTTTGGCGTAGGGGGTTCTCCTTAAAATCCATATCAGACCGAAGGGCCTGGTATGCTCTTGGAGGGGAACCCATGCCGGTTTTTTGTGTAAAATTTGGTGTGGAGTTCTCCCTCAAGATTCATACCAAACAGTGCCTGGCATTGGCGGGGATCAAAGTCGGATCCCCGTGCTTGTCGCTCATTAGGAAAGGAAAAAAATTTTTTCCTTTCCCGATGAGCGAGCCAGCTCAGCGTTGCTGACACAGTGCACTGCGATTACCTGCGGTTATGTGCAGATAGCTGCGCTAAATTGCTGCTGGACGCAGTCAATTCTGTTTTTTCTATCCGCGCCAAACCGCATGTAATCAAAACACAGCTAAGCGCAGTGTGTGAATGGGGCCATAGGAAAGCATTGTGTGCGTTTAGTTGTGGTAGAAAATGCAGCTAAAAGCACAATTCTATCCGTCCGTGTGAAAGGGCCTTAGGCCCCTTTCACACTGGGGCATTTTTCAGGCGCTATAGCGCTAAAAATAGCGCCTGAAAAATGCCTTAAAGAAGTGGCTTCATTCACTCCAGTGTGAAAGCCCGAGGGCTTTCACACTAGAGCGGTGCGCTAGCAGGACGGTAAGGCCACTTTCACACTGGGGCGGTGGGGGCGTTTTGCCGGTGGTATCACAGCGCTGCCCCATTGATTTCAATGGGGAGCAGCGGTGGAGGAGCAGTGAATTCACCACTCCTTCACCGCTCCAAAGAAGCTGCAGGCAGCTGCGGAGGGGTTCTGCGGGCGGATTTAACCCCTTTTTGCCTGCTAGCGGCCGAATACCACCGCTAAAGCGACGGTAAAGCGGCGCTAAAAATAGCCACCCTCACCGCCCCAGTGTGAAAGGGGCCTAAGGCCTCTTTCACACAGATGGACCGTTCATAGATCTCTATGGAGGGTCGGATGTCAGTGGTGACATCTGACCCACTCCAATCCGAAAAAGTGTAACAGAGGAAAAACCTATTTTTCCATCTGTCTGTGGATCGGGTGACGACGGCCTCTACGGTCCATTATCCGATCCCCCATAGAGGAGAGCTGCACTCTCACAGGTCCGTCCCTTCACAGTGTGCAGAGACAGACCTGTCATCTGCCTGCTCAGCGGGGATCGACGGAGCGATCCCCTGCTGAGCAGAGAGGGCTCCGTACACGGACATGTCCGTGTGAAAGAGCCCTAAGGCCACGCCCTTTGTACAAAAATCCACAGGAAAGTTTGTACAAAGACCCATTGTGTGTATGAGGCCTAAACACCAGAAATTCAAGTTTTCATATCTTTAAAGGTCACCATACACTGGGCAATCAGTTAGATCTTCCATAAATTAGATTCAGTGCAAGAGCCTCTTTGATTTTCTACAATTAGAAGTAATTCTTACAGTGCATCTTCCTCTTTAGCCTAATGCTCTGTTTCCACTATTTCAACCCCAAAGTTGCGTGATTTACAATGTGCTTTTTCGGCCTGTTTTCCACTATTGCGATTTGTCATGCCACTTGGGGCTGAAAAGTTGCATCACAAGTTCTACCCCATGATTTACAATGAGTACCATTCATATGTGTGCGACTTCAAGTCGCAGCAACTTCAAAGTAGTCTCTGCACTACTTTGGTTCCACTTTGATGCGACTTGAGGTCCATAGACCTCAAAAATACACAGGCATTGCTTCAAGTTTCGGCAAAAAGTTGCGGGCAAACTCGCGGAAAAAAACACATGACTTTGGGCTTGCGATAGTGGAAACCGAGCCTTAATGCCATGTCATGCGACTAGTTCAAAATATCTGAGAAAAAGTCGCACTGAAGTTGGAACAAAGTAGTGCAAGAACTTTTTTTGGAGTTGCACCAATTAGAACGGGGGAACACTGAAATACATGTGTTTTGATTTGTCCTGAGACTTCACATGTGTCAAGTCGCACAACTCGCAGTAGTGGAAAGAGAGCCTAAAGCCACTTGGGACTGAAAAGTTGCATCACAAGTTCTACCCCATGATTTACAATGAGTACCGTTCATATGTGTGCGACTTGCTTACGCCCATGCACACATGCCGTATACACAGCGGGCACACATCTTTATTACAGAAATCCATATTTTTCATGGAAATTAACCACTTGCTTACTGGGCACTTAAACCCCCCTGCTGTCCAGACCACTTTGAATGACTATTGCGCGGTCATACTTAACCAAATGTTTACTTTTTAAAAAAATTTCCCACAAATAGAGCATTCTTTTGGTGGTATTTGATCACCTCTGTGGTTTTTTCTTTTGTTCAAAAAAAGATTTTTATAAATAATTTTGTATATTTTTGGATATTTTGATATTAAATTTTGCAAACAGGTAATTTTTCTCCTTCATTGATGTACGCTGATGAGGCGGCACTGATTGGTTACACTGATAGGCAGCACTGCTTGGAACCATTGGTGGGCATTGATAGGTGGCACTGGCAGGTGGTACTGGTGGGCACAGATGAGGCAGAATTGCCTCTTCGGAAACCAATGTCCCTTGCACCTAAGCTGGTGATCAGCTTTTATTCTTATCCTCATGCTGTCAGCGTGAGGAGAAAAAATAAACAATTACCGAGCTTTAGTTTACATCATGTGATCAGCTGTCATTAGCTGACAGCTAATCGCGTGGTAAGGGGCCGGGATCGGCCCTTACTTCGATCTGTGATCACCTGAGTCTCAGTGCACGCTGCACGCCCTGCAGGTAGCACACAGGGAGCCCGTCCTATGACAGCCCCCCAGAAATTCAGGTCCACTCTGTGGCCATCGCCGTTGTTTGGCTATAGCACAGACACCAAGTGGTTAATAGAAAAACAGATGCAGATTTCTAGGACTGGCCAAAAATAACGTTTAGAGTCAAAGGCAACTGATGACTTTCTATTAAAAGTCTAAATGGGCCATTAACATGCATCACAATTGAACTTAGGAATGTGTCTTTGCAAAGTTAAACTAATCAAAAGCCTTTCTTATTTTTGCTTGGGGATAGACTGCAGAGGGATTAGAAGTTTTGTCAGATGTCTACACCCCTGATAGGGTGAAGACAACTCCCAATTTTTGCCAATTTCTCATTCAAAATGATTCCCTTCCTGTCACATAGCCAAACAGGAAGTGAGGGTAAAACCCTACCAATGTATGTCCTTGGGGACACACAGGTTAATCCAAATAGTTTCCCCATTCGGGAAATTGCACTCTAGGATTTTGCCATGTACATCCCAAATTATTATGTATCTTGGGGTTTATTTACTAAAAAGTAAATCCACTTTGCACTACAAGTGCACTTAGAAGTGTAGTTGCTGGAGAAACAGCATCTTTGCCTCTACATGATTGGATGATAAAATCATCAGTGCTTCCCCTCTGATTTTCATCTACTACACTTGTATTGCAGAAAGGATTTGCCTTTAATAAACCCCAAAATACCTAATAATTCCGGGTGTACACAGCAAAGTGCTAGAGTGCAATTTGCATAATGGGGACACTAGTTAGATTGACCTGTTTGTCCCCAAGGAAAAATATTGTTAGGGTTTTACTCTCACTTCCTGTTTGGCTATGTGACAGGAAGCGAAGCCAATCTTAAGAAAAGGGACACAAAGCCCCCCCCCCAAAAAAAAAAAAAAAATTCTTGATTTCCCGCAAATGTCCACAATTAGAATAGGATTGTCTTGAGCTTGATTTTAGTTCAGTGCTCTAAATCAGTGCTTCTCAACCCTGTCCTCAAGTACCCCCCAACAGGCCATGTTTGCAGGTTTTCCTTCATCTTGCACAGGTGCTTTAAATCAAAGTCAATGGCTTTGTATTTTGGACAGCTATTTTAGATAAGATACATTTTCTAAACATGTCCTGTCGGGGGGTACTTGATGACTGAGGCTGAAAACCACTGCTCAAAAAGAAAATTGAATACTTACTGTCACGGAACGTCCCACACTCCGCTTGAGTGTTTCAGTCAGTATACCACTTCCTTATAGTCTGGATACAGATATCAGATATTCCAAACGCTTCCAAGCACAAAACAAGGCGACACTTGCTTCACTGCTAACATGGACTATTTTTATTTAGAATCAAAATTACAAGACTTTATATGTCGTTGGGACCTCCTCTAACAATACAACTATAACCTAATTAACATGAGTTAGTTTACTAAATCATTTACCCAGACCAGGTGACTATTCAATACACATTACCATAAACATCAACACAGGGTTAATTAGAACAAACAACAATGTGTGGAATACCCTTAGAACCTGTGGTAAGCCAGACTAGACTGTTCGTCTCCTAGCCAGTCCTGGAGGCTAATGTGATCAGCTCACTCAATTAACAGGTTGAGTTCAGAATCAATCAAACCAAGAATAGTCTCTACATACATCCTGGGAGATATTGTGGACAAATATTACTGTCCCATTTTAAGTAGTTCAAGATATATTTTCTCATTCACCCTGTGCCAGGATAGCACAGGGTGACTTAGACATAAGAGGTGTATGGGGAGCTGGAACAAGGGCATCCCCTACTTTCCAAGGGATTCTGAGTTCCACGGGCCCTCCCGTCACACTTACCACTCTGAAATGTTACTTTCCTGGTCACTATCTAGGAAAAAAGGGATTTGTCTATGACATGCCAATCAGCCTAGTTAAGCTGCAGCTGGGGAATCCGTTGCATGAAAAGAACACACGTAAAACATAAAAAATTTGAAACTATTTTATTGGTCCAAAAAAAAACAGGACTTGAAAAAGAAGCAAGGAAAGCAAAATAAACACATGTATGTTAATTTGAGACACTAACAGAATATGTTTGAGGTTTGACCCTTTTGCAGTGTAAAATAACAGGAGTTAAAAGGAGTGCACCCACAAATGGACATCTATTAAGGATTAAAACAACATTAGGCACAACATCTTGAGAAAGAATTTTAAAAATAATGCAGCACAGACATTTAAAGCGGGGGTCCACCTATCTATCGTTTTTTTTTTTTTTGAGTTCATTCACAAACTTTTCTTCTCAGCATTACATACTCACATATTGTGTGTAATATGTCCACCTGTGTCAGATTTCGTCGGAAAGAATAACTTATATTATTCACTGCAGGCAGTTTCCATCTTCATTGTGGGCATTTGAAGCCCACAAGCATTTATTTCCTGGATGTGGTGAATGCTGTGCTCCCAGCATTCACCGCTCGTTCCCGCACATGCTCAGTGGCATCCTGGGAAGCCTGAGACTAGCTCCCAGGAGTCTGGGAGAGGCTAGAAACACGCCTACTCCCACGGGAGTAGAACCAGGAAGTGCAAAGAAGAATAGAAAAATAAAAGGTAATTACGGCGATTTAAATTTTTTTAAACGGCATGTCAGCATCTAGGCAAGGAAGAGAATACATACAGATATTGTTCAAAATTTGGGTGGAACTCCGCTTTAAATCAAAGTGAACAACGTAAAAACAACAAACATTGCCAACATAACATAGGTTTGTGTGCTAATGAGGCAATTGCAAACACATGCACAGTCCATGAAACACACAAAATGCAAGTTCACCCAATGTAGAGAGAACTTCAAAGTGGGTACACCTGTTAAGGATGTCCTTAAATTACTAACCCAAAAAAACACACTCTGAGCATGCCCAGAAACATCCAAGTGCTGTTCGCACACAAAAAGCACCAAAAAAAAAAACAAAGTCCCTGAGCATGCCCAGAACAACCCAAATGCAGCTAGCACAAAATAAGCCACCCCCTGTCCAAAATTAAGCATATCATCCAGCATGCACCAAAATTACAGATGGGACAAAACACCCCCCAGTCCAGGGGGGCAACTAAAGAGCCTAACGTGCAAAAGTTATACAACAAATACCATTGCAGTCTAAGGGAACTGACTTGGTAATTTTACTAGTCCCCACTTGGCTGGCTTATCTTCTAGTTATTGGCCTTAAAATGGGTATGGGGGCCCAGGTCCCACATATATCAATGTCACCAATTGGACAACCTCAAAAACGAAACAAGGAGAAATGCCTTTAAATATGCCAAATTGCTTAAGGGCCAGTTCACACCAATGCAGTCCAGTGCATATTTTATGCATCAAAAATGCATGGAAAGTCGGTTATATGGTTTTCGATGGCATAGTTCACACCAGTGCTTGCAGTTCCAGTGTGTTCTAGTTCCCAAAAAAAAGTAGAACATGCTGCATTTTTTCTGCACTGGACTGTACTGGAAAGCTGTAAAACGCATCAAAAATGCACTGGAACGCACCGGAACACACCAAAAACGCACAGCAACACACTTGTCCTTATTTAAGGTTAAGAAAAAAGAGGGGGGAAAAAAGCACTGGACTGCATCAAAAATGCACCAAAAATGCATCAAAAATGCACTGGAACGCATCAAAAACGCGCATGCAGAAAAGCACCTGGAATGCCCTTAGGGCCAGTTCACAACATAGAAACGCAGTTCAGATGCGTTCCAGGTGCTTTTCTGCATGCACGTTTTTGATGCGTTCCAGTGCGTTTTTGGTACGTTTTTGATGCAGTCCAGTGCTTTTTCCCCCCTCTTTTTTCTTAACCTTAAATAAGGACAAGTGTGTTGCAGTGCATTTTTGGTGCATTTAGATGCATTCCAGTGCGTTTTTGATGCATTTTACAGCGTTCCAGTACAGTCCAGTGCAAAAAAATATGCACCATGTTCTACTTTTTTTTCGGGAACTGGAAACGCACTGGAACTGCAAGCACTGGTGTGAACTATGCCATTGAAAACCATATAACCTACTTTCCATGCGTTTTTTATGCAGAAAAAAACGCACTGGACTGCATGTGGTGTGAACTGGCCCTTAAGGAATAAAAGTTATTTAAAACTACTTGCGGCTATAATGAAATGTTGGTCCGGCAGTACACATAAAAGTTCATTGATAAAAACAGCGTTAAGAAAAAAAACTAAATTAAGGGGAAAAAAATGGCGTGGGGTCCCCCTCAAAATCCATACCAGGCCCTTCAGGTCTGGTATGGATTTTAAGGGGAACCCCGCACCAAAATTTAAAAAAAAATGGCGTGGGGGTCCCCCCAAAAATCCATACCAGACCCTTATCCGAGCATGCAACCTGGCAAGCCACAGGAAAAGAGGGGGGATGAGAGAGTGCCCCCCCTCCTGAAAAGTACCAGGCCACATGCCCTCAACATTTGGAGGGTGCTTTGGGGTCCCCCCCAAAGCACCTTGTCCCCATGTTGATGGGGACAAGGGCCTCATCACCACAACCCTTGCCCGGTGGTTGTGGGGGTCTGCGGGCGGGGGGCTTATCAGAATCTGGAAGCCCCCTTTAACAATCCTGGCCCCCCATGTGTGAAATGGTAATGGGGTACAAAAGTACCCCTACCATTTCACAAAAAAAGTGTCAAAAGTGTTAAAAATGACAAGAGACCGTTTTTGACAATTCCTTTATTTAAAGTCTTCTTCTATCCATCTTCTTCGGGTCTTCTTCCTTCGGTTTCTTCCTCCATCTTCTTCTTCCTCTGCTTCTTCCTCCGATCCTCTGCTTCTTGCTCCGGTGTTCTCGTCCGGCTTCTTCCTCCGCGGCGTCTTCTTCCCCGCTTCGTTCTCGGGCCGCTCCACATCCATGGGAGGCTCCCATGTGTGATGCTTCTCTTCTTCTGATACTTCTTATATAACGGAGGGCAGGGCCACCCGGTGACCCCGCCCCCTCTGAAGCACGGTTCCGTTATATAAGTGTCAGAAGAAGAGAAGCGTCACACAGCGGGAGCCTCCCATTGATGTGGAGCGGCCCAAGAATGAAGCGAGGAAGAAGAAGCTGCGGAAGAAGATGCTGGACGAGAACACCGGAGCAAGAAGCAGAGGATCGGAGGAAGAAGCAGAGGAAGAAGAAGATGGAGGAAGAAACCGAAGAATGAAGGAAGGAAGAAGACCCCATTACCATTTCACATGGGGGGGGATCTGGGGGTCCCCATGTTAAAGGGAAAAATGGGAAAAGGTCCCCCGAGCGGGGTTTTTAGGCAGCTAACCATAGATATGAACAAGGCATTAAATAAAATATTAAAGTGCTTTATTGAAGGGTAATGAATGAATGTAACAACATATAAATATAAATTGGGAGCTCCAGTGGGAAAATACCCATACCAAATACATATATAATAGCAAACATAGGTTATACACAGCATATGATAAGGCTATTGCATAACAAACTGACGCGTTTCGACCCATGAATTTTGGGGTCTCTTCAGAGGATGAGTTTGCTACAGAAAAAAGAAAAATTTATAACAGTATATCCAGCTTATTTAAAAGAATTACAGCATAGGCAAGTTTGTTTAGCAACACTTTGCACATAATTACCACTGAGTTTGGATGTACCCCTCGATCAGAGCCTCCCCACACAGCAGCCAGACCATCCAGTGTGCCCGCACGTAGCAGCACCCCAGGAAGAAGGGGGAACAGGAATCCACTTGATATGGCTTGCAAGGAGTCACACGTATAATTGCCCCCCCACCAACACACCACTGGGGGGTGGGGCCGGAACCTACGAAAATTGTCAGAGCGTTAGCTCCTGAATATACCCATATAGGTTAGTAGTTAGATTTAACTATTGGGCGGTCAGAAAGTGTTGTAATAATCTATTACAGCTTGAATTGATCATGTGAAGGATAATAAAATGAGTAAAGTGACTATATTGGTATATCTAATATAGAATATGTCAGGGATGACCTTGTCCTTAAATGCTGACAATGGCAGTGATAGGAAGAGAAGTGATTGTCAGCATTTAAGGACAAGGTCATCCCTGACATATTCTATATTAGTTATACCAATATAGTCACTTTACTCATTTTATTATCCTTCACATGATCAATTCAAGCTGTAATAGATTATTACAACACTTTCTGACCGCCCAATAGTTAAATCTAACTACTAACCTGTATGGGTATATTCAGGAGCTAACGCTAAAAAAAAAAAAAAAAAAAAAAAAAACCTTCACTTCTCTTCCTATCACTGCCATTGTCAGCATTTAAGGACAAGGTCATCCCTGACATATTCTATATTAGTTATACCAATATAGTCACTTTACTCATTTTATTATCCTTCACATGATCAATTCAAGCTGTAATAGATTATTACAACACTTTCTGACCGCCCAATAGTTAAATCTAACTACTAACCTATATGGGTATATTCAGGAGCTAACGCTAAAAAAAAAAAAAAAACTTCACTTCTCTTCCTATCACTGCCATTGTCAGCATTTAAGGACAAGGTCATCCCTGACATATTCTATATTAGTTATACCAATATAGTCACTTTACTCATTTTATTATCCTTCACATGATCAATTCAAGCTGTAATAGATTATTACAACACTTTCTGACCGCCCAATAGTTAAATCTAACTACTAACCTATATGGGTATATTCAGGAGCTAACGCTCTGACAATTTTCGTAGGTTCCGGCCCCACCCCCCAGTGGTGTGTTGGTGGGGGGGCAATTATACGTGTGACTCCTTGCAAGCCATATCAAGTGGATTCCTGTTCCCCCTTCTTCCTGGGGTGCTGCTACGTGCGGGCACACTGGATGGTCTGGCTGCTGTGTGGGGAGGCTCTGATCGAGGGGTACATCCAAACTCAGTGGTAATTATGTGCAAAGTGTTGCTAAACAAACTTGCCTATGCTGTAATTCTTTTAAATAAGCTGGATATACTGTTATAAATTTTTCTTTTTTCTGTAGCAAACTCATCCTCTGAAGAGACCCCAAAATTCATGGGTCGAAACGCGTCAGTTTGTTATGCAATAGCCTTATCATATGCTGTGTATAACCTATGTTTGCTATTATATATGTATTTGGTATGGGTATTTTCCCACTGGAGCTCCCAATTTATATTTATATGTTGTTACATTCATTCATTACCCTTCAATAAAGCACTTTAATATTTTATTTAATGCCTTGTTCATATCTATGGTTAGCTGCCTAAAAACCCCGCTCGGGGGACCTTTTCCCATTTTTCTTGTCCATATTGGGGTGAGCAGCATTGACTCCTTAATGTGTCTTCCCTCTTTGCCATGTTAAAGGGGGCTTCCAGATTCTGATAAGCCCACAGACCCCCACAACCACCGGGCAAGGGTTGTGGGGATGAGGCCCTTGTCCCCATTGACATGGACATTCACTGTATTGTTCATTTAAGCACAAGAGACTCCATTTTGTTCTCACTGTTGAAATATGTTCTGTAACCTTCACCTAACACACAGTCACATCTCCTACTAAACACTCTCTACTCCCTCCTCCCTTCTCAATGTTTTATTTTTGCAATTGTTCTATTCGCTAGCTTTTAATAATATATTTCTATTTGTTAGCTTTTAATAACATATTTCTATTTGTTAGTTTTTAATAACATCTCACACCACCCTTTCTTATCTATGTATAAAATAACATGTAATAATAAATTTTGACACTGAACGGACATTTTAAACACAGTGATTGAGTCCTGTGAATCTATTCCTGCAGCTGCAGTATTAACTTTTGTTTTAGAGTCCCAATCAGAAATCAGTCATAACAGCTTGGCGAGTCAAATACTAGGAGTTTGGCAAAGTCTCCAGAAGGAACCGCGCTTCGATCGGGGTCATCAGGAAACGCAGACCTCAAATGCCGGCTAGGTAAGCTGCCCTTAAGCTTGCTATATTTCTGCCTTTCCTATGTATCCTATTTGTCGGTTCTCAAGGAAACCAGACCACTCTCGGACCTTTCTGGTTGGGTAACGCATGTGTGTGAATGTGTATGTGTCCCCCTTCACGGGTTGGACTGTGTGTGGATAGGGAAAATCCTCTGCAGTTCCCTGCGTTGACTCCTTGTGGGTAACCTGGGTCAGAGGCGCATGGTAGGGTCAGATAAAACTTACAGAGAAGAGAAAAGACGAGGAGGGTCTCTTAATGAGTGTTTTGTCTATTGTCATAAACCCCTTCTATCCACGTAGATAAGTGGAGACTATTCTAGTAAATCTGCAGATTTGCTGTACTATTTGTTTTAGAGGTAAGAGGGAATAGGCACAAGTAGAGAAGACTGGCCAGTCATTATGGGCATTAAATTAATTAAGGGAATGAAGGGAGAGAGGCCTTCAGAAAATGCCCAGCACAAGATGAGCACTAGAGAATATATGAACCAAAGGTACAGTTCCACCTATACTGAGCCCCTAGATAAATGGGTAGAATGGACAAAGGGAACAGCTAAACCTTTAAAATCTGAAGGGACTTTTGATTTACAAGTATGGCAAACTTTTCTGCACGATTATGGCCCACTACTGTGCAGTGAAGGAACGTGGAGAATTGCTTGCACATGGGCGACAGAAGCTAAAGTAGCAAATCAAACTGGCTTGACGGAAATGTTTAATAAAAGTACTGCCCAAATTTACTACGTTTGGCCAGAAGACTCTGTAGAGGAGGACCCCCCACCTTATGTGGCTGCCAGTTTGGCTTTAAGGTGTCCACGCACAAAAGCAAAAGAATTAGATTACATGGAACACACAAAAGATGAGCTATGCAATATAGTAGAGAGCAGAGGTTTAACAGCCCCATATCAACCTACAAAGAGGGTTTTGGCTCGTATCCTAGAAACAGATGATTGGCATAAATCAAAAGGCACATATGCAAAACTAGATCTCTCTGAACTTAAGGCTTTGGCCAGAGAAAGAGAGGTAGAGTCTGAACTTCCGAAGAAAACCATAATTTCCAAATTGTGGCAGCAAGATGAAGAGAGAAGGAAGGGAGATGCCACTTCTTCTGTCCCTGGCACAGAGCAATCTGTTGCAGTTTATCCTGTCAGAACCCAATTAGTTTTTGAAGGTAATGCTGTTGACAGCAAGTCTCAAATTAAATGGCATGTACCTTTTAGTCCCCAAGATATGAGAGCCATATTAGAGGGATCGGGAGATCCTAGAAAGAATCCAATTGGGTTTGCAAACAAATTTAGCGCTGCACAGGAAGCATATGAGGCTTCTGCTACTGACATTCATCAGCTTCTTATTAAAGCAGTGGGAAGCAACATGTCTATATACTTAAAGAATGTGGTGTAGACGTCAAAAATCTAGGTAAGTCGGTTAGTGGACGGGAGGTTTGTAAGAAATTGAAGGAAAAATTGCCCCAAATATATGGACAAACCAGACATGCTGAATTTATGAATGCTAAGCAAGGGAAAGAGGAAGCAGCAGGGGCTTATTGGAGGCGGTTAAGTGATGTGGCTGAGGAAGCAGGCATTAAAACAGAGGAAGAGAAGGCAGGAGAAACTGCAAGTCCATCTACACAACTGGTGAAACAAAGGTTTCTTGATGATTTAATACCCCAGTTGAAAGAAAAGTTGTTCACAGCAAGGCCTGAGGCAGGCAATATGTCTATTTGAGATGTCCTGCCTATCCTGTTATCCATAGAAAACAGGATTAACCAAAAAGACAGCAAACCCAAGGTTATGTACATGGGGAAGCAGAGAAGAAGAGGAAGAGGCAAAGGCAATTTCAGAAATCATGGCAATCGGGGACCAATTATATACTACAATTGTGATGGGGAAGGACACATAGCCAAATTCTGCCATCTTCCTGACCGTAGACTAGAAAAGAGCTTAGAGGCACCTCATGTTGATCCCAGTTCTCTGCCAAAAGCAGTGGATCAGGCATAGGAAAATGGCATGTCAGTATCAATCATGTTAAATAGGGGAGACAATAGTCCCGAGGCCAGAGTAAAAGTATTTTTACAAGAACTCCCCTATCCTGGAGGAGAAACAGAATTAACCTGTTTAATCGATACTGGTGCAAGCCGGTGTTTTTAATATAGAGGACTTACCTCCAGGATTATTATCTACAAATGTTATCTCTGGTGTTGGCCTAAGCGGGACCTCTACTGATTTAGTTGAGTCCAAGTCACTTAAAATCAGGCTAGGACAGCAAAAGGAAATTGTCACTAAAGTGTTAGTTTCAGACACAGTTCCTACCAATCTTTTGGGAGCTGACATTTTGAACCAAATTTTAGCAAACATAGACTACACTCCTACAGGAGTCCAAGAGGTCAGTAATCTGTCAGGAGAAGTTTTAAATTCTGCCTGTGGAGTATTTTTAATCCAAGACTCCACTCTGCCATTTCCACCAGAATTGAAAGTGATTCCCGCTGATTTATGGGCCACCAGCAAATATGATGTAGGTCTGCTGGATTGCACCCCAGGCATGATAAAAATTAAACCAGGAGCCCATCTCCCACAGATTAAACAGTACCCACTGAGTATTGCTCAGACTGAGGGGA
Organism: Aquarana catesbeiana; assembly: GCF_042186555.1. NCBI lineage: Eukaryota > Metazoa > Chordata > Amphibia > Anura > Ranidae > Aquarana > Aquarana catesbeiana. The sequence continues at coordinate 166,556,656 of NC_133328.1, read as the reverse complement.
TAAAGGTTCAAATCACTCAACTGAAAGCAGCACGGGTTGTTGTACCAATTAAGTCCCAAATTAATACACCCCTGTTCCCAATTGCAAAGAAGCCAGATAAGAAGGGTGGGCAGGTGACATACCGCATGGTGCATGATTTGAGAGCCATTAACAATATAATTGAGGCAGATACCACGATCGTGCCCAACCCTCGCATTTTACTAAGTGGAATACCTGCCTCCAGCACCTGCTTTACCTTAATTGATCTTGCAAATGCTTTCTTTTCGGTGCCCCTGCACCCAGATTGCTGGCACCTTTTTTCATTTACCCATGATGCCCAAAAGTTAGCTTGGACAAGATTGCCCCAAGGCTGTGTGAGTAGCCCCTCTGAATATAATACTGCATTAAAGCAAGTATTGGACCAATGGCCCCCCTCACACCCAAACACAGTTTTTCTTCAGTACATAGACGATTTGCTTATTTGTTCTGATATAAAGGACATTTGTAGCAGAGAAACAGTAAGCTTTCTCATGTTTCTCTATAACAGTAACAACAAAGTTAGCAAAGATAAGCTACAATACTGCCAAGAGAGTGATCTTCCTGGGTCACTGCATTTCACATGGAATCCATCACCTAACCCCAGATCAAGTTAAAACTCTACAAAACTTTGAAAAGCCAAGAAATGTACGGCAACTACGTGCCTTCCTGGGGTTAATGGGATATTGTAGTGACTGGATTCCAAATGCATCAGAACTTATGGCTCCTCTATATGAGGCTACTACTAGAAACCCTTTCAAACTCACATGGGACAATGAATTGCAGATGAAGGAGCTTATTAAAATTTTGTCTGAAGCTCCCGCCATTGGAATTCCTGACTATACTAAGACTTTCTCGTTGTTCTGTCATGAAGTCAATGGATTTGCTGCAGGTGTACTCACCCAGCTACATGGAGACAAACAGAGGCCTGTGATGTATGTATCAGCCTCATTAGACCCTGTCATCAAAGGCTCCCCCAGTTGTATGCGAGCCATAGCAGCCTGCATTTTGCTGCTAGACAAAGTAACTGAGCTTGTACTAGATTCTGCTCTGATCCTGTATGTGCCACATGCAGTACAGGAAATCATGAATCAAGTAAATACCAGACATGTGTCTGCCAGTAGATTTGACAAGTACCAGTCTGCTCTTTTTGCTCCATCGAATTTAACAATCAAACGATGTGTTACTTTAAATCCGGCTACTCTTCTTCCTGATGAAGGTCAGCCACACGCAGGGTTTGCTGTAACCACTACAGACACCATTTTACATCAGGAAGCACTGACACCCCAGATGTCAGCACAGGAAGCGGAGTTGTGTGCTGTAGTCAAAGCATGTCATCTCCTAGAGGATCAAAGGGGAAACATTTACACTGACAGCAGATATGCATTTGGAATAGCCCACGATTTTGGGCCTATCTGGAAAGCACGGAACTTTCTGACTAGTGCAGGGAAGCCAGTGAGACATGCAAAACTCATAGAGCGGCTATTTGAGGCCTTTCAGAAACCAGCAGAAGTTGCCATCTTGAAGGTAAAAGGGCATGCAAGGGGACATGACATGACAGCCAGAGGAAATGCTTTAGCAGACCAAGGATGCTGCCCTTATGGCATTTGGAGTCACACCCACTGTAGGGGTCGTCCAGGTAGCAGGGACAGATTCCCCTCATCAAGAGCAGTGGGATGTAGAAACTCTAATTCAGTTGCAGAACCAGGCCCCTGATGAAGAGAAGGATAAGTGGATCAAATGTAATGCTACCCAAAATCAGCAGGGCCTGTGGAGCGCTGAAAACAGGTGGTGTCTACCCAGGAGTTTGTACCCAGTTTTAGCACAACTGGCACATGGCGTCAGTCATCTTGCTAAGGGCGCGATGGTGGCACACACTGACTGCTATTGGATAGCTCTTGGATTTAGTGCATTTGCAGCCAGGTTTTGTGCTTCATGTCTCACTTGTGTTCTGTACAATGCAGGGAGGCCTGTCCATGTTTCCCAAAAGCATTCTCCAAGCCAAGATTTCCCTTTCCAAAGAATTCAAATAGACTACATTCGGATGCCCAGAATAGGCACCTATGAGTTTGCTTTAGTGTGTGTTGACATGTTCTCAGGTTGGCCCGAGAGCTGGCCAGTAGCTAAAGCAAATGCAAAAACAACAGCAAGGAAAATTTTGAATGAAATAGTTTGTAGATATACAGTTCCTGAAACTATTGAAAGTGACAGAGGAACCAATTTTACTGGGGAAGTAATGAAAGAGGTAATGGAAGCCCTTCACATACAGCAAGCTTTCCATACACCTTATCATCCACAAAGTAGTGGTAAAGTTGAGAGACTTAATGGAATTCTGAAAAACAGATGTGCAAAAATTAAAGCAGATACAGGAAAAGGATGGGTGGAAGCTTTGCCATTAGCCCTATATTCTGTACGAACTACCCCTAAACAACCACATGGGCTGTCCCCCTATGAGATTTTATTTGGAGGGCCACCCAAAACAGGGCTATATTTTCCCCAACAGTTGCAGGCTTCTCACTCTAATCTGTTAGAATATGATCAGATTTTGCAAAGAATATTGAATAAAATACATGAAGGTGTTTATAAATCTATCCCCGACCCAGATTCTGTTTCAGGTATTCACAGAATCCAGCCAGGTGGCTGGGTAGTGGTCAAGCGACACGTCAGAAAGCCAATAGAACCAAAATTTGATGGACCACATTTGGTGCTTTTGACAACTGGTTCCGCTGTCAAGTTGGAAGGAAAGCCCACCTGGATTCACGCCAGTCACTGCAAGAAAATCCTGAAGTGATGATACCCTTTGAAAAAATGATGATGATGGTTATTTTCTTTTTGTTGTTTGTGAGAACTGAGACATGGAAAAATAACCCTTTCATCCAAATGTTAAAATTGTATGCAACCCATAGCAACGCTAGTAACTGCTGGGTATGTTCTCACTTACATCCCCAGACAGGAACAATACCCATGATAGCAATGTCTCTAAAATTCACTGATCTAAACAGGACCAGAATAAATGGCAAATACATAGTCTCCACAGCTAATGAGCACAGATCAGTAACTTTGATGGTTTCAAACCAGATAAACACTCCACAGATTTGTTTAAACATCACATGCCCGTTTAACACTAAATGTACACGGTTGGGCAATTCAGATTGCAGCGGAGCAAAAATTACAGTTTATCGAGGAAACTATGGTCAATATTATTATATCCCAGATCCAGAACTAAAAAGAACCCTTTATAGTACAAATTGCTCACAGTTCCCAATATGTGAAAATATCGGTTACCTGAGATTCCATGTTATTGCTTCCAGGTTTTTAGGAGCAGGCATACCATCCATACGTAGAGGGTTATATTATATATGTGGAAATAAAGCTTATGCCTGGCTTCCTACTAATGTTACAGGTACATGTTATATTGGGAAGTTAGCACCTGCTTTGGCTGTTCGCAAAGATACAGTGCGACCAGATCAAAGTCCAGAATACCCTTTAGTGTTCAAAAGAGAGCTGTTCACTGAAGGTGACATGGCATGGTCATGGTTCCCTTCCTGGACAGGATGGGGAATTGAAGCAATTAAAAGAATAAATACTTACACTAGAATTGTAGATGAGATTATTAACCTTACTACCACTGATATAGGTTTATTAAATGAAGAAATGGCTAAGCTTAAAAAAGTAGTATTAGAGCACAGATTATACCGAGATCATAAACAGAGCCAGGCCAGGGTCGTCAACGGGAGGTCAGCAGCTGGGGAAGGGAAACAAACAGGACAAGAGAGGATGGATGGATCACAGGAGGGACGGGTCAGATACAAGGCTCAGGGTCCAGGGTTCAGGTAACAGACAGGGAAGAGGATCAACAGGCTCCAGGAATCAGGTTTTAGGAATCAGGTAAACAGGATGCAGGCTGCAGGTCAGGGCTCAAGGACAATACCAAGGCGAGATGTGTGTGCACCTGCTGGGAATTTATACTGCAGCTGCTAATTAAAGTCAGGTGACACCTGTCTGCACAGGGGAATACCTACTCCATACTGCAAGGATTCCTCTGCTGGTGGATGCCAGTACTGCGGCCCAAAGGTGACAAAATACCAGCAGGGAAAAGCTCTTCTGACAGCTCCAAACTGCCAGGAGACACCTGCTGGTGGACCTCAGTACTGCACGCCAAATGATCGATATGACCTTTCCTGACAGTACCCCCCTCGAAGGAGCAACCTCCAGACGCTCCAACTAGCCTTTGCTGGGGAAAGTCTATGGTGTCCAGCCGGGCAGCGGCACCTCAAGCTGGGCAGCGGGCACTTCAAGCTGGGCAGCGGGCACTTCAAGCTGGGCAGCAGACAGGAACACATCAGGCTGGGCAGCAGACAGGAACACGTCAGGCTGGGCAGCGGACAGGAACACACCAGGCTGGGCAGCAGACAGGAACACACCAGGCTGGGCAGCAGACAGGAACACACCAGGCTGGGCAGAAGACAGGAACACATCAGGCTGGGCAGCAGACAGTAACACATCAGGCTGGGCAGTAGGGATGAGCCGAACACCCCCCATCATGGATGCGGAGTGGCCCGAGAACGAAGAAGACGCCGCGGAGGAAGATGCCAGACGAGAACACTGGAACAAGAAGCAGAGGATCGGAGGAAGAACCAGAGGAAGAAGATGGAGGAAGAAACTGAAGGAAGATAGAAGAAAAAAGATAGAAGAAAGAAGATGGAAAGAAGAAGACTTTAAATAAAGGAATTGTCAAAAACTGTCTCTTGTCATTTTTAAAATTTTTGACACTTTTTTTGTGAAATGGCCCTTACCATTTCACACGGGGGGGCGGGATCTGGGGGTCCCTTTGTTAAAGGGGGCTTCCAGGTTCCGATAAGCCCCCCGCCCACAGACTCCCACAACCACCGGGCAAGGGTTGTGGGGATGAGGCCCTTGTCCCCATCAACATGGGGACAAGGTGCTTTGGGGGGACCCCAAAGCACCCTCCCAATGTTGAGGGCTTGTGGCCTGGTACAGTTCAGGGGGGCGCTCTCTCGTCCCCCCTCCTTTCATGCGGCCTGCCAGGTTGCGTGCTCAGATAAGGGTCTGGTATGGATTTTTGGGGGGACCGCACGCCATTTTTAAAAAAAAATTTGGAGCTGGTTTCCCCTTAAAATCCATACCAGGCCTGAAGGGCCTGGTATGGAATTTAGGGGGACCCCCATGCCGTTTTTTTTTTAATTTTGGTTTGGGGTTCCCCTGTGGGGAAATCCCATGCCATTTTTATCAATGAACTTTTTATGTGTATTGTCGGACCAACAATTCATTAATAGCCGCGAGTAGTTTTAAATGACTTTTTTTCCTTTGAAATGTCATTTTGCTGTCAGACTGCTCTAAACACGGGAAACATGCGCCCCTTTACAGGCATACTATAGACACCCCCCCAAGTACGAAATTTAAAGAAATACTACACTTTTATTGTTTCACTTTAAGCATTATTAAAATCACTGCTCCCGAAAAAATGGCCGTTTTTAAAACTTTTTTTTGCATTGATCCATGTCCCCTGGGGCTGGACCCAGGTCCCCGGTCCCCAAACACTTTTTATGACAATACCATGCATATAAGCCTTTAAAAATTCGCACTTTTGATTTCCCATAGACTTTTAAAGGGTGTTCCGCGGCTTTCGAATTTGCCGCGAACACCCCAAATTGTTCGCTGTTCGGCAAACTGGCGAACAGCCGATGTTCGAGTCGAACATGAGTTCAACTCGAACTTGAAGCTCATCCCTACTGGGCAGCAGACAGGAACACATCAGGCTGGGCAGTAGACAGGAACACATCAGGCTGGGCAGCAGGTTCCAGGTCGTCGAGCTGAGCACATCAGGCTGGAAAGCGGGCTCATCAGGCTGGAAAGCGGGTACATCAGGCTGGAAAGCGGGCACATCAGGCTGTAAAGCAGGCTCATCAGGCTGGAAAGCGGGCTCATCAGACTGGAAAGTAGGCACTGGCACCACCAGCTGGAACACTGGCACCTCCGGCTGGAACACTGGCCCTCAATCTGGAACACTGGCCCCTCAGGCTGGAACACTGGCCCCTCAGGCTGGAACACTGGCACCTCCGGCTGGAACACTGGCCCCCCCGGCTGGAACACTGGCACCTCCGGCTGGAACACTGGCCCCTCAGGTTGGAACACTGGCCCCTCAGGCTGGAACTCTGGCACCTCCGGCTGGAACTCTGGCACTTCAGGCTGGAAGGCGGGTACCAGGACATCGGACTGGATAACAGGCACTGGGACGTCAGACTAGATAGTAAGCACTAGGACGTCAGACTGGGTAGAAAGCACTGGGACGTCAGACTGGGTAGCAAGCACTGGAACGTCAGACTGGATTGGATTGGCTGGTGCGGAGGCAGGTTGGGTTACTGGCAGGATCGTCTTGGTTGGAAAAAACTTTCGTTTTTTTCTTGGGTTTAGTCACTGAGGCTCTGTAGGTGGGGGGGTGCAGCAGACTGGAAATGAGGATTGGGATATGGTGGAGAAGAGATAACAGTAGCTGGGGGAAGTTTTTGTGGATTAGTAGGCAGCTGAGAAGAGGCAGGTGGGTTGAATGCAGGATAGGTACAGGGAGCAGAAGTCGGATATGAGTATCTGGTTGGGAGCAATGTATACTGAGCTGCAACTGAGTTTGGCGTGGGTGATGGGGAGACAGACTTGTGGGCAGGTAGGTGTCTGATGGCAGAGGTGGTTTGTTGTGGGTTGGTTGGGGCTGGTTGTAACATATTAGACCATGCTGAGAGTATGGGTTGGACAAAGGACGGATCACATGCTGCCTGTCTAACAAGGGTCTGTACTGAGTGAATACACTCCAAAATCTTCTGCTGAGAACAGATGGAATAATGCTCAAAAAAGCATGCAGAATCATCCTCTAACAGCCACACCAGAGACTCCACCTGATCAGCATTGAAAGGGGGGAGAAAAATCATCACTGGTCTTAGGAACACAGGACAGGGCTAGCTCAGCACATAGCTGGATCAAAGGCTGCACATCCCCAAACAACATACAGCCCTGGTCAACCAGGGAGTGAGCCAAACGGATGATCTCAAGTAGCTGGTCATTGGTCCACTCTTTCAGTGACTGGCGGAGATAGTCACCACTTTCTGACTCCAGCAGAGCATAATATGGGAGAACATTGGGATTCATTCCAGCAAAGCCAGCAGAACCAAGATGGTTCCTCTGTGCAGCCACTTCTGGTCAGGGGTGGCCTTGGTAGTCTGTCATGTACCAGATAAGACCAGAACTGTGTGGACTGCAACAGAGGAAACCCAGACGTGTATAAGTGAAAACATAAATAATTTATTAAAGATAAATGAATAAATATAACACAACCACCTCCAATATCACTCAGTGCACCACCACCAATACAAAACAGAACCCCACAAATAATAATAAGAACAGAACAAATATATACAAGTAAGGGAAATACCGAGATCATAAACAGAGCCAGGCCAGGGTCGTCAACGGGAGGTCAGCAGCTGGGGAAGGGAAACAAACAGGACAAGAGAGGATGGATGGATCACAGGAGGGACGGGTCAGATACAAGGCTCAGGGTCCAGAGCAAGGAAACAGACAGGGAACAGGATCAACAGGCTCCAGGAATCAGGTCTCAGGTTCAGGGATCAGGGATCAGGGAAACAGGATGCAGGATGCAGGTCAGGGCTCAAGGACAATACCAAGGCGAGATGTGTGTGCACCTGCCGGGTATTTATACTGCAGCTCCTAATTAAAGTCAGGTGACACCTGTCTGCAGAAGGGAATACCTGCTCCATACTGCCAGGATCCCTCCGCTGGTGCACGCCAGTACTGCGGCCCAAAGGTGACAAAATACCAGCAGGGAAAAGCTCTTCAGACAGCTCCAAACTGCCAGGAGACACCTGCTGGTGAACCTCAGTACTGCACGCCAAATGATCGATATTACCAGCGGAGGGGACCTTTTCTGACATGGCTTATTTCTGAAGGTTACTGCGGCCCTCAGAAACCCCCCCAGTGTTCAAGAGGACTATGCCTACATGACAGCCTGCAAAATGCTGGAAATGGAGGAGGGCCAACGCCACTTATGTGAGGAAGTGATCTTGCAAGCCCTAAATTAGGGGTTGAGGGGCGAACTCACAAGCCAAAGCCACGTTTGTGAGTTTGTGAACCATGGTCCTCCTCCTCCAGGTCCTCCTTCTCCTCCACCTCCTGCCACAACTCCAACACCAGAGCCACAGCCTGAAAGGAAGTGTGTAAGGAACACAAGAGAGTGATGGCCTGGTTTCAGTCTGGTCTGGCAAAAGATGCAGGCTGTTATATGACCACAGCCTGGGGACATATATGTCATCTGCTGCTGTTCCTGATCTCTTGTAGTCCTGGACCGGATTGTGCTCACTATTATATTGACTCCTCAGGCCACCAATTTTGACTGTAAAATAAATGATGTGTGCCCTGGGGTACAAAGGCTTTGCAAATTTCACCAGTTTCTCCAACGCTGCCTTCCTCTTTATTTTGTTATGACCCATAATAAATGGATATTTATTTTTCACAAATACTTGCCTGTGTTTTACTTCAAAAAGGACAGTTTGTTTGTGAGTAGGCAGGTACATTTCAAAAATACAATGTCAAATTAACAAGGGACACCAACACCAACCTCCTTGAGGTAAACAAATACAAGATAATGGTGTTGTGGTAACTTGACACACAAAACGAGAAATAATGCAGATCTTGATAAAAAAACTAATTTAAAAAAAAAAAGTATTATGGAGATCTGACGGAAAAAAAATTAATATTATTCATGAGCTCACGGGGAATTATAAAGAAATCAGTTTGTGAGAACTGCAAAACAATTTCATTCTTCTAGCATTATAAAGAAGAAGAGAATGTGCTGCATTAAAAGATTTCAAAATTTGCAGCGTGACGAATGTGCTTTCTTCATTATGAACACTAGTTTTACCAGACCGAGTGCTTCCGTCTCGTAATTTATTCTGAGCATGCGTGGCACTTTGTGCGTCGGAATTGTGTACACACGATCGGAATTTACGCAAACGGATTTTGTTGTCGGAAAATTTGAGAACCAGATCTCAAATTTTGTGTGACGCAAATTCCGATGGAAACTGTCCGATGGAGCCTACACATGGTTGGAATTTCTGACAACAAGCTCCGATCGCACATTTGCCGTCGGAAAGTCCGACCGTGTGTATGCGTCATAACAGGGGTTTCTTTTGGAGGGAGAGTTTTTCTTGAGGGGTTGTTTCATTTGGCAGAATTGCTTGAGAACCTAGAGGTTCTTCAGAAGAGAAGCCTAGGCTGAGAGGGATGTGAGCCTAAAATAGCACTCTAGGAGGAATCTGAAGATGTTATAGGTATAATGATGAGCACCACAATGCTTTGAACTTCTGATGAGCAGGATTGAAGTACCTAGTGTTCCTGTAAATCTTGAGTATCTGGAAGAAATTCGCTCCTTCTTCAGGAAGTCAAACAACCCTTGAAAACCCTGGAAAATAGGGGAATACCATCCCACATTCTACCTGAACATGTGTGTAAAGGAACTGCTGTCTTGTCAGCTGTCAGGGAGTAGGGATGAGCCGAACACCCCCCACCAGAACCTGCGAACGGACCAAAAATTTGCACGAACTTTAGAACCCCATTGACATCTATGGGACTGAAACGTTCAAAATCAAAAGTGCTCATTTTAAAGGCTAATTTGCATGGTGTTGTCCTAAAAAGGGTTTGGGGACCCGGGTCCTGCCCCAGGGGACATGTATCAATGCAAAAAAAGTTTTAAAACTGAACTTTTTTTGGGAGCAGTGATTTTAATGATGCTTAAAGTGAAAAAAAAGTGAAATATTCCTTTAAATATCGTACGTGGGGGGTGTCTATAGTATGCCTGTAAAGTAGCGCATGTTTCCTGTGTTTAGAACAGTCCCTGCACAAAATGAAATTTTAAAAGGAATAAAAGTTATTTAAAACTGCTTGCGGCTTTAATGTAATGTTGGGTCCTGGCAATATGGATGAAAATCAGTGAGACAAATGGCATGGGAACCCCCCAGTCCATTACCAGGCCCTTTGGGTCTTGTATGGATATTAAGGGAAACCCTGCACCCAAATTAAAAAAAGGAAAGGCGTGGGGCCACCAGGCCCTATATACTCTGAACAGAAGTATACAGGCGGTGCAAACAAGACAGGGACTGTAGGTTTGTTGTTAAGTAGAATCTGTTTGTAATTTTGAACTGGTACATTTTTAACATGTTTAGCTCCAGCCAAAAAATCTATTTTAAGCTTTTTGGAAAACATAGGGAAGGGTTATCACCCCTGTGACATTTGTTTTGCTGTCTGTGCTCCTCTTCAGAAGATTTCACCTCACTTTCTGTCCCAATGACAAATGTTTTTAGAAAATTTGGGGTTTTTAGTGAAACAAGGATTGGTGATAAAGCATCAGTGGAAAGGAGAAACGTTTTTCCCATATTAACTCTTACAGGAAAGAATTTCCCTTCCTAGGGGTAGATTTCATCTCACGTCCTGTTGTCTCCTTTCGTTTGCAAGTAGGAGTCGTTTGTAAGTTGGATGTTTGAAAGTAGGGGCCTGCCCTATATACTCTGCAGAAATTTGGGCCTTAGGTGTTGGTGTTGCCACAACACTGTAAGCCATCACAGGGCCCTGCTGTGAAATATTAGATCAAGAATTGTAATTACATGCCCTTGTTGAACAGGGGCAGAAAAATTGGGCCTTTGGTGATGGTGGTGGTGCAGGTGCCACAACACTGTAAGTCCTCACAGTTACTCTTGGTGGGCGCTGGAACGGGCCCTGCTGTGAAATATTAGGTCAAGAATTGTAATTACATGCTCCTGTTGAACAGGGGCAGAAAAATTGGGCCTTTGGTGGTAGTGGTGGTGGTGCTGGTGCCACAACACTGTAAGTCCTCACAGTTACTCTTGGTGGGTGCAGAAATGGGCCCTGCTATGAAATATTAGATCAAGAATTGTAATTACATGCACCCGTTGAACAGGGGCAGAAAAATTGGGCCTTTGGTGGTGGTGGTGCCACAACACTGTAAGTCCTCACAGTTACTCTTGGTGGGCGCTGGAACGGGCCATGCTGTGAAATATTGGATCAAGAATTGTAATTACATGTCCCTGTTGAACAGGGGCAGAAAAATTGGGCCTTAGGCACTGGTGCTGGTGCCAAAACACTGCAACCCCTCACAGATACTCTAGTTGGAGCGCAGGAACAAGCCCTGCTGCAAAGTATTGCATCAAAAATTGTAATTAGACGCCCCTGCTAAATAGGGGCTGAAAAACTGGGCCTTAGGCACTGGTGCTGGTGCAACAACACTGCAACCCCTCACAGATACTCTAGTTGGAGTGCAGGAACGAGCCCTGCTGCAAAGTATTGCATCAAAAATTGTAATTACACGCCCCTGTTAAACAGGGGCTGAAAGATTGGGCCTTAGGTACTGGTGCCACAACACTGCAACCCCTCACAGATACTGTAGTTGAGCGCAGCAACGAACCCTCCTGCAAAATATTGCATCAAAAATTGTAATTACACGCCCCTGTTAAACAGGGGCTGAAAAATTGCGCCTTAGCCACCGGTGGCGGCGCCCAGGACCAAAAATGTTCTTACAAGCTATCAGCATGGTCATTGAGGAGGAAGAGGATAATCACTCAGCATAACAGGATAGTCACTCAGCATCAGCATAGGCAGTCTTGAAAGGATCTGACATTTAAAAAAAAATTATTCGGTTACATCAGCATCAGGTGCTTGGTAGTTGGTGGTGATCCAAAACTGATTCATTTTTATGAAGGTCGGATGATTGACTGAGTCGGTGGACAGACGCACCCTTTGATCGGTTACAAATCCTCCAGCAGCACTGAATGTGCGTTCCGAAAGAACGCTGGATGCAGGACAGGCCAGTAGCTCAATTGCATACTGTGCAAGCTCTGGCCAGTGATCCATCCTCAAGACCCAGTAACCCAGAGGATTTTTGGTGGGAAAGGTATCCAAGTCAGATCTTGCCCCTAAGTATTCCTGCACCATGTAAAACAGACGCTGGCGATGGTTGCTGGAACCGATCATACCTTGGGGCTGCGAACTAAAAAATTGTCTGAACGCATCGGTCAGACGGCCACCTTCTCCACCGCTCCTTCTTTGACTGACCGAAGCCTCAGCAACACGTTGTCCAGGAACAGGAGTTTGTAACCTCCCAGTCTCCGGAACGCGTTGCACAGACTTTTCTGCAAGGCCTCCCGAAGATGTTTCATCCTCTGCTCCCTCTGCGATGGCAAGATAAGGTCTGCAACCTTACCCTTCTAACGTGGATCAAGGAGGGTTGCCAGCCAGTATTGATACCTCTCCTTGATATCACAAATACGAGGATCCTTCCGCAGGCTTTGCAGGATCAAGGAGGCCATTCAGCATATGTTTGCTGAGGCATTCGGTCCGGAGTCCTCTGGTTTACTAAGGACGACATGATCCGCAGCCACCTCCTCCCAGCCACGTACAAGTCCATGGGTTTCTTGGGACTGTAAATGATCCCTTAAAGACTGCTTCTGATGCTGAGTGCCAGGCTCCACCTCCATGCTGACACAATCCTCCTCCTCCTCGTCCTCTTCATGTGTGATCGGCGGGCATGCAGGAACACTGTCTGGATAAAGGGGGCCTTGAGACCTAAGGAAGTCCTCCTCTTCTTGCCTCTGTTCTGCCTCAAGTGCCCTGTCCATTCAGGGCCGGACTGGGAATAAAAACCAGCCCTGGAAATAAATTCATACCAGCCCCATAGTATTTTTATACCAGCCCAACCGCATAATGTCTTTATTTTCTTGTTCACAAAAGGGAAAAACCATGCATTTTAAAGCACATTTGAAGAGTGTATTATATATAGATAAGAGAGACATGGCTTTTACAAACAGCAGCAATTTTTTTCAAGGCAAAAACTTATGCCATTTACTGGCACATTTTTTATTGGCACTGCAAAAAAAAGGTGCCGTAAATGGCAGTTTTCAGTGCAAATATCAATATTTAAGCTATAACTGCTATTAGCAATGTATTAAGTTAAACAAAAGTCAAAAACCATATTTCTTCATTTACATGAAAGTCAGATTAATATAACCCAACACAGAGTCCCCCCATACATCAGGAGGATTCCCCTTTACAGTGCAAGGGAACTCTGACATAAAGGGGAACATTGCAGATCATGATCTAAGCAGGAACTCTGATATAAAAGGGGGGCACTGGTGACCAGAGACCACCTTATATCAGAGTCCACTGCATTCCCCTTTACATCAGAGTTCCCCTTGCACTGTAAGGTGGAATCCTGCAGACTATGATGTAAAGGGGAACTCTGGGAATGTGGGGAGGACTCTGGTGACCAGAGAGTACCTTCCGCAGAAAGAAAACACTAAAGTAAGGGGGTTTACTGATATAAGGGGGAAACCTATATATCAGTGCCCCCTTACAATATTGTATTGACCCCTCCCCCCCTCAGGTAGGCCTGGTGGCGCTGTCACTGACCTCCTCTCAGGTGCACCTTACAGGGATCAGTCAGTCGGCTCCAGCTCGGTGGCTCTGGTTTTACCCCATAGTTTCCTCTCCACAGTCCATACAAGTCTGACTTCTCCCATGACCCCCATCCCTGAGGCAATCCCACTCGTGACTCCTCTCCAGACTGCAGACGTGATATAAGACAAGAGATGGTCAGAGGCTGCGGATGGTACAGGGGGGGGTCAGAGGCTGCGGATGGTACAGGGGGGGGTCAGAGGCTGCGGATGGTACAGGGGGGGGTCAGAGGCTGCGGATGGTACAGGGGGGGTCAGAGGCTGCGGATGGTAGAGGAGAGGTCAGAGGCTGCGGATGGTACAGGGGAGGTCAGAGGCTGCGGATGGTACAGGGGAGGTCAGAGGCTGCGGATGGTACAGGGGAGGTCAGAGGCTGCGGATGGTACAGGGGAGGTCAGAGGCTGCGGATGGTACAGGGGAGGTCAGAGGCTGCGGATGGTACAGGGGAGGTCAGAGGCTGCGGATGGTACAGGGGAGGTCAGAGGCTGCGGATGGTAGAGGAGAGGTCAGAGGCTGCGGATGGTACAGGGGAGGTCAGAGGCTGTGGAGGGGGGATGACAGGAGGTCAGAGGCTGCAGGGGGGTGACAGGAGGTCAGAGGCTGCGGGGGGTGGGGTGACAGGAGGTCAGAGGCTGCAGGGGGGGGACAGGAGGTCAGAGGCTGCAGGGGGGGACAGGAGGTCAGAGGCTGCAGGGGGGGGGCAGGAGGTCAGAGGCTGCAGGGGGGGTAGGAGGTCAGAGGCTGCAGGGGGGGCAGGAGGTCAGAGGCTGCGGGGGGGGGCAGGAGGTCAGAGGCTGCGGGGGGGGCAGGAGGTCAGAGGCTGCAGGGGGGGCAGGAGGTCAGAGGCTGCAGGGGGGGGCAGGAGGTCAGAGGCTGCAGGGGGGGGCAGGAGGTCAGAGGCTGCAGGGGGGGGCAGGAGGTCAGAGGCTGCAGGGGGGGCAGGAGGTCAGAGGCTGCAGGGGGGGCAGGAGGTCAGAGGCTGCAGGGGGGGCAGGAGGTCAGAGGCTGCAGTGGGGGCAGGAGGTCAGAGGCTGCAGTGGGGGCAGGAGGTCAGAGGCTGCAGTGGGGGCAGGAGGTCAGAGGCTGCAGTGGGGGCAGGAGGTCAGAGGCTGCAGGGGGAGTAGGAGGAAGAGGCCACCAGACAAGTACTCGCTGCGGTACTTTTAAAAATGGCGCCGCTCGGCGCCATCGTCACTGCGCATGCGCCCGCACTTCCGAGAATTGCCGAGTGTGTACGGACTTTCCCGAGCACGGCTAGCTCGGGAAAGCCCGTACACACTTCCGAGAATAGCGCTAGCGCATGCGCAGTTGCATGTCAGCCTGGCGGCCCCGCGGCCATGTTTCTTTCAGGCGCCGCAGCCCTCACAGCGGCACCAGGGGCAGCCAGACAGCCGGCCCACCGGGGGATTTCCCGGTATCCCGGTAGGCCAGTCCGGCCCTGTGTCCATTATTCCACGCAGCGTGTGCTCCAATAGGTGGACAAGGGGGACAGTGTCACTGATGTATGCACTGTCACTGCTCACCATCCTCGTGGCCTCCTCAAATGGTGACAGGACAGTTGATGCATCCCTGATCAAGGCCCACTGGCGTGGGGAAAAAAAACAAGCTCCCCTGACCCTGTCCTTGTGCCATAGTCTCACAGGTACTCATTGATGGCCCTCTGCTGCGTGTGCAGCCGCTGCAGCATGGCCAACGTTGAGTTCCACCTGGTTGGCATGTCACAGATTAGGCGGTTCTTGGGCAGGTTAAATTCCTTTTGGAGGTCTGCCAGCCGAGCACTGTCATTATATGACTGGCGGAAATGTACACAGACTTTCCTGGCCTGCCTCAGGACATCCTGTAAGCCCGGGTACCTGCCCAAGAACCGCTGCACCACCAAGTTAAGGACATGAGCCAAACAGGGCACATGGGTCAGTTGTCCCTGTCGGAGGGCGGAGAGGAGGTTATTGCCATTGTCGCAAACCACCATTCCTGCCTTAAGTTGGCGTGGCGTCAACCACCTCTGAACCTGCCCCTGCAGAGCTGACAGAATCTCTGCCCCATTGTGGCTCCTGTCCCCCAAGCACACCAGCTCAAGCATTGCATGGCATCTTTTGGCCTGCGTACTTGCGTAGCCCCTTGAACGCCTATGGAGCGCCGCTGGTTCCGAGGACAAAGCACAGGAAGAGGCCATGGAGGAAGAAGAAGAGGAGGGGGTGGAGGAGAGAGGTGTGTCAAAATCACCATCACTAGCATTTGGTGGTGGAGGAACAACCTTCAACACTACTGCACCTTGTCCTGCATCCTTCCCAGCTGCCAGCAGAGTCACCCAATGCGCTGTGAAATTTAGGGAACGTCCCTGTCCATGCCTGCTGGACCATGAGTCAGCGGTAATATGCACCTTACCGGTGACTGCCCTGTCCAGCGAGGCCAAGACATTGCCTTCCACATGCCGGTAGAGAGCCGGAATCGCCTTCCGTGAGAAAAAGTGGCGTTTGGGAACCTGCCACTGAGGAACCGCACATTCCACAAACTCACGGAAGGGGGCAGAGTCTACCAACTGAAAAAATAGCAGTTGAAGTGCTAGCAATTTTGCCAAGCTAACATTCAACCGCTGGGCATGTGGATGGCTGGGAGCGAACTTCTTTCTGCGGTGCAGCAGCTGGGGCAGGGAAATTTGCCTGGTACAATCTGACGTCGGTGTACCGATAGTAGATTGCCCGCAAGTACTTGGCTATGACACACCTAATTCTACACCTTCATTCCTCTCAGTGCAGGTCTCAGAGAGGACTGAAGGTATAGTGGGGTTGGAAATCCCAGCTGATGAGGAGCAAGGAGAGGTCCTCTTTGTTCTTTGGTGTGGGTCTTTTATGTACACTTGCCAACGAACTGCATGGCAGGTCAACATATGTCTGGTCAAGCATGTGGTGCCCAAGCGGGAGATGTTTTGGCCATGCGAGATACGCTTGAGACATATGTTGCAAATAGCAGCGGTGGGATCTAATGCCTTCATCTCAAAAAAGGCCCACACCAAAGAACTTTTGGAATAAAGCGCAGAGACAGCAGCGACCTGCACATGTGGAGCTCTGCGGTGTGATGCAGTCAGTGTGCTGCCCTTAGGCTGGCCCCTGGAGAGCATCCTGCCTCGTTGGTGATGTGCCTGCTCCTCCTCCTCCTCTCTCCTATCAGGCACCCACGTGGAGTCAGTGACCTCATCATCCCCTCCCTCCTCATCACTGGAGTAAACCTGGCAGTATGCTGCAGCAGGGGGAACATGACTGCCAGATTGCTGTCTTTCTTGGGCACCCCTTCTGTCTGGGCTCACGTTACTGCCTTCCTCTAGCTGAGTACCATCATCAGAGCCTTCAAAACGCTGGGCATCCTCCTGGAGCATGTACCCAACACTGTGGTCAAACAGTTCGAGGGAAAGTACAGTAACTGGAAATACTTCAAGAGCCTACACAAGCACCTGGCTACAGGTAGCTATACTGTAGGTACAACTGTGCGGGGTACACAGTACAGTAACTGGAAATACTTCAAAGAGCCTACACAAGCACCTGGCTGCAGGTAGCTATACTGTAGGTGCAACTGTGCGGGGTACACATTACAGTAACTGGAAATAATTCAAAGAGCCTACACAAGCACCTGGCTGCAGGTAGCTGTACTGTAGGTAGAACTGTGCGGGGTACACAGTACAGTAACTGTAAATACTTCAAAGAGCCTACACAAGCACCTGGCTGCAGGTAGCTATACTGTAGGTGCAACTGTGCGGGGTACACAGTACAGTAACTGGAAATACTTCAAGAGCCTGCACAAGCACCTGGCTACAGGTAGCTATACTGTAGGTACAACTGTGCGGGGTACACAGTACAGTAACTGTAAATACTTCAAAGAGCCTACACAAGCACCTGGCTGCAGGTAGCTATACTGTAGGTGCAACTGTGCGGGGTACACAGTACAGTAACTGGAAATAATTCAAAGAGCCTACACAAGCACCTGGCTGCAGGTAGCTGTACTGTAGGTAGAACTGTGCGGGGTACACAGTACAGTAACTGTAAATACTTCAAAGAGCCTACACAAGCACCTGGCTGCAGGTAGCTATACTGTAGGTGCAACTGTGCGGGGTACACAGTACAGTAACTGGAAATACTTCAAGAGCCTACACAAGCACCTGGCTGCAGGTAGCTATACTGTAGGTGCAACTGTGCGGGGTACACAGTACAGTAACTGGAAATACTTCAAGAGCCTATACAAGCACCTGGCTGCAGGTAGCTATACTGTAGGCGCAACTGTGCAGGGTACACAGTACAGTAATTGGAAATACTTCAAAGAGCCTATACAAGCACCTGGCTGCAGGTAGCTATACTGTAGGCGCAACTGTGCGGGGTACACAGTACAGTAACTGGAAATACTTCAAAGAGCCTACACAAGCACCTGGCTGCAGGTAGCTATACTGTAGGTGCAACTGTGCAGGGTACACAGTACAGTAACTGGAAATACTTCAAAGAGCCATCACAAGCACCTGGCTGCAGGTAGCTATACTGTAAGTGCAACTGTGCGGGGTACACAGTAGAGTAACTGGAAATACTTCAAGAGCCTACACAAGCACCTGGCTGCAGGTAGCTATACTGTAGGTGCAACTGTGCGGGATACACAGTACAGTGACTGGAAATACTTCAAAGAGCCTACACAAGCACCTGGCTGCAGGTAGCTATACTGTAGGTGCTACTGTGTGGGGTACACAGTACCATAACTGGAAATACTTCAAGAGCCTACACAAGCACCTGGCTGCAGGTAGCTATACTGTAGGTGCAACTGTGCGGGGTACAAAGTACAGTAACTGGAAATACTTCAAAGAGCCTACACAAGCACCTGGCTGCAGGTAGCTATACTGTAGGTGAAACTGTGCGGGGTACACAGTACAGTAACTGGAAATACTTCAAGAGTCTACACAAGCACCTGGTTGCAGGTAGCTATACTGTAGATGCAACTGTGCAGGGTACACAGTACAGTAACTGGAAATACTTCATAGAGCCTACACAAGCACCTGGCTGCAGGTAGCTATACTGTAGGTGCAACTGTGCAGGGTACACAGTACAGTAACTGGAAATATTTCAAAGAGCCTACACAAGCACCTGGCTGCAGGTAGCTATACTGTAGGTGCAACTGTGCAGGGTACACAGTACAGTAACTGGAAATACTGTAAAAACACATGCCTGCCTGTCAGTATATTAGGAAGAGAATAACAGGATCTAGCTAAACTGAATACAGTGTATATATTTACACACACAACACCTGGGATACATATGTATACACAATACACTGTAAGTGCAGCTAACTGACTCGACCTGCCTGCTCTATCTAACTTAAATCAAATGACACTGTCTCTCTCTCTGTCTATCTCTCTCTCAAGCCGGAACACACTACACAGGGCCGACGTGCAGGCGGCCTTATATAGTGTGGGGCGTGTACTAAACCCCCTGAGCCATAATTGGCCAAAGCCTCCTTGGCTTTGGCCAATTACGGCTCTCTGTACACACAGCGCTGTGATTGGCCAAGCATGCGGGTCATAGTGGATGCCTGGCCAATCATCAGCCAGCAATGCACTGTGATGCCGCAGTGAATTATGGGCCGTGACGCGCCACTCGAATTTGGCACGAGCGGCCCATATCGTTTGTAATTCGGCGAACGACCGAACACACGATGTTCGAGTGGAACATGGGTTTGACTCGAATACGAAGCTCATCCCTATCGGGGAGCAAGAAAGTCTCCTCAATGTGGATAATTGGTGTAGCCAAATCAAAGTATGTATGCTTGCAATTATCCTAAATGCTCAGTGAGGTGGTGGGGCCCACATACCCTAGCGTGTCAGCAATCCGACCAGGCTGGTGCTCCTCAAAATTATCCTGAGAGCAACAGGACCGGACATCCCGCACTGTAGTAGGGCCTTTTCACAAATGGGTTCAAGTACATTGGTGCTCGTAGCATCACTCCCTGCTGTGACCAGTTCACAATCATTGTTCTCCAACTCCGGGACCTCCAGAGTAGCTTCCAAGGTTACAGTTGGGGATGCGGCCCAATCAGCATTTTGGTCCTTTTTGAGCTCCAACCCCGCCATGCCAACCCCAACCCTGAGAAGCTTGGAGAAAGCAGCCCAGTCCTTTCTACCCACACTCCCTTGCAAAATCTCCTGAGGGTCAGCAGGGTGTCTTATGGTGTCTGTATCCTTTTCCACGCCACAGTTTTTTTCACCTACCTCATTAGACACAACCATCTCCTTTAACAGCATACAATCACATAGCGACTTCGGCTTGAGGTCCGTCTCCCTTGTTTGCATGAGCTAATCCTGGCAACTGCATCAACCCCTTAGGGGTCCCCGAGATGCAATACATGGCCAAGCCCTCCAAATAGTTAACTGCAGTACAGTACAGTACAGTGAGTCAACTAGGGACTGGGTTATTTAGCCTATTACTGGCCCAGGCATGGATGGCCAAAACCCCCCTACTCTATCATCTGTACTCCAGCTGCAATATGTGACCAAGTGGCCAAGCCCTCCTGTCAGGAAAGGCATCAGCATAGTACAGCTGCTGTTTCCAGACACATACATATGCGCATGCACCTGCTAACCGCGTCTTCGCGTACGCACATCTGTCCTTAAGACTGGCGCCAAATGGCCTATTTAAATGGAGCTTCAGCACTGGCTAATTGCTGTTTGGTCTACAGCATTCTGTGTATGTTCCTGATTCCTGTGTTTAACTTCTGATCTTGACCAAGCTTGCTCCCGACCATTCCTGTCTGATCCCTGCTCTGACCCCTGGCTTCACCCCGGATTCTATCTCTGCCTGCTGCTCCTGTTTGATCCTGCATCTGTTGCCAACTCTGCCTGTGACCCGACTACACTACTGTCTGCTGTTTATGTCTGATCTGCCCACTCGTTACCGACTCGGCTCATCTGACCCTGCTTCCAGCTCATTCAGCCTGCTACAGCTCCTTCAGACCAGCTTAGCATCTTCAGGCTCCTTCTTCCTATCATGCATCCACAGTCTGTCATTAGCCTGCCTGCTGTCTCATCTGCCTGCTGTCAGCCATTCCTGGCTTCCTTCCTGTGGGTTCCTGGCTACTACCCGCACAGACTACTGGACTGATCCTAGGCACTCTTACCTCGCCATGCTCCAGCGGCTGCTGTCTCACCATCAGTGGCGCCAGATCAGTGCCAGTACTGCTAACACCCACGCACGCACCATACGCCTCCCTTAGTAGTATAGTGTGTGAATGGATCAATATCTGATCTGATCAGATCTATACTAGTGTCCCCAGCAGTTTAGGGTTCCCAAAAACGCAGTGTTAGCAGGATCAGCCCAGATACCTGCTAGCACCTGCGTTTAGCCCTTCCGCCCAGCCCAGCCCAGCCCACCCAATTGCAGTATCAATTGATCACTGTCACTTACAAAACACAACACACATAACTGCAGCGTTCACAGTCAGTCCTGATCCCTGCGATTACTAACAGTTTTTTTGTTAGCGTTTGAATCAGTCGCTAACAGGAGCTTTTTTACCTGTGAGTCTCACTATTGTACCAGTAAATTTAGAGCCCAAAATGGCAAATCGAAGGTACAGTAGTGAAGAGGCCTACACATTTTTGAGCATGACAGATAGTAAAGAGAAAGTCACTCATCTGTCTCAGAATACGAACCTGTAGACGACAGCGGTACCCTGACAGATAGCTCTGACGATGGACTTGTGGTCCCTGCCAAGGTCAGACGTACCAGACCCCAATCTTTTTCTGCTGTCGTTGAGGTGCAAGAACCGCAGGTCCCTCGTATGGAGCAGAGAGCCAGTACTAGCGCCGCTATTCCTTCTGGTAAACTGGCAAGCACCAGCGGCCTAGTACATCCTGGTTGTACATCCAGCACTGCAGTAACACTTGGTGATGTGGCGAGTCCCATAAGTGCAGTTCAAGCTGGCGAGGTGGCAAGCACGAGTAGTGTCCCACTGCCATCAAGAAGACAAAGACAGGCCCATCGAGCCTATAGTGCCTTTCCTGCTGCATTCGCCAATCCTAATTGGGAACCCACCACTTCTGCAGCATCCGTACTTCCCGCATTCACTGCCCAACCCAGAATTCAGGTGGAAACAGTTGATTTTACGTCACTTGATTTTTATTCGCTGTTTTTCACCGAAGATCTCTTTAGATCTATTGTGGACCAAAGCAATTTATATGCTGGTCAATTCATCACCGCTAATCCCCAGCTGACCCTTGCCAGAGATTGGATTCTCCGAATTTAAGACCTTCCTGGGCCTATCCCTCCTCATGGACATAACTAGAGTGAGTTGCGGTCATGTTGGTCCACTGACCCAATTCACCATATGTCCATGTTCTCTGCCTCCATGACCAGGACACGATACGAGCAGATCTTGCAGTTCATGCATTTCAACAACAATGAACTCTGTTGTCCTGGGGGTGACCCTGAATTTGATCGGCTCTACAAAATTCGGCCCCTCGTAAACCACTTCAACCAATGTTTTGCAGTCTTGTTTACTCCCCATCAAGTTGTCTGAGTTAATGAGTCCCTGATTTAGTTTTCTGTCCGCTTGTCATTCAAACAGTATCTTCCCAGCAAGCGTGCCAGATATGGGGTCAAGATGTATAAGCTCTGTGACAGGGCCACAGGCTATACATGTAGTTTTATGGTTTACGAGGGAAGAGATAGTTCCGTAGAGCCGGAGAGCTGCCCTGACTCCATAGGGAGCGCTGGTAAGATTGTGTGGGACTTGGTGTCACCCTTATTCGGAAAGGGGTACCACTTGTATGTGGACAATTATTACACAAGCGTGCCACTTTTTAGTCTTTTTAGGCTTGTAGATTCCCGTCTTTGTTGAATGTTTTTGTTCTTTCCTCCCTTCACGCAGACACGACTGTCCAAATTACAGTGAGGACGGAAAGTATTCAGACCCCCATAGCCATTTGCTAAAATCATTTAAGTTAATTTTTTTCCTCATTAATGTACACACAGCACCCCATATTGACAGAAAAACACAGAATTGTTGACATTTTTGCAGATTTATTAAAAAAGAAAAATGGAAATATCACATGGTCCTAAGTATTCAGACCCTTTGCTCAGTATTTAGTAGAAGCACCCTTTTGATCTAATACAGCCATGAGTCTTTTTGGGAAAGATGCAACAAGTTTTTTACACCTGGATTTGGGGATCCTCTGCCATTCCTCCTTGCAGATCCTCTCCAGTTCTGTCAGGTTGGATGGTAAACTTTGGTGGACAGACATTTTTAGGTCTCTCCAGAGATGCTCAATTGGGTTTAAGTCAGGGCTCTGGCTAGGCCATTCAAGAACAGTCACGGAGTTGTTGTGAAGCCACTCCTTCATTATTTTAGCTGTGTGCTTAGGGTCATTGTCTTGTTGGAAGGTAAACCTTCGGCCCAGTCTGAGGTCCTGAGCACTCTGGAGAAGGTTTTTGTCCAGGATATCCCTGTACTTGGCCGCATTCATCTTTCCCTGGATTGCAACCAGTCGTCCTGTCCCTGAAGCTGAAAAACACCCCCACAGCATGATGCTGCCACTACAATGCTTCACTGTTGGGACTGTATTAGACAGATGATGAGCAGTGCCTGGTTTTCTCCACACAAACCGCTTAGAATTAAGGCAAAAAAGTTCTATATTGGTCTCAGACGAGAGAATCTTATTTCTCACCATCTTGGAGTCCTTCAGGTGTTTTTTAGCAAACTTCATGCGGGCTTTCATGTGCCTTGCACTGAGGAGAGACTTCCGTCGGGCCACTCTGCCATAAAGCCCCGACTGGTGGAGGGCTGCAGTGATGGTTGACTTTTTACAACTTTCTCCCTTCTCCTGACTGCATCTCTGGAGCTCAGCCACAGTGATCTTTGGGTTCTTTTTTACCTCTCTCACCAAGGCTCTTCTCCCCCATAGCTCAGTTTGGGCAGACGGCCAGCTCTAGGAAGGGTTCTGGTCCTCCCAAACATCTTCCACTTAAGGATTATGGAGGCCACTGTGCTCTTAGGAACCTTAAGTGCAGCAGAAAAACCCTAGTTAGACTTACCGGTAACAGTATTTCTACGAGTCTTTCAGGACAGCACCTGGAGAGAGCGCAGCTCCACCCACTTTTCCCAGGAAACACTGCAGTCAGTTTTCTTTAAAGACCAGACGCTTCCACCATGGCCTCAGTTGTTCAAAGAGTACCTCCAGCCATGCTGAAATTAGATAAGCAAAACATAGCAATAACACCACATTTTATAATATAATTAGGGCGGGTCATCGGCGCTGTCCTGGAAGACTCATAGAAATACCATTACCGGTAAGTCTAACTAAGGTTTTTCTCCCTTCATCTTTCAGGACAGCACCTGGAGATGATAAAGGAGTACTTACTCTATGGTGGGACCACCACCTGCAGGACTTTCCTGCCGAACGATTGTTCCAATGCTGATAGCAAGTCCAACCTGTAGTGGCGGGTGAAGGTGGAGAAACTTGTCCACGTGGCCGCTTTACAGATCCGACCCGGAGAAGCCTCTGCTCTTTCCACCCAGGACGTTGCTACTGCCCTTGTTGAGTGGGCCACTACCCCTGTAGGAGGATCTACCCCTGAAGCTCTATAGGCTTCACTGATGGCCATTCTCAGCCATCTACCTATAGTGTTTTTGGAAGCACTATATCCTTTACGTGGTCCACAGAATACAATAAAGAGTGAATTTGACTTTCTGAACTCTCTCGTGATTTCTAGTGTAGTAAACACCTTCTCACGTCCAGGGTATGGAAAGACTTCTCCTTAGAGCTGGATGGTGTAGGGAAAAAGGTAGGTAGAATTATTTCTTTTGCCCTATGAAATGCTGTTGAAACTTTTGGCAGAAAACCTGGGTCAGTTTTTTGCACTACCCGGTCTGGAAATATATAACAGAAAGGTTCTATTATAGACAGAGCTTGCAACTCGCTTACCCTTCTAGCTGAGGTAACTGCTACTAAAAGAACTAGTTTGAGCGACCATAATTTGATTGTCGCTTCCTCTGTAGGTTCAAAAGGCCTTTTGATCAAACCTTGTAGAACCAATGATAAGTCCCATTTTGGTAAAAATTTAAAAGGTATTGGCCTAGCTCTGGCCAATGCCTTAAAAAATCTAATAATAAGCGGCTCCTGAGATAGCTGTCTCTCAAGAAAAACCGATAAAGCGGCCACTTGGACCTTCAGGGTACTAACTGCCAACTCCATCTCCATTCCCTCATGGAGGAACTCTAAGACTGAAAGCATTTCCTGTGGTGAGAACTTTTTAGTCAGGATTAGTCACTTCCACGTCTTAAAATAAATTGCTCTGGTAACCTTTTTTTGGCTACTTAAAAGGGTTGAGACCAGTTTATCTGAGAGGCCCTTTCTTTTTAGGATCTGCTCTTCAGTAACCACCCTGTCAGTCTGAGGTGCTCGATATTTGGATGCTGAAGGGGTCCCTGGGTTAGGAGATCTTTCCGAAGTGGAAGAACCCAGTGAGGTTCCACCGCCATCCTCTGTATATTTGAAAACCAAGCCCTTTTGGGCCAAAAAGGAGCTACTATAATCATACTCATTGTAAGGATGTTAGAGTGCTGCTTTAAGATATATTAGATAGAATAAATGTATTTTGCTTTCTTATGCAGATATTTAGCAATATATGAAGTGATAAAACTAGTGGCCTCTTTTTGTAGCTTCTTTAATACCAAAGGGATCATTTGAAAGGGGGGGAAAGGCGTAGCACAAGTGGAAGTTCCACGGTTGTGCCAGTGCATCCAATCCTCTCGCTTGATCTTGCCTGTTTAGTGAAAAATAGGCCTTCACCTTTGTATTTTTCTGGGATGCGAACAGATCTATTTGAGGCGCTCCCCATTTTTCTATAAATTTTTGGAATACTTCTGTGTTCAGACTCCACTCTGCTTCTAGTATCCTTTCTCTGCTCAGAAAGTTTGCTACTAGATTCAGATCTCCCTTTAGGAGCACTGCTGTTAGGGACCTCAGGTTGTTTTCTACCCAGGATAGAATCTGAAGGGACGAGGATAGCAAGACCTTGCTTCTCGTGCCTCCTTGTCTTGTTATATATGCCACTGCTGTGGCGTTGTCTGAAAAAACTTGGACGTGGTGACCCTGGACTAGTTTCTCGAAAGCCCATAGTCCTAGGAGAATAGCCCTTAGTTCCCTCCAATTGGAGGATCTCCTGGCTTCCCTGTTTGTCCAATTCCCCTGAGCCATCTGTCCTTCCAGTTGGGCGCTCCAACCACAAGAACTTGCATCTGTTGTCAACCTCCTCTCCAAGGGAAAACACCAGAGCAGGCCCCTGTCCAGGTTTGAGTGGCTCCTCCACCACCAGAGCTTCCTCTGAACTTGAGGGGGCATATTTTTCAATTTTTCCAGGGACTCTCCATAGGACCAATTTCTCAGGATTGCCTGCTGTAGATCCCTTGCCTGGAAATGTGCCCATTGTACTGCTGGTATTGATACAGTGAGGAGCCCCAAGACAGACATAGCTGCCCTGATGGAAATTGGCAGGTTTGTCTGGGTCTTTTTTACCGCATTCTGAAGCTTCTCTATCTTTTCCTCAGGGAGAAAGAGTCTCTCCTAGCCCCTTTAGGCAATACCCCCAACCCCCCGACTACCCCAATGATACAGCGCACTGGAAAGATGGACCCGTTTGTGATCAAACAGCCAACACTGGGTCGGGATTAGACGTGATTAACCTATCATCATATCAACTTACACCAACTGAACTGGAGGTCCTGAGGCTGGGACTTAGTTTTTGTCCCTCACAGCAAGTGGACAAATTCACTCTTGTGAAGGATCTACATATGTTCGCAAGGAACCTTACATATGAATACATATTTGATACTGACAAGGGCAAAACGTTGAACAGAGATGAAGACCCCTATAAGGGATTTAAGGTACAAGATTTTAGGGCACTTAAAACCTTAATTCAACTGTTGGACGAAAACGAAGGCTATGGAAATTCGGAAGGTTCCTCGTCTGAGGAGGAAGAAGTAGGTCCAAGTATACCTCTAAGACCCTTTAAAATTTAAAAACAAATCTCAGAAGTTCCCGAACCTCCAGACATGCCCAGCTGTATGGGCCTTCCTCAAACAAACTATGAAGCAAATAGAAGCCATACAATTTCCAAAATACAATATAAAGAATTTGTCATCAGTACAACAGTCGGCTCTGGAAAATCTGATGAGGAGGGATGAATTGGTAATAAAACCATCGGATAAAGGAGGAAATGTGGTGGTGATGAATAAGGATAATTACATCGAAATGTGTCTAAACATACTCCACAACCATGAATGGTATCAGCAGGTCCCACCTCAGAAACTCACTGAAGCAAGATCACGTTATGTGTCCATTATCGATCGGGCACATTCACAAGGCCTGATCGATGGAGATACTCGTGAGTTCCTTGAAGTGGCCGGTAACACCAACCTTCTACTTTGCTAGAAGAATTCAGGACCATTTATATTACTTAGACGCAGGGTTACTCTACACCCCCATTTGTAAACATATTGGTCTACGACATAGCTACGACTCCAACTTTGTGTCCTTCTTTGCCCTGGAGGTTATACCTGACCTGGAGACTGGTGGGAATGTGGATAAAATAATATTGCAACGTGAGGCCAGGTGGATATATAACCAACGGGCGACCTGTCCACCTGGCCTCAACACTGCACTCTCATTCAACCCCTTTCTGTGATGCTGTTTTCCCTGCAACAAACGACTATGTTATTAACTAACAACTGAAATTATAGGTGGAATCTATTACATATTTATACCTGCCATTTGATACTACAGGCAGACTTTCACCCACTTTCAGTTGTATAATACTACTAACATTCACTAGATGGAGCTATTCCTCATATATGATTTATTCTGCAGCAAATGGTTATGTTACTTATAAACAACTGAAATTACAGGTATAATCGATTATATTTATATTTGCCATATATGTTATTTATATGATACTGCAGGCAGGCTCCCACCCACCCTCAGTTGCATAATATCACTAACACCCACTAGATGGTGCCATTCCCCAATTGTGTTGTGTTGATGGAAATATAGGCTGACTGAACAAATAAAACCCCTCCCCCTCCTCTCCTCCCCCCCCTTTCTCCTTGTTTTTATTTTTACATTTATTATTATTTGTATTTTTATTTTCTCTTTATTTTCTCCTTATTGTTTTCTTTCCTTTTGTTCCTTTGTGCTTCACTTGAATTATGATGGATTTGATTGGAAGATCATTTAGGGAACCATGCATAAATGATCTCTATATTGTACTCTGTTGTTGTTTTACAAATGTCTCTGTACCAAACTCAAGGTATCTGGTCCATGTTGAACCTATATGTATGTTTTCTGCCATTCCCCTGGATCACTTCCGCTGCCTGCTAGTAACGGTCGCCTGTTGTGGTAGGGGGACTCGGACGTCCCTGCCGAGGGGGCGGAGCCTTTTTTCTTGCCCTTCACGCCACTGGCGAAGTATGGGCAATGTGCGCGCATCGTAGGGGGTGGAACGCGGCTGCGTCCGCTCTCCTGGTGCGCGCGCATCCTGACAGGGACGTCCGGACCGGAAGCAATGCCGGAGGTCAATTCTGACCTGATTGCTTCCGGTGGGACCGCATCACTTAAAAGATGGAGGCGCCGGTGCTGTCTTTTAGACGCATCCTGCGGCCATCCATCGTAAACGGGCGGACACTCAATCTTGTGATTAGGAGCCATCACAGCTCCTCTCCCTCTGTTTTCTACACTTAGGGGTAAGTCAAGATTAATTTGGACGCACTTGTCTTGCTCTGTTTGGATATGTTTTTTACTGGGGGACCCCCTGTCGTAACTTAAGGGGTTACTTCACAGGGTCCCTGCACTACCAGCATTACAGGCATAGTTATACTGGTCTATTATGGATACAGGTATGACATCCTCATTGGCCCCTTATTACAGATGAAACAATGTTCATTGGCCTGTTATTACAAAAGGGTATGACACCCTCACTGGCCTTTTATTACAAATGAAACAAACGTTTCCCCTTAAAATAAAGATTTACATATCCTAAGCAATGCATTGGTGGGATTTGTCCCGCATTTTTAATAATCACATACCTTTTGGACTTTCTAAAATATTATACATGGTTCAATATACCCTATGAACAATGTATCCTTGTGGGCGTCATATGAAACTTTCCTATATGTCTGACCATCAATGGTCATTGTAGTATTATTTATGATTGATTTTGAACTAGTGGAATTTATGGGATTCCCGTCTTTGTTTCAGTACGGGTTACCAGCCTATATTGCCCCAAGTGTGTGGTCCAGGCCCCCTACCGGTATTGTCTGCATGGGATCTGGCACCCAGAGACAGTCCGTGCTGGTTGGTTCAGCGGTTGATGTCTAGTGAATGGTGGTAATAGCCTTATTCCTTTGAAATTTTAACAGTAGGTAAGCAATAATTTCATATGATTGATGTTCTTCTATCGTTATGATCTGATGTTATGTACGACCACTGTATAATCTGAAACTGTTCATTATTTACACAGTTTAAATGAATCAATTGCATCGTGTCCAGCCCTGATGAAGCGAAAATTCTTTTGCGAAACATGTTGGCTTTAGTCACGTACGAATTCTGGATTCTACTACTGGATGGTCATATGTTTGTATATGTATTGACAATACTACTTTTTATTATATTTCAATAAATATTGTTAAATTTTATCAAGCTTGTTTGATTCTCACCTACGAGACTCAGTCTTTTCCTCTAAAGTCCCAATTATTTGAGGAGGGGGTTTGCCTATCCCCCCCCCCCCCCTCTTCTTCTCATTATAAGTCTCTCCTGTGTGGAATCAATAGTATATTCCAGGAATTTTATTGTCTGCGATGGAATCATGTTTAATTTTTCCTTGTTTATTATCCAGCCCAGACTCTCCAAGTGTCTCTTCGTCCTTTCCAGATCCTTCCCTAATAGATCCCTTGTCTTGGCAAATATTGGAAGATCGTCTAAATATGGGACAATCGATATTCCCTCTACTCTGAGTGGGGCTAAGGTCTCTGCCAAGATCTTTGTGAATATCCTCTGAGAGGATGACAGCCCGAAAGGAAGAGCTCTGAACTGAAGATGTAGGATTGAGTCTTGCTTCTTGATCGCAAACCTTAGGTGCTTTTGGGATGCTGGTGCTATAGGCACATGAAGATATGCATCTCTCAGGTCTATGGATGCCATAAAACAGTTTGGGGTCAGGAGACCCTTTACTGAAAAGATTGTGTCCATTTTGAATTTCTTGTACCTGATAGATCTGTTGAGGATCTTCAGGTTCAGAATTAATCTGAATTTGCCTGAAGGCTTCTTTACAAGAAATATGTGCAAATAACACCCCTGTTCTACTTCTTTGGGAGGAACATTTATGATCACCCTCTGTTGAATCAATTCCTGTAGGATTGATGTCATTGTTACAGATTTCTCTAGGTCTCAGGGAACCTGGGTTACGAACAGGTGGGGGTTGAGAGAATTCCAGTCTGTAACCCTCTATTATTGTTTTGAGGATAAACGGAATGTCTGTTATCATCTTCCATGGTGAAAAAGTGGATTTTTAAACAGCTTACCTGTAAAATCCTTTTCTTGAAGTACATAACGGGACACAGAGCACCATAGTAATGACTGGGTTATATGCTACCTTTAGGTGATTGGACACTGGCAACCAATAGTTAGAAGGTTCCTCCCATATAACTCCTCCCATACAGGAAGTACCTTTAGTTTTGTAGCAAGCAATGAAGATCCCAGAAAAAGAGGGGAGGGACCTCTATGTCCCGTGATGTACTCCAAGAAAAGGATTTTACAGGTAAGCTGTTTTAAAAATTCACTTTTCTTTATTGTACATAAAGGGACACAGAGCACCATAGTAATGACTATCTGGGATGTCCTAAAGCAATGCCTTTGAGGGGAGGGAACATAACATTCCTAGATCCCCCTTTTTAGGCTCCAGATTATAAAGCTGCTTGCAGCACGCTGTGGCCAAAATCAGTCTCTTTTTGAGACCTAACATCCAGTTGGTAAAACCTGGTGAATGTATGAACCGAAGACCAAGCAGCCGCTTTGCAAACCTGAGCCATAGACACGTGTTGGCGCACCGCCCATGACGTACTAACTCCTCTGGTAGAGTGAGCCTTGAGATATCGAGGTGGAACCTTGTGTTTCAACTCATAGGCCTGGATAATGAGCTAATGGATCCACCTAGAGATGGTAGAACTAGTTGCTGCCTGTCCCTTTTTAGGACCCTCAGGCAGAACAAAAAATTAGTTAGACTTCCGAAAAGGAGCTGACATATCTAAATAAACCTTGACAGCTCTCAACACATCCAGTGAGTGGAGCAATCTTTCCTTTTAGACTCAGGGTTAGGAAAAAAGGAAGGTAAAATGATATCCTGATTCAAATGAAAACTAGAAACTACCTTGGGTAAAAAATCTGGACGGGGCCGCATGACCCCCTTGTCCTGATGAACAAACAGAAAGGGTTTTTCACAAGAAAGGGCGGTCAACTCTGACACCCTTCTGGCTGAGGTTATAGCCACCAAAAAAAACAATTTCCTAGTTAATAGGATTAATGGAATACGCCTAATAGGTTCAAAGGGTTGACTTTGTAGAGCTGAAAGCACTAAGTTTAAGTCCCAGGGGCATAAGGGCGGCTTAATTGGCGGCCTTAAATGCAGCACTCCTTTGACAAAGGCTCGTACCAAAGAATGAGATGCGATGGAAAAAATACGATAAGGCCGAAATTTGTCCCTTAATGGTTCCTAGGGATAGGTTTAAATCAATTCCTGTTTGAAGAAAAGCAAGAACCCTCCCGATCGTATACTTGCGAGGGTGCCATCCTTTCCTCTCACACCATGAGATGTATGACTTCCAGACTCTATGGTAAATACTTCTAGAAACTGGCTTTGTAGCATTTATTAAAGTAGACAGGACAGGTGCTCTGATACCACGGTCCCTTAGTACCCTGGTCTCAATAGCCATGCCATCAAATTCAGCGACCGTAAAGAAGGATGGTATATGGGACCTTGGGACAATAGGTCTGGACGGTATAGGAGACGGAATTGGTCCCCTACCGCCATCCTCATAATCTCTGAGTACCAGGACCTCCTGGGCCATTCTGGGGCCACCAGAATTACTGATCTCTGTTCCTGCTGTATCCTGCCTAACAGGTGCGGCAGCATCTGGATTGGAGGAAAAGCGTAAATTAGGGAATACCGATCCCAGGGAATCACCAATGCATCTGTCCCTACAGCAAGTGGATCCCTGGTCCTGGAAACAAAGCTGTCCACTTTTGCATTGAACCTGGAGGCCAGAAAATCCACATCTGGCATCCCCCAACGCTGGCAGATTCGAAGGAAAACTTCGGGGTGAAGGGACCACTCCCCCGGTAACAATTGCTGATGACTTAGGTAGTCTGCCCGCCAATTATCCACCCCTGGGATAAAGACTGCCGACAGAAACGGCACATGCCTTTCTGCCCAAGTTAATATGTGATTCACTTCCTTTTGGGCTGCCCCCTTGGTGGTTGATGTATGCCACCACCGTGGAGTTGTCGGACTGGACTCTGACCGGAAATCCCTGCAATTTGGACGTCCAAAATAAGAGAGCCAAACGGGCTGCCCGGATTTCCAGCAGATTGATGGGCAAGGTCTTCCTTACTTGGGAACATACTCCCTGTACTGAGTCCTCTTCCAGGACTGCTCCCCAGCCGAGTTGGCTGGCGTCCATAGTCACTACCCTCCAGGTCACAGGCAGAAAGGATTTTCCGCCTCCCAAGTTGTTGGCTTTTGACCAATCTAAGGTTAGAACAGACTTGTTCCAAGCTTCCAGGATAGTCCTTTGGAACAACCTGGAGTGAAACTGCGCATAAGGAACTGCGCTGAACAATGCCACCATTTTGCCCAGCAGCCTCACGCACAGCCGAATTGAAGGCCTTTCTACCCCTTTGACCTTTCGGACCAGTTCCACTATGGACCTGACCTTTAAGGAAGGTAAAATTACCCTATCCTGGGTTGTATCTAGGATTAGGCCTAGATATGTTAAGACCTGACTTGGCCGAAGGGCTGATTTGTCCGTAGTCAGGATCCAGCCTAGGAACTTTAGGAGATGAACAATGGTTGAAACGTTTTCCACAGGGTGGAGTAAGACTGATCCTTTAACAGAAGGTCGTCCAGATATCCTACCACCAAGATCTTTTGGGACCTTAGGAACGCCAATACCGGAGCCAAAACTTTTGTGAAGCCTCGAGGGGCCATGGCTAGACCGAACAAAAGTGCCACTAACTGGAAATGACACCCCTCTACTGCGAAGCGCAGGAACCTTTGATGCGGACCGAAAATTGGCACATGTAGGTATGCATCCTTAATGTCTAGGGATGCTAAAAAGTCCTCTTTTCTCAAGGACGCGACTACTGAACGAACCAACACCATACGGAAGGTTCGGACGTTTAGAAAGGAATTTAGGGACTTGAGGTCCAGAATCGGCCTTACTTCCCCACCTGGTTTGGGCACTGTGAATAGGTTCGAATAGAATCCTTTGAATCTTTCTTTGTGCGGAACCTCGATAATTACCTTCTGCCTTTCTAGCTGTTTTAAAGCTAGGAATAGGCTTTTTCTTTTTACTGGGTCCAATGGGACACTGGATACCAGAAACCGATTGGGAGGAAAATCTCTATTTTCCTTTTCTCTATGGGAAAAAAAACTCTATTTTGTAACCTTGTGTTACTGTAGAAATGACCCACCTGTCCTGAATAGGGATGAGCCGAACACTCCCCGGTTCGGTTCGCACCAGAACCCGCGAACGGACCGAAAGTTCGCACGAACGTTAGAACCCCATTGACGTCTATGGGACTCGAACGTTCGAAATCAAAAGTGCTCATTTTAAAGGCTAATTTGCATGGTATTGTCCTAAAAAGGGTTTGGGGACCCGGGTCCTACCCCAGGGGACATGTATCAATGCAAAAAAAACTTTTAAAAACGGCCGTTTTTTCGGGAGCAGTGATTTTAATGATGCTTAAAGTAAAAAAAAAAAAAGTGAAATATTCCTTTAAATATCGTACCTGGGGGGTGTCTATAGTATGCCTGTAAAGTGACGCGTGTTTCCCATGTTTAGAACAGTCCCTGCACCAAATGTCATTTTTAAAGGAAAAAATCTCATTTAAAACTGCTTGCGGGTTTAATGTCATGTCGGGTCATGGCAATATGGATGAAAATCAGTGAGACAAACGGCATGGGTACCCCCCAGTCCATTACCAGGCACTTTGGGTCTTGTATGGATATTAAGGGGAACCCCGCACCCAAATTAAAATAAGGAAAGGTGTGGGGCCACCAGGCCCTATATACTCTGAACAGCAGTATACAGGCGGTGCAAACAAGACAGGGACTGTAGGTTTGTTGTTAAGTAGAATCTGTTTGTAATTTTGAACATTTTTAACGTGTTTAGCTCCAGCCAAAAAATCTTTTCTAAGCTTTTTGGAAAACATAGGGAAGGGTTATCACCCCTGTGACATTTGTTTTGCTGTCTTTCCTCCTCTTCAGAAGATTTCACCTCATTTTTTTGTCCCAATGAAAAATGTTTTTTTGAAAATTTGGGTTTTTTTGTGGAACAAGGATTGGAAAGCATCAGTGGAAAGGAGAAATTGTTTTCCCATATTAACTCTTACAGGAGAGAATTTCCCTTCCTAGGGGTAGATTTCATCTCACTTCCTGTTGTCTCCTTCCGTTTGCAAGTAGGAGTCGTTTGTAAGTTAGATGTTTGAAAGTAGGGTCCTGCCCTATATACTCAGCAGAAATTTGGGCCTTAGGTGTTGCTGTGGCCACAACACTGTAAGCCCTCACAGGGCCCTGCTGTGAAATATTAGATCAAGAATTGTAATTACATGCCCCTGTTGAACAGGAGCTGAAAAATTAGGCCTTAGGCACTGGTGCTGGTGCCACAACACTGCAACCCCTCACAGACACTCTAGTTGGAACGCAGGAACGAGCCCTGCTGCAAAGTATTGCTTCAAAAATTGTAATTACACGCCCCTGTTAGACAGGGGCAGAAAAATTGGGCCTTAGGCACTGGTGCTGGTGCCACAACACTGCAACCCCTCACAGACACTCTAGTTGGAACGCAGGAACGAGCCCTGCTGCAAAGTATTGCATCAAAAATTGTAATTACACGCCCCTGTTAGACAGGGGCAGAAAAATTGGGCCTTAGGCACTGGTGCTGGTGCCACAACACTGCAACCCCTCACAGACACTCTAGTTGGAACGCAGGAACGAGCCCTGCTGCAAAGTATTGCATCAAAAATTGTAATTACACGCCCCTGTTAGACAGGGGCAGAAAAATTGGGCCTTAGGCACTGGTGCTGGTGCCACAACACTGCAACCCCTCACAGACACTCTAGTTGGAATGCAGGAACGAGCCCTGCTGCAAAGTATTACATCAAAAATTGTAATTACACGCCCCTGTTAAACAGGGGCTGAAAAATTGTGCCTTAGGCACTGGTGGTGGCGCCCAGAACCAAAAATGTTCTTACAAGCTATCAGCGTGATGATTGAGGAGGAAGAGGATAATTACTCAGGGATATTCACTCAGCATCAGCATAGGCAGTCTTTGAAGGGATCTGAGATTTCAAAAAAAATTATTCGGTTACATCAGCATCAGGTGCTTGGTAGCTGGTGGTGATCCAAGACTCATTCATTTTTATGAAGGTCAGCCGATCGACCGAGTCGGTGGACAGACGCACCCTGTGATCGGTTACCACGCCTCCAGCAGCACTGAATGTGCGTTCCGAAAGAACGCTGGATGCAGGACAGGCCAGTAGCTCAATTGCATACTGTGCAAGCTCTGGCCAGTGATCCATCCTCAAGACCCAGTAACCCAGAGGATTTTCGGTGGGAAAGGTGTCCAAGTCTGATCTTGCCCCTAGGTATTCCTGCACCATGTAAAACAGACGCTGGCGATGGTTGCTGGAACCGATCATACCTTGGGGCTGCGGACCAAAAAATTGTCTGAACGCATCGGTCAGACGGCCACCTTCTCCACCGCTCCTTCTTTGACTGACCGAAGCCTCAGCAACACGTTGTCCAGAAACAGGAGTTTGTAACCTCCCAGTCTCTGGGAACGCGTTGCACAGACCTTTCTGCAAGGCCTCCCGAAGATGTTTCATCCTCTGCTCCCTCTGCGATGGCAAGATAAGGTCCGCAACCTTACCCTTGTAACGTGGATCAAGGACGGTTGCCAGCCAGTATTGGTCCTTCTCCTTGATACCACGAATACGAGGATCCTTACGCAGGCTTTGCAGGATCAGGGAGGCCATGCAGCGTAGGTTTGCTGAGGCATTCGGTCCGGAGTCCTCTGGGTCACTAAGAACGACATGGTCCGCAGCCACCTCCTCCCAGCCACGTACAAGTCCATGTGTTTCTTGGGACTGATCCCTTAAAGACTGCTGCTGATGCTGAGTGCCAGGCTCCACCTCCATACTGACACAATCTTCCTCCTCCTCCTCTTCCTCCTCGTCCTCTTCCTGTGTGATCGGCGGGCACGCAGGAACACTGTCTGGATAAAGGGGGCCTTGAGAGCTAAGGAAGTCCTCCTCTTCCTGCCTCTGTTCTGCCTCAAGTGCCCTGTCCATTATTCCACGCAGCGTGTGCTCCAACAGGTGGACAAGGGGGACAGTGTCACTGATGCATGCACTGTCACTGCTCACCATCCTCGTGGCCTCCTCGAATGGTGACAGGACAGTGCATGCATCCCTGATCATGGCCCACTGGCGTGGGGAAAAAAAACCAAGCTCCCCTGACCCTGTCCTGGTGCCATAGTCGCACAGGTACTCATTGATGGCCCTCTGCTGCGTGTGCAGCCGCTGCAGCATGGCCAACGTTGAGTTCCACCTGGTGGGCATGTCACAGGATAGGCGGTTCTTGGGCAGGTTAAACTCCTTTTGGAGGTCCGTCAGCCGAGCACTGGCATTATATGACCGGCAGAAATGCACACAGACTTTCCTGGCCTGCCTCAGGACATCCTGTAAGCCCGGGTACCTGCCCAAGAACCGCTGCACCACCAAGTTAAGGACGTGAGCCAAACAGGGCACATGGGTCATTTGTCCCTGTCGGAGGGCAGAGAGGAGGTTGGTGCCATTGTCGCAAACCACCATTCCTGCCTTAAGTTGGCGTGGCGTCAACCACCTCTGAACCTGCCCCTGCAGAGCTGACAGAACCTCTGCCCCAGTGTGGCTCCTGTCCCCCAAGCACACCAGCTCAAGCACCGCATGGCATCTTTTGGCCTGCGTACTTGCGTAGCCCCTTGAACGCCTACGGAGCACCGCTGGTTCCGAGGAAGAGGCCATGGAGGAAGAAGAAGAGGAGGGGGTGGAGGAGAGAGGTGTGTCACAATCAGCATTTTGGAGGCGTGGTGGCGGAACAACCTCCAACACTACTGCACCTTGTCCTGCATCCTTCCCAGCTGCCAGCAGAGTCACCCAATGCGCCGTGAAACTTAGGTAACGTCCCTGTCCATGCCTGCTGGACCATGAGTCAGCGGTAATATGCACCTTACCGCTGACCGCCCTGTCCAGTGAGGCATGGACATTGCCTTCCACATGCCGGTAGAGAGCCGGAATCGCCTTCCGTGAGAAAAAGTGGCGTTTGGGTACCTGCCACTGAGCAACCGCACATTCCACAAACTCACGGAAGGGGGCAGAGTCTACCAACTGAAAAGGCAGCAGTTGAAGTGCTAGCAATTTTGCCAAGCTAGCATTCAACCGCTGGGCATGTGGATGGCTGGGAGCAAACTTCTTTCGGCGGTGCAGCAGCTGGGGCAGGGAAATTTGCCTGGTACAATCTGACGTCGGTGTACCAAAAGCAGATTGCCCACAAGTACTTGGCTGTGACACACCTAATTCTACACCTTCATTCCTCTCACTGCAGGTCTCAGAGAGGACTGAAGGTCTAGTGGGGTTGGAAATCTCAGCTGATGAGGAGCAAGGAGAGATCCTCTTTGTTCTTTGGTGTGGGTCTTTTAGATACGCTTGCCAACGAACTGCATGGCAGGTCAACATATGTCTGGTCAAGCATGTGGTACCCAAGCGGGAGATGTTTTGGCCACGCGAGATACGCTTGAGACATGTGTTGCAAATAGCAGCGGTGCGATCTGATGCACTCGTCTCAAAAAAGGCCCACACCAAAGAACTTTTTGAATAACGCGCAGAGACTGCAGCGCCCTGCACATGTGGAGCTTTGGGGTGTGATGCAGTCAATGTGCTGCCCTTAGGCTGGCCCCTGGAGGGCATCCTGCCTCGTTGGTGATGTGCCGCCGCCTCCTCCTCCTCCTCCTCCTCCTCCTCCTCTCTCCTATCAGGCACCCACGTTGAGTCAGTGACCTCATCATCCCCTCCCTCCTCATCACTGGAGCAAACCTGGCAGTATGCTGCAGCAGGGGGAGCATGACTGCCAGATTGCTGTCCTTCTTGGGCACCCCCTCTGTCCGTGCTCATGTTACTGCCTTCATCGAGCTCAGTATCGTCATCAGAGCCTTCCAAACGCTGGGCATCCTCCTGGAGCATGTACCCAACACTGTGGTCAAACAGTTCGAGGGAATCCTCATGAGGACATGGTGGAGCTAGGGAAGGAGTCACTGATGACATTGAGCTGAGGGAAGAGGCCGCTGCTTTGCCAGACAAAGCACCCTGGGCATGGGTGAGAGAGGATGAGGAGGATGAGGACGGCTTGGTCATCCACTCGACCAAGTCTTCCGCATGTTGCGGCTCAACACGGCCAGCTGCCGAAAAAAAGGCCAAGCGTGTCCCATGGCCACGTGCTGATGAGGATGCACCGTCTCCACGACCAGCACTAGACACAGAGCCTGCTTGCCCTCTCTTATTGGCTTGTGACTGTCTGCCTCTCCTTCTTGGCCTTCCAGACATACTAATGGCCTGTAGCTGCACTAAGCTGGGATAGAACACCTGTAATTTTCTTCAGGTAGCTTTATATACTGTAACCAGACAAGCCTGCCTGTCAGTAGGAAGATAACAGGAACGGATCTAGCTGTACACTGTGAGCAGGACGCACTGTACTAAATGTAAATAGTCTAGCTGCCTGACTGTGGTACTAATAGGATCAAATAGAACACCTGTAATTTTCTTCAGGTAGCTTTATATACTGTAACCAGACAAGCCTGCCTGTCAGTAGGAAGATAACAGGAACGGATCTAGCTGAACACTGTGAGCAGGACGCACTGTACTAAATGTAAATAGTCTAGCTGCCTGACCGTGGTACTAATAGGATCAAATAGAACACCTGTAATTTTCTTCAGGTAGCTTTATATACTGTAACCAGACAAGCCTGCCTGTCAGTAGGAAGATAACAGGAACAGATCTAGCTGAACACTGTGAGCAGGACGCACTGCACTAAATGTAAATAGTCTAGAAGATAACAGGAATGGATCTAGCTGAACACTGTGAGCAGGACGCACTGCACTAAATGTAAATAGTCTAGAAGATAACAGGAACGGATCTAGCTGAACACTGTGAGCAGGACGCACTGCACTAAATGTAAATAGCAGGAACGGATCTAGCTGAACACTGTGAGCAGGACGCACTGCACTAAATGTAAATAGTCTAGAAGATAACAGGAACGGATCTAGCTGAACACTGTGAGCAGGACGCACTGCACTAAATGTAAATAGCAGGAACGGCTCTAGCTGAACACTGTGAGCAGGACGCACTGCACTAAATGTAAATAGCAGGAACGGATCTAGCTGAACACTGTGAGCAGGACGCACTGCACTAAATGTAAATAACAGGAACGGATCTAGCTGAACACTGTGAGCAGGACGCACTGCACTAAATGTAAATAGTCTAGAAGATAACAGGAACGGATCTAGCTGAACACTGTGAGCAGGACGCACTGCACTAAATGTAAATAGCAGGAACGGATCTAGCTGAACACTGTGAGCAGGACGCACTGCACTAAATGTAAATAGCAGGAACGGATCTAGCTGAACACTGTGAGCAGGACGCACTGCACTAAATGTAAATAGCAGGAACGGATCTAGCTGAACACTGTGAGCAGGACGCACTGCACTAAATGTAAATAACAAGAACGGATCTAGCTGAACATTGTGAGCAGGACGCACTGCACTAAATGTAAATAGCAGGAACGGATCTAGCTGAACACTGTGAGCAGGACGCACTGCACTAAATGTAAATAGCAGGAACGGATCTAGCTGAACACTTTGAGCAGGACGCACTGCACTAAATGTAAATTGCAGGAACGGATCTAGCTGAACACTGTGAGCAGGACGCACTGCACTAAATGTAAATAGTCTAGAAGATAACAGGAACGGATCTAGCTGAACACTGTGAGCAGGACGCACTGCACTAAATGTAAATAGCAGGAACGGATCTAGCTGAACACTGTGAGCAGGACGCACTGCATTAAATGTAAATAGTCTAGATAGAAGATAACAGGAACGGATCTAGCTAAACTGAATACAGTGTATATATATATATGCAACACCTGGGATGCATATATATACACAATACACTGTAAGTGCAGCTAACTGACTGACTGTTCTGCCTAATCTATCTAACTCAAATCAAATGACACTGTCTCTCTCTCTCTCTATCTCTCAGCACACCGGAACACACACTACACAGGGCCGCCGGCCCATATCGTTCGCAATTCGGCGAACGGGCGAACAGCCGATGTTCGAGTCGAACATGGGTTCGACTCGAACACGAAGCTCATCCCTAGTCCTGAACCAATTTCCCCCAAGCGTCTGTGAACTGCTGCAGCCTGCCACCCACTTGCAAGAGTGGGGGCGCCCCTTCACAAGGCGGACTTGGAATTGGTTTTGGCTGGCTTCTGGGTCCAAGGTCTTTTTTGACCCTGAGGTTTCTTAAAGACAGGTGGTTGAGGCTGTTGATACTTCTTGGGAGAAGAGGCGCTCTGCCCAGGAGCAGTAGGAATTTTAAAGGAGGGCTGCTTATTCCTTCTTTTAACTGGAAGCAAGGAACTCTTTCCCCCCGAGATTTTTTGGATATACTTATCTAGTTCTTCTCCAAACAAATGCTCCCCATGAAAAGGAAACGCGCGAGTAGCCTTTTGTATGGTGTCTCGGCTGACCAGCTTTTCAGCCATAAGACTCTGCGCATATGGTATTGAGAGTAGCGCAAAACGAGACATCTGCTGGATTGAATCCTTTAACGCGTCTACTGCAAAACATAAAGCGCGAGGAAGCTCTGACAATTCGTCAGAATATTTCTCCTGAACCGGCAGGTTTCTGACCAATCTTTTAAAACGGTCCTTCAGAGATTGACAAATACCAATAGCCGCAACTGCCGGCTGCACTGCTGACCCAGCCACCGCAAATTTGGCCTTTAGCAAGGATTCCAGCTTTTTATTCGCTGGGTCTTTAAACCCTTGGGAATTATCCACTGGACAGGTTAAGCTTTTATTTACTGATGAAATAGCAGCATCCACCAAAGGCGTACCCCACCTTTTCTTGAACTTTTCCTCCATAGGGTATAAAAAAGAAAACCTCTTTGGAGGCAAGTATATCCTGTCCGGGTGGTCCCAGTCAGCGTAAATCAGCTGTTCCAATAATGGATGCACGGGAAACGCCTGGGAACCTTGCTGAGGTCGCAAGGATCCTAATGTAGAACAGGAAAGCCCCGGTCTCTGTACGGGGGGTAACTTAAAACCTGCTCTCACCATCTCAGCCAAAGACTGGATAAACAATTTTTTGGTTTTGCAAAGCCGACAATAATGGTTCCTCAGAACCTGAGTCTCCCGCTGAGGACTCTTCCGCCTCTGCTTCTTCCTTATCCCTTATGGCCACCTCCTCAAAATCCTCTGCCCATTCTGGGTCCAAATCACAAGGACCCAACTGGCTAAGGGAGTCCTGGTGCTCAAGTGACTCAGCACTGGGACCAGGCTCAGGACAGGGAGATCTATGCCGTTTTTTCCCTCCCTGTGTTACTGAGGCAATCATACCCGCTATTTTACCTTCCAGGCCAGCGAGGGCTGACGTTAAGTCATCCTTAGTATCATAAGCCGATGCAGGGATATTGGTGGTGGCCACTACGCCTGACAAATGCAATGGCTCAGCCAGGCCAAATGCCGCAGGTCTTTTGGGGGAAATTGATGCTGCAGTAGCCTGAGGTTGATCTCTTGTTTTTGAAGGAGTCGTTTTAACCCCTGGACTAGCCCTGTTCCCCGTACCTCGTTTTCTGGAAGACATTGCTTACAAGGTTATTTGAGGAAAATACTCTCTGTGCTATATGGCTGTATCAGCTATAGCAACCTCCTTTAAAGAGTTGCAAATGCCCCGACTCACGTGCCCAGCTCTGTGTCCCACCACAACAGGCTCCCGGCTCTTCCGAGCCAAATATGACCAGCACTGACACACGCAGGCGCCCGACTTCCCTCCATATGCGTGCGTCAT
This sequence comes from Aquarana catesbeiana, assembly GCF_042186555.1. Taxonomy (NCBI): domain Eukaryota; kingdom Metazoa; phylum Chordata; class Amphibia; order Anura; family Ranidae; genus Aquarana; species Aquarana catesbeiana. The sequence continues at coordinate 166,514,642 of NC_133328.1, read as the reverse complement.
CACGTGACGTACGCACGCCCGGGACCTTACTGCACATGCGCACGTCCGCGGCAAACAGTCACGCCGCAAACTCACGCGGCACCGCCATCCGCACACGCCAAGGCACGCGCAGGAGCCCGTCACAATACACGCGCACGCTTTCCGTGTGCACGCGCAACCAGTCCACGTGACCCCCGTGCGGGAACATCCGACCGATTGTATTTTGCAGCCTTCTGAGACTATTACAGTGGGCACAACAGACACCAAAATCTAGCCATGACATATCTAGTAATACATAATAAATGGGGCCTCCTAAGGAAGCACTCACCAATCCTCGCAGCAGGGCCTGAAATAGGCCCAATCTTCCCCCATCACTGCAGGTAGCATCACTGCAAGCCTTCAAGGACCGGGTCCCCTTTTTGTTTAGGGTCCACACCCTTGGACCTGTAAGGCACCCTTTAGGTTTCCTTGGGCAAGTGAAAGACCAGGAATACCATATCACAAGGGCCCAGCTCCATAAGGACACATTACAGGCAAAACCTTGTTCTTGAACCAAGGCTCGGGTACCATCCACTTTAGCAGAATATGCCATCCGAATGGATCCGATTATAACATCCTCACTGGGACATTTTAGTTGAAGAATTTGAAGAGCTTCCACAGCCGTGACCATCACCTTCAAGACACTGGCAAAAAACTAAAGGTACTTCCTGTATGGGAGGGGTTATATGGGAGGAACCTTCTAACTATTGGTTGCCAGTGTCCAATCACCTAAAGGTAGCATATAACCCAGATAGTCATTACTATGGTGCTCTGTGTCCCGTGGTGTACAATAAAGAAAGAAGGTTTGTAACCTTGCTCCCACAGTCGGAAGACAGTCACTGTTTTTTTGTATTTGGGGTAGGAGGGCGAAATAGTACTCCTGACTTGCCCCTCCCTCTCTGAGACCTCCATGGTTTTTTATAACCTGTCACTTTTGTGTCCGGGGTTTTCCGAAAAGCACGAAAATTTTTATTGCCTTGAGGGATCACCTTTTTCTTTATAGTGAAGGCCTTTTTCTTGTCAGCCATTCTTTCAAGTATGGCTTCAAGAACCAAATCTCCCTCAAAGGGTAGACCGCATAGCTAGGTCTTTGAGGCTGTATCCCCGGTCCATGTCTTAACCCATAAAGCTCTACGAGTTAAGTTTATTAACGCTGAGGATCTGGCTGACATTTTAACTGATTCAGCTGAAGCATCTACTATGTATCCTACTGCTTTCAGCAGTGCTGGCAGTGTATCTAACAGATCCTTACAAGGAGTTCTTGCCTCGATATGGGCTTTCAGCTGTTCCAGCCAGTGTTCCAAGTTCCTAGCTACCACGGTTGAGGCCATGGCTGGCTTCAAATTTGCTAGGGTTGAATCCCATGCTTTCCTTAATAGGGAGTCTGCTCTTTTGTCCATGGTATCCTTTAGGATACCCATATCCTCAAACACAAGGTCAGTGTTCCTTGACACGTGAGAAAAAGCTGCGTCAAGCCTTGGTTTTTTGTTCCAGACTTGAGAGCTATCCTCTTCAAAGGGAAACCTGCGTTTGAGGGATCTAGAAAAGAAAGGGACCCTCTCTGGGTCCTTCCATTCCCTTTTTATAGTTTCCGATAGAAACTTATGCACTGGAAATACCCTGTGCTTCACCTCACCCATGCCTTGAAACATTTTATCATGTAATGACAATAGGGTTTTATCCTCTGTGATGTTTAGAGTTGTGTGGATAATCTTCAAAAGGTCATCCACCTCCTCTAGGGATAATTTGTAGCGAGAAGAAGAAGAAGATTCTTTCTCTTCATCCGTTTCTTTCTCAGAGTCTGTAACAACGCTACGTTCTTCATCTTCTGAGTCACTGCCCTCTCTGGATGCAGAAACAGATGAATGAGAACGAGGTACTGTGCTGCTACCTGCAGCTGGGCGTTTATCAAGATAAGACCTGAATGTCTCAAAGGTATCCGTCAATTCTTTTCTGAAGGAGTTCAATAACTCTCCTTGCTGAGATGCAGGTGTAGTAGGAGTGGTTTCCTCCTTAACTAAGTCTGCAATGCAGGCCCTGCATAATACTCTTGTCCAGGACTCTCTTAGTACATTTTTACATGACGGACATTTCCTCTTAGCAGGAGGGGAGGAATGTTTGGTCTTTTCTTCAACTTTCTGAAATACACCAAAATAACCATTTGCTTTTCACATTTCTTTCAATATAGAAACACAAAACCATAGCATGCTGAAAAAATAGAGGAGCTAACACTTTAACCCCTCTTTTTGATACCAGCCATTGAATCCCCCCACGGATTCACTTTACAATAAATGAACACACATACTTCCTGATATCAACATACAGGAAGAGTGTCGCAGGCTCCTAAATTCTCCAGAATTTAAAAGAGGGGAAATAACACATGCCCATAGAGTAAGATACAGAGACCGTTGTCCCCGCTTACCTGGGCCTGGCTGACTTGCGTGGCTCCTGCTCCTGCCACCGCCGTTTGTTCCTCCTCCATGCTGCCAGGATTCACAATGGCGTTTGGTGCTTTTATTTCAAATTTCCCGGTCCGCTCGCCGCTGCGAGGGCTGGAAATGATGTCAGCGGGAAGAGGCCGTCCTGTCCTCCTGCGTTCCAGCGGCCGGAACCGGAAGCCGCATCGCGCTGCTAGAAGTCCCGCCCCTGGCCGTAGTGAGGCACTCGCCACCATAACCCGGAAGGCTAAGGCTTTGGGGATGAAGAAGACGACGCTTCTCCTTAGCCTAGCCACCGGTCTAAAGGAGCGGGGACCCCCAGCAGCCTGACCCTTGCCGGTTATGAAGAGGAGAGGACGCCGGAGCATCCACCTCACGTAAGGGAGGAAGCTGGGCTGGCCTACAAACAAATAAAAATTCCAATACTGATATGCCCCATACTCTCCCCATCTGGAGAAAGCGAAGCACACCCCTGGCTCCCTGCAGCGCTTCCACCATGGCGGAGGAAACACTACAACTGAGGCCATGGTGGAAGTGTTCAGTCTTTAAAGAAAACTGACTGCAGTGTTTCCTGGGAAAAGTGGGTGCGCTCTCTCCAGATGCTGTCCTGAAAGATGAAGCTACATGGAAATTGATCCTCTAGCGGGACTTTTAAAGGGAACACCTACACATGGGTCATAAAGAGTATGGAGGATATAGAAATTGTATGATAAAGTGTTTATTGATAGTATAGATATTTAAAGGGATCTGTGGTACATAGGGGTACATATGCAGCATACGTAATACATACAAAAAGATAGCAATATAAGTGCTAACAATTCACAATCATGGAACTCCAATACACATGGAACACATATGCGGGGAGTACCCGACGCGTTTCGAGATATATACTCTTCCTCAGGGGTATCAGATTGGAATCGGCAAGCAAAGGGTATGTCTATAAATTAAGAAAACAGTAGTAAACCAATTGTAAGGGTATTGTAAACAAAATATATAAACATAAAGAAGGTAATGGTTGGAATGCAAGTATACAATATATATATGGAAAAAAAAACAGTAAATTACTGACCATAAAGTATTGCTTGGAGGGCATGTGTCTAATGCTGCATCCATATTAAAAAAAGGGGGAGATAAAGGGGTCTGAAAGGGACGTAACACCGCTGAACATAAAGGTGTGTCCTGGTCCTGGTCCACAACCCGCAAGGCTTGTGTGCCCACCACAGCGCGGCCGCCAGGAAAAAAGTTCCCCAACAGAGGGCGTCAGAAAAGACCACCAGTGGTAGAAATGATCCTGGGAGGCTCCAATCTGTAGGGAGCACGTCACAAACATACACGAGGGCATCTGTCCAAAATTTTGGTTCATTATCCTTGATCGTGTACACACCGGTATACGAGGAGGAGATATGAACAAAACACTTTTGCAATTAGAACAGAGGTGGATTTTTAGACTCAGAGCCACCCAACCCCCAGGGTTAAATACATGTATATCCTTCAGACCATTCCTGGAGGGCTTCTCATCAGAGGGCTCCGAATGGGAACCCGATGAGATCCCCTCCTAAAAAAAATCTTGAAAAAAATCTTGAGAAAAATTTTTTTTTTTTTTTTTTTTGGCATACATCCCTTTATATATATATGTATATATTTTTGGCCACTCCCCCCCTTTCCCTTCCCAGTTACCACAATCACACTCATTCATTGTTCATTTATCCCTTTGTACACAGTTGTATATCCTGTATATAGCATATGTCCTTGCCCCTTGGATTTATACCCACAAGGATACACTATGCATTTTATTTTATTATTATATATTGTATTTTATGTATTTATTGGCTCTTCATTATCCACTATCCTCATCTTTTCCTGCCTACAATCATCTCTCTCTTTATTCATTTCATTCATATTTATTTTTATTTTTCTTCTTTTATTTTTCTTTCACATTTCTCTTCTCCATATCCTGGCCAATTTTTTCACTCTGCTCTTTTTTTCCCTGTATGCATTCCTGTTTGTAGCTCCTGACATTCCACTCACGGCTTGGTCTGTCCTGTCCCTCCTCTCCATACCACAGGGCCGTCCCGCTCCGGCGCGTGCCGCCGGATCTCTTTCCCCACTCGGCGCGGGGGGGCCACCTGACGCAGCTATGTTGCTGCAGGTGGCGTTCTTGTAACCAGGAGATGCTGGATCGCAACCCGGTCCGGCCTCTCCCGACTTCCGCACCGCGGGCCTTCGGCGCAGGTCTCGGTCCCACCCCGTGCGGCGTATGTCATTACACCGGGGGATACACGTCACCGCACCCGGAGGCTTGTACATACTCCGGGTGGCGGTGTCCAATGGGGCCGGCGCGTGCGCCCCAGGCTCGGGGGGCGTCTACCTTCCCACCTATTGGCCGCGCCATATGAACGGGCACTCATTCCTCCACAATCCCATGGCGTCCTCGGCCGCAGCACGCTGATCCCCACTACATCCAGCCCACACCCGGGACCCCACAAGGTAAGACAACAACTTTTGGCGTCCGCCTCCCCAGGGACTTACTTAGCTCACTCTCCTTCCTAATCGTTGCAGACTGGACCCTGCAAGTTCCCCCTGGTCTGGCATCTTCTGTCCATCATCCCACCTCTGCATTGATCTGGACCATCCTCTGGCCGGCATCACTCTATCCCCCCTGCTTGCAGCACCAGGGACCCCCCGATCCTGGGGCCACCCAGCTGGGGTAATACACCCGGCCACCGCTGACCCAGGCCTAGACGCACCACTGCTTACAACTCTCCCAGCCTCCCGCCAATATACCACTGACGGGCTTACTCAGGTACTTCTTGTTGTCACTAACTTTTATTGGGTTACCATGCCCCTGGGGTCCCCTTGCACTATTAACAACAACCATGTACACCTCCTTGCCCCCTTATTACCCCACCCTTTATCCCATCTTTTGCTCCCTACAGATTGGAGCCTCCCAGGATCATTTCTACCACTGGTGGTCTTTTCTGATGCCCTCTGTTGGGGAACTTTTTTCCTGGCGGCCGCGCCGTGGTGGGCACACAAGCCTTGCGGGTTGTGGACCAGGACCAGGACACACCTTTATGTTCAGCGATGTTATGTCCCTTTCAGACCCCTTTATCTCCCCCTTTTTTTAATATGGATGCAGCATTAGACACATGCCCTCCAAGCAATACTTTATGGTCAGTAATTTACTGTTTTTTTTTCCATATATATATTGTATACTTGCATTCCAACCATTACCTTCTTTATGTTTATATATTTTGTTTACAATACCCTTACAATTGGTTTACTACTGTTTTCTTAATTTATAGACATACCCTTTGCTTGCCGATTCCAATCTGATACCCCTGAGGAAGAGTATATATCTCGAAACGCGTCGGGTACTCACCGCATATGTGTTCCATGTGTATTGGAGTTCCATGATTGTGAATTGTTTGCACTTGTATTGCTATCTTTTTGTATGTATTACGTATGCTGCATATGTACCCCTATGTACCACAGATCCCTTTAAATATCTATACTATCAATAAACACTTTATCATACAATTTCTATATCCTCCATACTCTTTATGACCCATGAGTAGGTGTTCCCTTTAAAAGTCCCGCTAGAGGATCAATTTCCATGTAGCTAGTTTAAATTGGGATGTGGGTTCATCCTACCTTTTAGACCAACCCAGCACCAAACCCCTCCTCGCATTCGATTTTTCCGGGTAGCAAATACCCACGATTCCTCGCCAGGTGCCCAGTTGGTCTATCCAACCACACTTATCCACACCATATCACCGCAAGTACGGTTTCACACTGTCACTATGACTAATTATACCCACCCAAATTGGGACAGTGTAATGTCAGGACACTACAGGAATTTCACACAGAAAGAAAAAATTGACTCTAAACTATTTGCCACTTTCTCCGAATTGAGAAAACTACTGGAGAAAAAATCTCTTAATCACTGGCACATTCATTCCTTCCAACAATACCTTACCAATCATATCAATCCCTTTGGCCTAAGGATCCAGATTTTCCCCACGATGGAGAACATCGGATCCAAGTTCAAAAAGGAGTGGGAGGATAACCTCTCCACATGCTCTAATAAGATGATGTCACTCCTTATAGATGAATACAAGACCACCATTACACAAATAGACAGAGAACTGGAACCCCTTTACACCAAACTATCTACCCTGAAGACTCATGCCCAATACAACCAACAAGATAAAGAACTCAGTGAGCATCTAGAACGGTTTAACTGTGATATTTTAATAAAAAAAGAAAACAAATTCCTTAGGGACTCAAAGGCCTTCCAGGAACTTAAAGCCTATCACTGGAAGAGCCCTTACCCCAGAAACAGACCTTATCCCAAAACCAAATATAACACTCAGGATCCAGGTTTCTCTGATGCATCCTCTGTATCATCCACTTCCTCCCGCAAACCATTCCACCACAATAAGTCAAGGAAAAATAAGAGAGACTCACAAGGTAACAGTTCCCAGGAAAAATCACACAAAATACGCATCACAGAACCCATGCTAGACAGACATGACACCCCCATACCTCACAGTAATCCCACCCCCTCTTCCAGTTTTCAATCTGAAACTAACACCCTGCTTCCCAGGATTGTATCTTCAGGTACCAAGGCACCACCATTACAAGTCAACCCTGACAATCGCAGCGGTGGACTTCCTCCGAACTTCGAACCACTATGACTCTTGGATCAGGTAAGGACTGAATCCCCCCTTACCATCGATTCCACCACAGACAACCTCAATGTCATTAACTTGTCATCTTACCCTCTATCAGACATACAGACAAAAGTTCTAGCCAAAGGTTTGAGCTTTTGTCCCAACCAGAACTTAGACCAATTCGAGGTTATCAAAGACATTCAACTTTTCGCCAGAAAGTTAATACTTAAACAAATGTACACAAAAGAGACACCCAGTAAACCCAATTTTGAGCAACATGAACTCAAAGCTCTTGACACCCTTGTTGAACTCCTTGAGGAGAACGACACACCAGATTTAATTGACCGTATTGATTTGGAACAGTTGCTTGGCCGCTTCGATCAATCGGACCTCCCTCCTCCCCCACCATGCACACTCAAAAATAAATCTGACAAATTTCCCAGCCTCAATACCAACTCCAATGTTGCCGCCTTTGTCAAACTCGCCACCAGGGATATATGCAGAATCAAATCCCCAGACTCTAGAAAGGACAACTTGACGAGACCCGAACGTGAGGCTCTCCGCTTACTCAAGGACCACCCCACTATAACCATTAAACCCTCCGACAAAGGAGGGAACATTGTGGTTATGGACAACGAGCTGTACATCAACATGTGCACTCAAATACTTGACAACCATGACTGGTATTGCAAGATACCAGCAATCAAACTTGAAAGATATCACAGAGAGTTTTACAGCTTGATTGACCACGCCTACAGTGAGGGCGTTATCAACAAAGCTGAATGGGACTTCTTACGCACCCCACACCCACGTACCCCCACATTTTATGCCCTACCCAAGGTACATAAAAGTCTCACATGCCCACCCGGGAGACCCATCATTTCGGGCAACGGCTCCCTCACTGAACGACCCAGCCAATTCATAGATGGATACCTACGCCCCCATGTCCTTAAACTCCCCAGCTACATCCGGGATACTCCACATCTCTTACAGAACATTGATGGCCTCTGCGTCCCTCTCGAGTCAGCACTCGTGGCAGTGGATGTGGAGGCCCTCTACAGCTCCATACCACATGACAAAGGCCTTTCCTGCATACGACATATTCTCTCCCTCAACAGCCAGTACAACCACAAGACCAACGAGTTCTTACTAGCAGCACTCGAATTCACTCTCACCCACAACTTTTTCACATTCAATGGCTCCCACTACCTCCAGGTGCAGGGCGTTGTGATGGGGACCTCATGTGCCCCGTCGTACGCCAACCTGTACCTGGGGGAGTGGGAGCACATGGTACAGGAATCTGTGCACTTCGCCCCATACATGGAAAATGTCGTCATGTGGTACCGCTACATTGACGATATTCTCCTAGTGTGGAACGGGCCCACATCTCTACTACCTGCACTCCTTCACTCACTCAACAATAATGACTTTAACCTATCATTTACCATGACCTGGGACCAAGTCAATCACATTCCTTGATGTCACCATCTACAAGGATAGTGAGGGCTCCCTCAGTACCAGTCTTTTCAGAAAATCCTCAGCAGGCAACTCCATACTTCATGCCAGTAGTTTTCACCCCCAGCCACTCATTGCTTCCATTCCATACAGTCAGTACCTCCGCACCAGAAGAAACTGTACTGATGATACAACTTTCATCAAAGAAGCCAAAACCTTACAAACACGATTACGTGCCAGAGGTTATTCCAATTCCTGCCTCAAAAAAGCGTATAGGAGAGTTTGGGCCAGAACACGTAATGACATACTATATAATCCTTCAACCAAAAATCCCAAATCCCAACCAATCTCCATCATCACAAGGTTCTCCAACCAACACATGGCCATCAAGAAAGTCATATCCAAGTATTGGCACATGCTCACCATGGATCCATCCATTGGCCCCTTTGTACCCCCTACACCAGCATTTACTTACAGGCGAGCTGGTTCTCTCCGAGACCAACTGGTCTGTAGTGAGTTCAAAGGCAGTGGTAAACACGACCCATGCAAAAACAAAGGCACTTTCACGTGTGGCGGATGCAACTACTGCAGGTTTCTTAACACCTCTAAACACATCACCCTGCCCAATGGCGAACTTTTCAAACCCAGACACTACGCCAATTGCAAAACATGTGGGGTAGTTTATCTGCTCACATGTGAATGCACATGTTTCTACATAGGGAAAACCATCCAAGAATTCTGGCGCAGGGCTTACAGACACATTACAGCCATGCAAACCTGCAACCCAAACTTACCTTTGGGTCGCCACGTCACAAACATACACGAGGGCATCTGTCCAAAATTTTGGTTCATTATCCTTGATCGTGTACACACCGGTATACGAGGAGGAGATATGAACAAAACACTTTTGCAATTAGAACAGAGGTGGATTTTTAGACTCAGAGCCACCCAACCCCCAGGGTTAAATACATGTATATCCTTCAGACCATTCCTGGAGGGCTTCTCATCAGGGGGCTCCGAATGGGAACCCGATGAGATCCCCTCCTAAAAAAAATCTTGAAAAAAATCTTGAGAAAAATTTTTTTTTTTTTTTTGGCATACATCCCTTTATATATATATGTATATATTTTTGGCCACTCCCCCCCTTTCCCTTCCCAGTTACCACAATCACACTCATTCATTGTTCATTTATCCCTTTGTACACAGTTGTATATCCTGTATATAGCATATGTCCTTGCCCCTTGGATTTATACCCACAAGGATACACTATGCATTTTATTTTATTATTATATATTGTATTTTATGTATTTATTGGCTCTTCATTATCCACTATCCTCATCCTTTCCTGCCTACAATCATCTCTCTCTTTATTCATTTCATTCATATTTATTTTTATTTTTCTTCTTTTATTTTTCTTTCACATTTCTCTTCTCCATATCCTGGCCAATTTTTTCACTCTGCTCTTTCTTTCCCTGTATGCATTCCTGTTTGTAGCTCCTGACATTCCACCCACAGCTTGGTCTGTCCTGTCCCTCCTCTCCACACCACAGGGCCGTCCCGCTCCGGCGCGTGCTGCCGGATCTCTTTCCCCACTCGGCGCGGGGGGGCCACCTGATGCAGCTATGTTGCTGCAGGTGGCGTTCTTGTAACCAGGAGATGCTGGATCGCAACCCGGTCCGGCCTCTCCCGACTTCCGCGCCGCGGGCCTTCGGCGCAGGTCTCGGTCCCGCCCCGCCCCGTGCGGCGTACGTCATTACGCCGTGGGATACACGTCACCGCACCCGTAGGCTTGTACATACTCCGGGTGGCGGTGTCCAATGGGGCCGGCGCGTGCGCCCCAGGCTCGGGGGGCGTCTACCTTCCCACCTATTGGCCGCGCCCGCGACCAATCACGGGCGCGACCGCGCCATATGAACGGGCACTCATTCCTCCACAATCCCATGGCATCCTCGGCCGCAGCACGCTGATCCCCACTACATCCAGCCCACACCCGGGACCCCACAAGGTAAGACAACAACTTTTGGCGTCCGCCTCCCCAGGGACTTACTTAGCTCACTCTCCTTCCTAATCGTTGCAGACTGGACCCTGCAGGTTCCCCCTGGTCTGGCATCTTCTGTCCATCATCCCACCTCTGCATTGATCTGGACCATCCTCTGGCCGGCATCACTCTATCCCCCCTGCTTGCAGCACCAGGGACCCCCCGATCCTGGGGGTCACCCAGCTGGGGTAATACACCCGGCCACCCCGGACCCAGGCCTAGACGCACCACTGCTTACAACTCTCCCAGCCTCCCGCCAATATACCACTGACGGGCTTACTCAGGTACTTCTTGTTGTCACTACCTTTTATTGGGTTACCATGCCCCTGGGGTCCCCTTGCACTATTAACAACAACCATGTACACCTCCTTGCCCCCTCATTACCCCACCCTTTCTCCCATCTTTTGCTCCCTACAGATTGGAGCCTGGTGGTCTTTTCTGACGCCCTCTGTTGGGGAACTTTTTTCCTGGCGGCCACGCCGTGGTGGGCACACAAGCCTTGCGGGTTGTGGACCAGGACCAGGACACACCTTTATGTTCAGCGGTGTTACGTCCCTTTCAGACCCCTTTATCTCCCCCTTTTTTTAATATGGATGCAGCATTAGACACATGCCCTCCAAGCAATACTTTATGGTCAGTAATTTACTGTTTTTTTTTTCCATATATATATATATTGTATACTTGCATTCCAACCATTACCTTCTTTATGTTTATATATTTTGTTTACAATACCCTTACAATTGGTTTACTACTGTTTTCTTAATTTATAGACATACCCTTTGCTTGCCGATTCCAATCTGATACCCCTGAGGAAGAGTATATATCTCGAAACGCGTCGGGTACTCCCCGCATATGTGTTCCATGTGTATTGGAGTTCCATGATTGTGAATTGTTTGCACTTGTATTGCTATCTTTTTGTATGTATTACGTATGCTGCATATGTACACCTATGTACCACAGATCCCTTTAAATATCTATACTATTAATAAACACTTTATCATACAATTTCTATATCCTCCATACTCTTTATGACCCATGAGTAGGTGTTCCCTTTAAAAGTCCCGCTAGAGGATTAATTTCCATGTAGCTAGTTTAACTTGGGATGTGGGTTCATCCTACCTTTTAGACCAACCCAGCACCAAACCCCTCCTCGCATCCTGAAAGATGAAGGGAGAAATGTTTTTGTAACCTGTTTTTGTAACCTTGGCCAGATCTGTGCCTTGCCACAATTCTGTCTCTGAGCTCTTCAGTCAGTTCCTTTGACCTCATGATTCTCATTTGCTCTGACATGTACTGTGAGCTGTAAGGTCTTATATAGACAGGTGTGTGGCTTTCCTAATCAAGTCCAATCAGTATAATCAAACACAGCTGCACTCAAATGAAGGTGTAGAACCATCTCAAGGATGATCAGAAGAAATGGACAGCACCTGAGTTAAATATATGAGTGTCACAGCACTCACAATACTTAGGACCATGTGATATTTCAGTTTTTCTTTTTTAATAAATCTGCAAAAATGTCAACAATTCTGTGTTTTTCTGTCAATATGGGGTGCTGTGTGTACATTAATGAGGAAAAAAATGAACTTAAATGATTTTAGCAAATGGCTGCAATATAGCAAAGAGTGAAAAATTTAAGGGGGGTCTGAATACTTTCCGTCCCCACTGTACAACGGCGACTGGTGTTGTGGAGAAACCCTTCTGTGTCCACGAATATAACCTCAATATGGGAGGGGTGGACCTCAACAACCAGTTGTTGGCACCATACCTAATTGCCTGTAAGGCCAGATGCTGGTATAAAAAAGTGTCTGTATACTTATTTTGATTGGCTTTGCTGAACGCTCATGTGCTATACATGAACTGGATCCTTCCTTAAATTCCAGGAAGAGATCATCAGAGTCCTTCTGTTTCCAGACGGTGCTCTGGCCCAACTTCCCAACGCAAATACAGTAAGCTGGCTGAGAGACATTTTCCGCATGTCCTCTCTGGTGCCCCTACCCAAAGAACACCCCAAAGAAGATGTTGTGTCTGTAGAAAGCGCGAATTTAGGCGTGACACCCGCTTTTATTGTCCCTCCTGTCCTGACCAACCTGGTCTTTGCATCAGTGACTGTTTCGAACGCTATCACACACTAGTTGAGTATTAGCGTAGGGTACAGCACCACACAGTCATAGGCACACGTACACAGGGTCTCGAAAGATGTGATGGCCATCACATTTTGAGAGACCCTAATCTGCAACGTTCAGTTTATAGTTTTTTTACAGTTTTTATAAAAGTGAAAAAAAAAATCACACACAAAAACACAAAAAAAATAAAAATAAAAAAGCCAAAAATAGTTGTGGTTGTATTTTTCTTCTCTCTCTCTCTCTCTCTCTATTGTTCTCTCTTACGTTCGCTCTCTACTTTCCACTCTATTGTTCGCTCACTATTGTTCTATATCTATCGTTCTCTCTTGGTTTTATTTTTACTATGTTTTATTGTATTTGCTTTGCAGGTATGATATGTTATACTGTAATGTTTGTTTTATTGTTAACCATCATTTCCTTAGCAGGTATGCCATTCAACTGCAGCGCGGATTTATTTATCTTGACAGCAACAGCGTTTGCTCCCATGATAGATAAAGCCGTGACTACAGCGCTGTAGGAGGTGATTTCACCACCACAGTTAAAAACAAAATGGTGCATGTATGCCCAGCATTAGAAGTGGGTGGATGAAAGGAGGTATTCTAATGGTGGGCATACCCACCGATCAATCTCTTTTTTTCGTTCAGCCCACAGGCTGCATGAAAAAAAGATTACAATGCCCAACAAGGACCAGCAACGTACTGGTATGTTGCTGGACTTTGAGCACAGCTGTCAAAATGGGGTCATTTGAGGGGGGTTGTGACACCTTGGCATTTTATGGCCTTCAAAACTGTGATAGGTAGTGAGGAGTGATATCAAAAATTTACGCCCTTAGAAATCCTGAAGGCGGTGCTTGGTTTTCGGGGCCCCGTACGCGGCTAGGCTCCCAAAAAGTCCCACACATGTGGTATCCCCGTACTCAGGAGAAGCAGTAAAATGTATTTTGGGTGCAATTCCACATATAACCATGGCATGTGTGAGCAATACATCATTTATGCCGAGTACACACGGTCGGACTTTTCGACCGGACTGGTCTGACGGACGCAGACGGACCAAATGCGGCGGACAATCCGATCGTGTGTGGGATTCACCGGACCTTCAGCGGACTTTTCCTGTCGCAAATCTGATGGACTTTAGATTTGGAACATGCTTCAAATCTGTACGTCGTAACTCCGCCGGACCCAGAAATCCGCTCGTCTGTATGCTAGTCCGACGGACAAAAACCGACGCTAGGGCAGCTATTGGCTATCAACTTCCTTATTTTAGTCCGGTGTACGTCATCACGTACGAATCTGTCGGACTTTGGTGTGATTGTGTGTAGGCAAGTCCGTTCGTTTGAAAGTCCATCGGAAGTCCGTCAAAAGTCCGTCGACAGTGCGCTGGAAAGTTTGTCGGACCAGTCCGGTCGAAAAGTCCACCCGTGTGTACGCGGCATTAGTGACTATTTTTTGTAAAAAAATTTTTTTGGCATTATTCAATCACTTAGGACAAAAAAATTAAATATTCAATGGGCTCAACATGCCTCTTAGCAATTTCCTTAGGGTGTCTACTTTCCAAAATGGGGTCATTTGGGGGGGGGGGTTGTACTGCCCTGCCATTTTAGCACCTCAAGAAATTAGATAGGCAGTCATAAACTAAAAGCTGCGTAAATGCCAGAAAATGTACCCTAGCTTGTAGACGCTATAACTTTTGCGCAAACCAATAAATATACGCTTATTGACATTTTTTTACCAAAGACATGTGGCTGAATACATTTTGGCCTAAATGTATGACTAAAATTGAGTTTATTGGATTTTTCTAATAACAAAAAGTAGAAAATGTCATTTTTTTAAAAATTTTCGGTCTTTTTCCATTTATATCGCAAAAAATAAAAATCGCAGAGGCAATCAAATAGGATCAAAAGAAAGCTCTATTTGTGGGAAAAAAAAGGATGCAAATTTTGTTTGGGTACAACATTGCATGACCGCGCAATTACCAGTTAAAGCAGCGCAGTGCCAAATTGTAAAAAGTCCTCTGGTCATTGAGTTGCCAAATGGTCCAGGGCTGAAGTGGTTAATGCTAAGTAGGTCCAATTGTGCACCTGGAGCCCATGGGACATTTGGTCTGTTGAGGGGTCTACTCTCACCGCCAGGAGAAAACCCCCTCAACGGACCCCTTCTCTTAGCCATCAGCAGCTCCTAAGACAATCAGATTTGCACTTATCACCTAAAGACACATTTCCCCTGTTACTGGATGTGCATGGTATGCAAATACTCATAAACAGAGGAAAGAACTCAGCTTCTGGACAATATACCAACAATATAGCACCACATCCCTTGGTTAACCACTTGCCTACAGGGCACTTACACCCATCCTTCCTGCCCAAGCCATTTTCAGCTTTCAGCGCTGTTGCACTTTGAATGACAATTGCGCGGTCATGCTACACTGTACCCAAGCAAATTTTTTATCATTTTCTTCACACAAATACAGCTTTCTTTTGGTGGTATTTAGTCACTACTGGGTTTTTTATTTAAAAACAAAAAAACAAAAATTTGACTAAAAATTGTTTTTTACTTTTTTCTGTCAGTAAATTTTGTAACTAAGTCATTTTTCGCCTTCACTGATGTGCGCTGATGAGGCGGCACTGATGGGCACTGATAGGCTTAACTGGTGGGCATTGATGAGGTGGCACTTATATGCACTGATTGGGTGGCACTGATGAGGAGGCACTAATATGCTGCACTTATGGGCACTGATAGATGGCACTAATATGTGGCACTGATGAGCACTGATAGGTGGCACTGATGGGCACTGTTAGGCAGCACTGGTGGGCACTGATAGGCAGCACTGGTGGGCACTGATAGGCAGCACGAATAGGTGGTACTGATGGGCACTGATGGGAATTGATGGGTGGCACTGATGGGCGACACTGATGGGCATTGATCGACAGCGGTGATGGGCATTGACGGGCAGCACTGATAGGCGGCACTGATTGCCAGCACTGACTGGCATCGCTAATGGGCACTGATTGGTGGCACTTGTGGGCAGTGGTGGGCACTGATTGCAGCCACTGGTGGACACTGATTGCTGGCATTGGTGGGCAATGGTGGGCACTGATTGGTGACACTGATTGGTGATATTGCTATATTGTAATCAGGGCATTGATGATCAGTCCCCTGATTACATTCCTAGATGTCCCCCTGCGTGGAGATGCCGCTGATCGGCTCTCCTCGCCACACACTCTGTCAGTGCTCCACTGTACCCAAACACATTTTTATAATTTTCTTCACACAAATAGGGCTTTCTTTTGGTGGTATTTAATCACTGCTGGGTTTTTTTATTTTTTACAAAAAAAGACCAAAAATTTAGAATAAAAATTGTTTTTTACTTTTTTTCTCAGTAAATTTTGTAACTAAGTAATTTTTCGCCTTCACTGATTTGCGCTGATGAGGCGGCACTGATGGGCACTGATAGGCTTAACTGGTGGACATTGATGAGGTGGCACTTATGGGCACTGATTAGGTGGCACTGATGAGGAGTCACTAATATGCCGCACTTATAGGCATTGATAGGTGGCACTGATATATGGCACTGATGGGCACTGTTAGGTGGCACTGATGGGCACTGTTAGGTGACACTGATGGGCACTGATAGGCGGCACTGGTGGGCACTGATAGGCAGCACTGGTGGGCACTGATAGGCTGCACGGGTAGGTGGTACTGATGGGCACTGATGGGTGACACTGATGGGCATTGATCGACAGCGGTGATGGTCATTGATGGGCAGCACTGATAGACGGCACTAATTGCCAGCACTGACTGGCATCGCTAATGGGCACTATTGGTGGCACTTGTGGGCAGTGGTGGGCACTGATTGCTGCCACTGGTGGGCACTGATTGCTGGCAATGGTGGGCACTGTTTGGTGACACTATATTGCTATATTGTAATCAGGGCACTGATGATCAGTGCCCTGATTACATTCCTAGATGTCCCCCTGCGTGGAGATGCCGCTGATAGGCTCTCCTCGCCACACACTCTGTCAGTGTGAGTCGAGGAGAGCTGATTACCGGCATCTCCGTGTTTACATGTGACCGGCTGTGATTGGACAAAGCGGATCACATGGTTAAAGAGTCGTGGGCGTGGCTCTTTACAGAGATTGGGGTCACCCCGTGAGCGGCCGTTCTGGGACGCCGTCATGTGACGGCGTCCCAGGACGAGAGCCGCACCTCCCTGCCGTCATTTGGCGGCGGGGCGGGTGGCAAGCAGTTAATTTGTATACTGGAGATTTGTGGGATTTTTTTAGGCGCATATTGAATCAATAGAAAAAAAATTATTAAACAATATAAATTTTATTAATACATAAAAACAATGCAGTTGCATTAGAAAAGACTCATGCCATACAGTCTTTTAAGGTACAACACAATGGTGTGGTTCCCAACATGTCTCGCCCTAAAATGGTGCTTCCTCAGGGGGCGCTGTCCAAATGAATATCAGAGCCTTCCCAAGATATATTGCAATTGATAATGGTTCAGGGGATCAAGCAGACACCATAAGACCAAAGACCAGACTGCGGGCAATCACAGGAGGCATGAAAGGACCAGAGAGTCTAGTTTGCAAAAAAGGTGAACACAAGGATGAGAAACTCCTATTTAGGGACACTCAGCACATAATCTGAGGTCCTGTAAGGAGTGTGTTCCTCCTCGTGTTTAGGGCAAAATATGTTGAGGAACCACACCATCGTGCTGTACTTTGAAAGACTGTACTGTATGAGTATTTTCTAATGCAACTGCATTGTTTTATGTACTAATAGAATTTATATCTTTTAATACATTTTATCTTTTGATTTAATATGCACCTAAAAAAATCCCACAAATCTCCAATATACTAATAAACATACCCATATATACTCATACATTTAAACTCAAAAATGTATACATATATTTAAAGTGCCTTGCAAAAGTATTCACCTCCTTGGCTTTTTACCTATTTTATTACATTACAGCCTTTAGTTCAATGTTTTTTTTAATCTGAATTATATGTGATGGATCAGAACACAATAGTCTAAGCTGGTGAAGTAAAATTAGAAAAATATATACATAAAACTATTTTTCAGAAATAAAAAAACTGCTAATTGGCATGTACGTATGTATTCACCCCCTTTGTTATGAAGCCCATAAAAAGCTCTGGTGCAACCAATTACCTTCAGAAGTCACATAATTAGTGAAATGATGTCCACCTGTGTGCAATCTAAGTGTCACATGATCTGTCATTACATATACACACCTTTTTGAAAGGCCCTAGAGGCTGCAACACCTAAGCAAGAGGCACCACT
Organism: Aquarana catesbeiana; assembly: GCF_042186555.1. NCBI lineage: Eukaryota > Metazoa > Chordata > Amphibia > Anura > Ranidae > Aquarana > Aquarana catesbeiana. Next base: position 166,496,586 of record NC_133328.1, on the reverse strand, counting down.
AATCAAACACTGCCATGAAGACCAAGGAACTCTCAAAACAAGTAAGGGACAATGTTGTTGAGAAGTAAAAGTCAGGGTTAGGTTATAAAAAATATCCAAAACTTTGATGATCCCTAGGAGCACCATCTCAATCTATTATAACCAAATGGAAAGAACATGGCACAACAGCAAACCTGCCAAGAGACGGCCGCACACCAAAACTCACAGACCGGGCAAGGAGGGCATTAATCAGAGAGGCAGCACAGAGACCAAGGTAACCCTGGAGGAGCTGCAGAGTTCCACAGCAGAGACTGGAGTAATTGTACATAGGACGACAATAAGCCGTACGCTCCATAGTGTTGCGTTTTATGGCAGAGTGGCCAGAAGAAAGCCATTACTTTCATCAAAAAACAAAATGGCACATTTTGAGTTTGCGAAAAAGCATGTGGGGGACTCCAAAATGTATGGTGGAAGGTGCTCTGATCTGATAAGACTAAAATTTAATTTTTTGGCCATCAAAGAAAACGCTATATCTGGCACAAACCCAACACATCACATCATCCAAAGAAAACCATCCCCACAGTGAAACATGGTGGTGGCAGCATCATGCTGTAGGGATGTTTTCAGCAGTCAGGACTGGGAAACTGGTCAGAGTTGAGGAAAAGATGGATGGTGCTAAATACAAGGATATTCTTTAGCAAAACCTGTACCACTTCCAGCAGGACAATGACCCCAAACACACTGTTAAAGCTAAACACTTGAGTGGTTTAAGGAGAAACATGTAAATGTGTTGGCATGGCCTAGTCAAAGCCCAGACCTCAATCCAATAGAAAATCTGTGGTCAGACTTAAAGATTGCTGTTCACAAGCGCAAACCATCCAACTTAAAGGAGCTGGAGCAGTTTTGCAAGGAGGAATGGACAAAAATCCCAGTGGTAAGATGTGGCAAGTAGGGATGAGCCGAACACCCCCCGATTTGGTTCGCACCAGAACCTGCGAACGGACCGAAACTTCGCACGAACGTTAGAACCCCATTGAAGTCTATGGGACTCGAATGTTCGAAATCAAAAGTGCTAATTTTAAAGGCTAATTTGCATGGTTTTGTCCTAAAAAGGGTTTGGGGACCTGGGTCCTACCCCAGGGGACATGTATCAATGCAAAAAAAAGTTTTAAAAATGGCCATTTTTTCCAGAGCAGTGTTTTTAATGATGCTTAAAGTGAAAAAAAGTGAAATATTCCTTTAAATATCGTACCTGGGGGGGTTGTCTATAGTATGCCTATAAAGTGGCGCGTGCTTCCTGTGCTTAGAACAGTCCCTGCAAAAAATGACATTTTTAAAGGAATAAAAGTAATTTAAAACTGCTTGCGGCTTTAATGTAATGTCGGGTCCCAACAATATGGATGAAAATCAGTGAGACAAACGGCATGGGTGCCCCCCCCCCCCAGTCCATTAGCAGGCCCCTTGGGTCTTGTATGGATATTAAGGGGAACCCCGCACCCAAATTGAAAAAAAGGAAAGGCGTGGGGCCCCAGGCCCTCTGAACAGCAGTATACAGGCAGTGCAAACAAGACAGGGACTGTAGGTTCTGTTGTAATTTTGAACTGGTAAATTTTTAAAGTGTAGCTCCAGCCAAAAAATCTATATTTAAGCTTTCTGGAAAACATAGGGAAGGGTTATCACCCCTGTGACATTAGTTTTGCTGTCTGTGCTCCTCTTCAGAAGATTTCACCTCACTTTCTGTCACAATGACAAATTTGGGGTTTTTAGTGAAACAAGGATTGGTGATAAAGCATCAGTGGAAAGGAGAAACGTTTTTCCCGTGTTAACTCTTACAGGAGAGAATTTCCCTTCCTAGGGGTAGATTTCATCTCACTTCCTGCTGTCTCCTTCCGTTTGCAAGTAGGAGTTGTTTGTAAGTTGGATGTTTGAAAGTAGGGGCTTGCCCTATATACTCTGCAGAAATTTGGGCCTTAGGTGTTGGTGTTGCCACAACACTGTAAGCCCTCACAGGGCCCTGCTGTGAAATATTATATCAAGAATTGTGATTACATGCCCCTGTTGAACAGGGGCAGAAAAATTGGGCCCTTGGTGATGGTGGTGGTGCTGGTGCCACAACACTGTAAGTCCTCACAGTTACTCTTGGTGGGCGCTGGAACGAGCCCTGCTGTGAAATATTAGATCAAGAATTGTAATTACATGCACCTGTTGAACATGGGCAGAAAAATTGGGCCTTTGGTGGTGGTGGTTTTGCTGGTGCCACAACACTGTAAGTCCTCACAGTTACTCTTGGTGGCGCAGAAACGGGCCCTGCTGTGAAATATTAGCTCAAGAATTGTAATTACATGTCTCTGTTGAACAGGGACAGAAAAATTGGGCCTTAGGCACTGGTGCTGGTGCCACAACACTGCAACCCCTCACAGATACTCTAGTTGGAGCACAGGAACGAGCCCTGCTGCAAAGAATTGCATCAAAAATTGTAATTACACGCCCCTGTTAAACAGGGGCTGAAAAAATGGGCCTTAGGCACTGGTGCTGATGCCACAACACTGCAACCCCTCACAGATACTCTAGTTGGAGCGCAGGAACGAGCCCTGCTGCAAAGAATTGTATCAAAAATTGTAATTACACGCCCCTGTTAAACAGGGGCTGAAAAATTGGGCCTTAGCCACTGGTGGTGGCGTCCAGAACCAAAAATATTCTTACAAGCTATCAGCATGATCATTGAGGAAGAGGATAGTCACTCAGCATAACAGGATAGTCACTTAGCATCAGCATAGGCAGTCTTGAAGGGATCTGACATTTAAAAAAAAATTATTTGGTTACATCAGCATCAGGTGCTTGGTATCTGGTGGTGATCCAAGACTGATTCATTTTTATGAAGGTCAGTCGATCGACCGAGTCGGTGGACAGGCGCACCCTGTGATCAGTAACAAAGCCTCCAGCAGCACTGAATGTGCGTTCCGAAAGAACGCTGGATGCAGGACAGGCCAGTAGCTCAATTGCATACTGTGCAAGCTCTGGCCAGTGAACCATCCTCAAGACCCAGTAACCCAGAGGATTTTTGGTGGGAAAGGTGTCCAAGTCAGATCTTGCCCCTAGGTATTCCTGCACCATGTAAAACAGACGCTGGCAATGGTTGCTGGAACCGATCATACCTTGGGGCTACGGACTAAAGAATTGTCTAAACGCATCGTTAAAAAGGCCACCTTCTCCACTGCTCCTTCTTTGACTGACCGAAGCCTCGGCAACACGTTGTCCAGGAACAGGAGTTTGTAAGCTCCCAGTCTCTGGGAACGCGTTGCACAGACCTTTCTGCAAGGCCTCCCGAAGATGTTTCATCCTCTCCTCCCTCTGCGACGGCAAGATAAGGTCTGCAACCTTACTCTTGTAACGTGGATCAAGGAGGGTTGCCAGCCAGTATTGATCCCTCTCCTTGATACCACGAATACGAGGATCCTTCCGCAGGCTTTGCAGGATCAGGGAGGCCATGCAGCATAGGTTTGCTGAGGCATTCGGTCCGGAGTCCTCTGGGTCACTAAGGATGACATGATTCGCAGCCACCTCCTCCCAGCCACGTACAAGTCCATGGGTTTCTTGAGACTGTAAATGATCCCTTAAAGTCTGCTGCTGATGCTGAGTGCCAGGCTCCACCTCCATGCTGACACAATCCTTCTCCTCCTCCTCATCCTCCTCCTCTTCCTGTGTGATCGGCGGGCACGCAGGAACAAGGGGGCCTTGAGAGCTAAGGAAGTCTTCCTCTTTCTGCCTCTGTTCTGCCTCAAGTGCCCTGTCCATTATACCATGCAGCGTGTGCTCCAACAGGTGGACAAGGGGGACAGTGTCACTGATGCATGCACTGTTACTGCTCACCATCCTTGTGGCCTCCTCAAATGGTGACAGGACAGTGCATGCATCCCTGATCATGACTCACTGGAGTGGGGAAAAAAAACAAGCTCCCCTGACCCTGTCCTGGTGCTATAGTCACACAGGTACTCATTGTCACAGGTACTCATTGTTGGCCCTCTGCTGCGTGTGCAGCCACTGCAGCATGGCCAACGTTGAGTTCCACCTGGTGGGCATGTCACAGATTAGGCAGTTCTTGGGCAGGTTAAATTGCACTGGCATTATATTACCGGCGGAAATGCACACAGACTTTCCTGGCCTGCCTCAGGATATCCTGTAAGCCCGGATACCTGCCCAAGAACCGCTGCACCACCAAGTTAAGGACGTGAGCCAAACAGGGCACATGGGTCAGTTGTCCCTGTTGGAGGGCGGAGAGGAGGTTGGTGCCATTGTCGCAAACCACCATTCCTGGCTTAAGTTGGCATGGCATCAACCTGCCCCTGCAGAGTTGACAGAATCTCTGCCCCAGTGTGGCTCCTGTCCCCCAAGCACACCAGCTCAAGCACCGCATGGCATCTTTTGGCCTGCGTACTTGCGTAGCCCCTTGAATGCCTTCGGAGCACCACTGGTTCCGAGGACAAAGCACAGGAAGAGGCCATGGAGGAAGAAGAAGAGGAGGAGGTGGAGGAGAGAGGTGTGTCAAAATCACCAGTACTGGCATTTTGGAGGCGTGGTGGCGGAACAACCTCCAACACTACTGCACCTTGTCCTGCACCCTTCCCAGTTGCCAGCAGAGTCACCCAATGCACCGTGAAACTTAGGTAACGTCTCTGTCCATGCCTGTTGGACCATGAGTCAGCGGTAATATGCACCTTACCGCTGACTGCCCTGTCCAGCGAGGCCAAGACATTCCCTCCACATGCCAGTAGAGAGCCGGAATCACCTTCCGTGAGAAAAAGTGGTGTTTGGGAACCTGCCACTGAGGAACTGCACATTCCACAAACTCACAGAAGGGGGCAGAGTCTACCAACTGAAAAGGCAGCAGTTGAAGTGCTAGCAATTTTGCCAAGCTAGCATTCAACCACTGGGCATGTGGATGGCTGGGAGCAAACTTCTTTCTGCGGTGCAGCAGCTGGGGCAGGGAAATTTGCCTGGTACAATCTGACATCAGTGTACCAATAGCAGATTGCCCGCAAGTACTTGGCTTAGACATACCTAATTCTACACCTTCATTCCTCAGTGCAGGTCTCAGAGAGGACTGAAGGTATAGTGGGGTTGGAGATCCCAGCTGTTGAGGAGCAAGGAGAGGTCCTCTTTGTTCTTTGGTGTGGGTCTTTTAGGTACGCTTGCCAACAAACTGCATGGCAGGTCAACATATGTCTGGTCAAGCATGTGGTGCCCAAGCGGGAGATGTTTTGGCCACGCGAGATACGATTGAGACATATGTTGCAAATAGCAGCTGTGGGATCTGATGCACTCGTCTCAAAAAGGCCCACACCAAAGAACTTTTGGAATAACGCGCAGAGACAGCAGCGCCCTGCACATGCGGAGCTCTGCGGTGTGATGCAGTCAGTTGCCCTTAGGCTGGCCCCTGGAGGGCATCCTGCCTCGTTGGTGGTGATGTGCCTCCTCCTCCTTCTCCTCCTCTCTCCTATCAGGCACCCACGTGGAGTCAGTGACCTCATCATCCCCTCCCTCCTCATCACAGGAGCAAACCTGGCAGTATGCTGCAGCAGGGGAAACATGACTGCCAGATTGCTGTCCTTCTTGGGCACCCCCTCTGTCTGGGCTCACGTTACTGCCTTCCTCTAGCTGAGTGCCTTCATCGGAGCCTTCAAAATGCTAGGCATCCTCCTGGAGCATGTACCCAACACTGTGGTCAAACAGTTCGGGGGACTCCTCAGGAGGACATGGTGGGGCTAGGGAAGGAGTCACTGATGCCATTGAGCTGAGGGAAGAGGCCGCATTGGCAGCTGCTTTGCCAGACAAAGTACCCTGAGCCCGGGTGAGAGAGGATGAGGAGGATGAGGATGGCTTGGTCATCCACTCGACCAAGTCTTCCGCATGTTGCAGCTCAACACGGCCAGCTGCTGAAAAAAAGGCCAAGCGTGTCCCACGGCCACATACTGATGAGTATGCACCGTGTCCACGACCAGCACTGTTGCCTCTAGACACAGAGCCTGCTTGCCCTCTTTTATTGGCTTGTGACTGTCTGCCTCTCCTTGTTGGCCTTCCAGACATACTATTGGCATGCAGTGAGATGTAGCTGCACAAAACTGGGATGTATATATATATATATATATATATATATATATATATATTTATATACACCGATTATCCCCTTCTCGCCCAGTGTACGCAGATGTGCGTACTCGGCTTTCCGGGGTTATACCGGGATGATGCCCGCAGCTGCAGGCATCATTCCGGTACTGTTTTGTAAAGCGGGCAATAGGCTTTCCTGGTATAATAACCGATGCGGCTAAAAGCCGCTCGGCTGTTATACCGGAGGAGCGGGAGGGGACGTCCCATCTCCCGCCGCTCTTACCGGGCCTCCCGTTCCATCGGCTGCCTTCGGCGGCTGGGGGCAGGCTGGAACCAAGCCGTGAGCGTCAGTCATCAGATCTCAATCCTCTAGAGCATATGACAGCGGGGCGGTGCCACTCTCGTTCTGGGCCGACGTCATATGATGGTGGCCCATTCAAACAGGGCATGCATGCGATCGCGGGCGCGCAGCCCTGCACTGTCAGTGGCAGCGTGTCCCCGAGATGCAGCGTGTCACTGACAGGAGTGAACAGCCATTGGGCATGGCTGTTTACCACGTGATCGGCCTCGATTACTTCACGGACGATCACAAGTGGTACTCCCTTCCTAAGACCGGCCATGCACGCGATCGGGAGCTCGCATCGCGGCCATGTTGGTGGCGGTGTGTTCCCAGGAATACTGCTCGTCATTGACAAGGGTAAACAGCCAATGGCTGGCGGCTGTTTACTACGTGATCGGCTGTGATCCATTCATTCGGTTACTACCTGTTACCGTCTCTTCTCTCTTCACACACCGTTTCCAGTGTCAGGAGAGAAGAGCCAGGAGCAGTGTGTCCACACCAACACCACACAGTAAAGAGAACCTGTCTCATCGCCCCTACCCCCCATTGCAGCTGTCACCCAACAGTCACCACATAAGTGCCCATCAGTGCTTGTAAAAGTGCACCTGTCATCCATCAGTGCCCATAAAGTGCACCTGTCACCCATCAGTGCCCATAAAGTGCACCTGTTATCGTCAGAGACTGCCATCAGCGGTGTACCTGTCACCCATCAGTGACCATCGACAGTGACCGTCATCAGTGACCCATTCGTGACCCTCATCTGTCTCCTATCAGTCCCATAAAGCGCACCGGTCACCATCAGAGACCACTATCAATGACAGTCACCCGTCACCTGTCACCCATCATTGACTGTCACCTGTCACCCATCAGTGACCGTTACCTGTCACCCATCAGTGACCGCCACCCATCACCTGTCGCCCATCAGTGACCCTCATCTGTCATCTGTCAACCAGTGTCGCCAACCTACCAGATTGAAATTTACTGGCACAACCCCCAAGATTTACTGGCACCACCAAGTTTTTACTGGCATTTCACAAAAGTTCCAAAATTACATTTTTAGTTCTAAATTTCAGTATTTAGGCTACAAACAGGTATGCTAGGCAAATAGTAATGTGATTTAAGGTAGATATTAAGGTAAAAAAACATATTTTTGTTATTTTCAACATAATAAGGAATTATCTAGTCCAATCACCTCCTGCCTCCATCACCTGTCACCATTACTCCCTGCCTCCAACACCCCCTGCCAGACTGCCTCCATCCCCCTCTGCCACCAACACCACCTGCTCCAGTCCATCCCCCTCTGCCTCCATCCCCCTCTGCCACCAACACCACCCGCTCCAGTCCACCCCCCTCTGCCACCATCCCCTTCTGCCACCGACCCCCTCTGCCACCATCATACCATGTCTCACCCCCCCCCTCTGCCTCCATCCCCCTCTGCCACTATCTCCCTCTGCCACCATCACCACCTGCTCCATCCCCCTCTGCCATCATCACCCCCTGCCAGACTGCCTCCACCCCCCTCTGCCACCATCATACCATGTCTCCACCCCCCCCCTCTGCCACCATCACTCCCTGCCTCCATCTCCCTCTGCCACCAACACCACCTGCTCCAGTCCATCCCCCTCTGCCACCATCCCCTTCTGCCACCAACCCCCTCTGCCACCATCATACCATGTCTCCACCCCCCCCCTCTGCCACCATCACCCCCTGACACCATCCCCCCTCTGCCAGACTGCCTCCATCCCCCTCTGCCACCAACACCACCTGCTCCAGTCCATCCCCCTCTGCCACCAACACCACCTGCTCCAGTCCATCCCCCTCTGCCACCATCCCCTTCTGCCACCGACCCCTCTGCCACCATCATACCATGTCTCCACCCCCCCTCTGCCTCCATCACACCCTGCCTGCATCCCCCTCTGCCACTATCTCCCTCTGCCACCATCACCACCTGCTCCATCCCCCTCTGCCATCATCATACCCTGCCTCCACCCCCCTCTGCCACCATCACCCCCTGCCAGACTGCCTCCACCCCCCTCTGCTACCATCACCCCCTGCCAGACTGCATCCACCCCCCCCTCTGCCACCAACACCACCTGCTCCAGTCCATCCCCCTCTGCCACCAACACCACCTGCTCCAGTCCATCCCCCTCTGCCACCATCCCCTTCTGCCACCGACCCCCTCTGCCACCATCATACCATGTCTCACCCCCCCCCCCCTCTGCCACCATCACACCCTGCCTCCATCCCCCTCTGCCACCATCACCCCCTGACACCATCCCCCCTCTGCCAGACTGCCTCCATCACACCCTGCCTCCATCCCCCTCTGCCACCATCCCCCCTCTGCCAGACTGCCTCCATCACACCCTGCTTCCATCCCCCTCTGCCATCATCACCCCCTGCCACCATCCCCTCTGCCACCATCATACCCTGCCTTCACCCCCTCTGCCACCATCACCCCCTGCCACAATCCCCCTCTGCCACCATCATACCCTGCCTCCACCCCCCTCTGCCACCATCCCCCTCTGCCAGACTGCCTCCATCCCCCTCTGCCTCCATCCCCCTCTGCCACCAACACCACCTGCTCCAGTCCACCCCCCTCTGCCACCAACACCACCTGCTCCAGTCCACCCCCCTCTGCCACCATCCCCCTCTGCCACCAACACGACCTGCTCCAGTCCATCCCCCTCTGCCACCATCACCATCTGTCACCGTCGGCTGGGCTGTCACTCTATCCCAGACTCCCCCCGGTTCCCGTAGACTCTGGATTGCCTGGTCCTGGATGCAGGGCTCCCCTCCATTCCGCCGGCGCGTGCTGCTCAGCCTCCGAGACCTGCTGCTCCAGTCCAGTGCTCCAGATTAGTGTTACAGACTTTAAATGTTGGTGCGCCTGGTGGCGGGATGTGCTAATACATCACTCGCCTTGCCACCAGTAAAGTGCGCCAGCGCCGCTCAGCCTCCGTGAGATCCGCCCCCCCCCCCCGCCGGCCGAATAGAGGATCTGCTCGGCAAGCTCCGGAACTGCGCATGCGCAGTTCCAAGCCGGACCGATCATGGCTATTTTTTACTGGCACATTCCCGCTACTACGGACATTTACGGGCGGGGAAAAAAGTGCCCGTTTTTACGGGCTGCCCGTAAAAATACGGGCTGTTGGCAACACTGCTGTCAACTATCAGTGAACATCACCTGCCACCCGTCTGTCACCCGTCACACAGCACATCAGTGACCATCACCAGCCACCCGTCGCACAGCCCATCAGAAAAATGTCCAAAAGAGTATATACCAGTGAGGAGGCGTTCCAGATCCTCTCAATGACTGATGTGAGCAGCGGGGAGTTCTCATCAGATTCAAATGCCAATTCCGATTCTGAATCAAATTCAGCATTTGAACTGATTGATAGTAGTAGATTGGCAAATTAATCAGGGGAAGAATGGATCCCTCCTAAAAGGGCACGACGCTCTGGAAACCAGGTATCCACCAGCAATATACTCCAGGATTGCTGGAAGTGGCAGCGGAGGAGTACAGCCACCCACCATCCTGAGGATAGCCGGGCGTTCCCGTTGAAGCCATCTGAGGATTCCAGTGTCCAGTCCCATTGGTTGTTCACACAACACAAGCCGTTTGACTCACAGAACATATGTTCTTGTGGGTTCAAACGTTCTGGTAAGCCTCCCAGCTTTTGGTGGTTTGGTATTTCTCACTTCAATTACACACCTTGTTCACCGTTATGATCTTCACATGAAGTTTTTGAACTTATTTCATATGGGATTTTGAACTACACTTTGGAATAAATTCTTTCACTTGAACTTTCTCTGGACAGTCATCACCAGTCACTGTTCAATATATTTGTATTTTTATTTGTATTTTTCATCAGTGATTATTGGGGTTTGGTACCCTTTTATCTGATATTTGTGTTGAATCACGTTTCCCACACAAGCGCTACACTATTTGTATCCATGGTCTTGCCAACCCAACATGGCTGCGTTCTGACTCAGGATCAGCAACAATTCCTCCTTTGACTGCACAGCCAGGTGTGTAGGCCAATATCCCAGATTTTACAGAAATCAATTGTTTTTATTTATTTTTGCCTGACACTGCTGCAATTCATCGTGGACCAGACCAATTTATATGCCCAGCAGCATATTGCCAATAACCCCCAATCATCATACACCCGTCCCTTTGAGTGGAAAGATTTGACTCTAGAGGAGTACAAAGTGTTTATGCTTCCTTCATTTCAGCGACAACACCCAGTGCCCTCCCCGCAATCATCCAAATTACGATAAGTTACATAAAATTTGACTACTCATAAATTTCTTTTCCCAACAATTTGCAGAACTCTATTTCTCCAATCAGCATATATGTGTAGATGAGTCCCTGGTACCCTTTTCAGGCCGGCTAGGAATAAAGCAATACATTCCTAGCAAAAGGGCCAAATACGGACATTTTTTTTAAGCTTTGTCATGGGATATCTGTATGCTTTCTGCATATAGGAAGGAAGAGGTTCCCAGCTGCAGCCCCCTGAGTACCCGGCCTACATGGGCACAACTGGTAAAATTGTATGGGACCTGACATACCTACTGCTGAAAAAAGGTTACCACATATACCTGGATAACTTCTACACCAGCCTGCCCCTTTTCAAACACCTATACCTCGCAGAAACCCTGGCCTGTGGAACTTCCAGAAATAATAGGAAGGGCTTCCCACAAGCCATAGTGAATAAAAAACTGCAAAGGGGAGAAAGCGCAACTTTGAGATGCAACGAAGTGCTGGCTTTGAGGTGGAAGGATACCAGGAATGTGTACATGATGTCCACCATCCATGATGACACTGCAATTGAAGTTCAGAGATGATGAGGTCCCATTGAAAAGCCAACGTGTACAAGATTACAATATCTACATGGAGGGAGGTGGATTTCAACGACCAAATGCTTCAGCCCTATTTGCCAATAAGGAGGTCCCGTTTCTGGTACAAGAAAGTAGCAATCTATTTAATTCATTTGGCCATTTATAATGCCTACATGATTCACACCAATACCAGGGAAAGCCCTGCCCACTTCCTAAAATTCATCGAAGAAGTTGTCACGTCCCTCATTTACCAACAAAGACCCCCCCCCCAGAAAAGAAAACCTTCGTTCTGATGCTGTTAGACGACTTAATGAGCGCCACTTCCAGGACAACATTCCACCATCTGAAGCAGGTCAAAGACGCCAAAAAATATGTTGAGTATGCAGCAAAAGAGGATTTCGAAGAGATACCAGCTACCATTGTCCCCAGTGTCCTTCCGAACCTGGCCTTTGCATTGGTGAATGCTTCAGATTGTATCACACATCCCTAAAATATTAGCCCATATTCTTAACCATTTCCCCATTTTCATCATCTGTGCTGACCATTTCCCATGCTTCCTCAAATAACCATACCACTGCCTTCCATGTGAACTGACCCTGGCCTGTTTTTGACTATGCCTCTGCCTACTGCTTGGACTTCTTCCATGTGAACAGACCCTGGCCTGTTTTATCAACTACGCTTCTGCCCACTGCTTGGACTGCTTTCACGTGAACTGACCCTGGCCTGTTTTATGGACTATGCTTTTGCCTACTGCTTAGACTGATCTGTTGCCCTGCTACTGTAGTACACAGGGGTTTCACGTGTGAGGAGCTCCAGGAATGTTTTTCCGGATGGAGAAAATTTTTTTTGTTTTCGGAATTTCCGGATTAGGGTCAGGAGTCCGGGGGCTTCATAGAGATTTGGGTGGGTGAAGCCTCTACCCCTGTGCCCCTGTGCACAAGTCTTACCTGATTGCAGCCCTCAGCCTGCTGCTGACTTACTGCCATCATGCCTCTGGACTAGGGATGAGCTTTGAGTTTGAGTTGAACTCATGTTCGACTTGAACATCGGCTGTTCGCTAGTTCGCCGAACAGCAAACAATTTGGGGTGTTTGCGGGAAATTGGAAAGCCGCGGAACACCCTTTAAAAGTCTATGGGAGAAATCAAAAGTGCTAATTTTAAAGGCTTATATGCATGGTATTGTCATAAAAAGTGTTTGGGGACCTGGGTCCTGCCCCAGGGGACATGCATCAATGCAAAAAAAAGTTTTAAAAACTGCCGTTTTTTTGGGAGCAGTGATGCTTAAAGTGAAACAATAAATGTGTAATATTCCTTTAAATTTCGTACCTGGGGGATGTCTATAGTATGCCTGTAAAGGGGCGCATGTTTCCCGTGTTTAGAACAGTCTGACAGCAAAATTACATTTTAAAGGAAAAAAAGTTATTTAAAACTACTTGCGACTATTAATGAACTGTCGGTCCGAAAATACACTTAAAAGTTCATTGATAAAAACGGCATGGGATTTGCCCACAGGGGAACCTCAAACCAAAATTTAAAAAAAAATGGCGTGGGGGTCCCCCTAAATTCCATTCAAGGCCCTTCAGGTCTGGTATGGATATTAAGGGGAACCTGCGCCAATTTTTTTTAAAAAATGGTGTGGGGGTCCCCCTAAATTCCATACCAGGCCCTTCAGGTCTGGTATGGATATTAAGGGAAACCCTGCTCCAAAATTTTTTAAAAAATGGCGTGTGGTCCCCCCCAAATATCAATACCAGACCCTTATCTGAGCACACAACCTAGCAGACCGCAGGAAAAGAGGGAGGGACGAGAGAGCGGCCCCCCTCCTGAACTGTACCAGGCCACATGCCCTCAACATTGGGAGGGTGCTTTGGGGTAGCAGCCCCCCAAAGCACCTTGTCCCCATGTTGATGGGGACAAGGGCCTCATCCCCACAACCCTTGGCCGGTGGTTGTGGGGGTCTGCGGGCAGGGGCTTATCGGAATCTGGAAGCCCCCTTTAACAAGGGGACCCCCAGCTCCTGCCCCCCGTGTGAAATGGTAATGGGGTACAAAAGTACCCCTACCATTTCACAAAAAAGTGTCAAATGTTAAAATTGACAAGAGACAGTTTTTGACAATTCCTTTATTTAAAGCCTTCTTCTTTCCATCTTCTTTGGGTCTTCTTCTTTCCTTCTTCCTTTGGTTTCTTCCTCCATCTTCTTCTTCCTCTGGTTCTTCCTCCGATCCTCTGCTTCTTGCTCCGGTGTTATCTTTCGGCATCTTCCTCCACGGCGTCTTCTTCCCCGCTTTTTTCTTGGGCCGCTCATCATCCATGGGAGGCTCCCACTGTGTGACGCTTCTCTTCTTATGACACTTCTTAACTAACGGAGGGCGGGGCCACCCGGTGACCTTGCCCCCCTCTGATGCATGGGGACTTGGCGGGGACTTCCCTGTGGCTTTCCCCATGATGTCAGAGGGGCAGGGTCACCCGGTTACGACTATAGACAATATTCCTGCCTGCTGCCTGGATAATTACTATTGTTGTCGCTAAGCACATCCCTGCCTGCTGCCTGGACCAATTCTCTCCTCTGTGGACACTACTAAAACCACAGGTAATACTTTTTTTTTTACTCTTTCCTCAATAGAATTTATTTTGGAGTGTAATTTCTGGTATGTAAATGCTATGTGTTAGAAATATGAAAGGCCTTCAAAAATGATAGGTTGTCAGCAAATTGGATGTGAGATTTATTTTTTTCCACATTTTTTCCAACAACTTCTGGAAAAAAATGAACCATTCAAAAGTCTCATTATGCCTCATAGATTATACGTTGGGGTGTCTGCTTTCCAAAATGGGGTCATTTTGTGGGCGTTTCCATTGTCCTGGTGCTCCAGGGCCTTCAAAAGTGTAATAGGTGGTTGAGAAATGAGATGTGTAATTTATGCTTGTAGAACGCCTGAAGGTGCTACTTCAATGGTGGGCCTCTGTATGTTGCTAGGCTGTGTAAAAGTCTCACACATGTGGTATTGCCATAATCAGGAGGAGTAGCAGAATGTATTTTGGGGTGTCATTTTTGTTATGTACATGCTATGTGTTGGAAATATCTTAAAAATTGACAACTTTGTGGAACAAAATGCGGTTTCCTTTTTTTTCCACATATAAAGGAGGATGTAGATGTGGCGCTGTTCTGATTAGGAAAGAGAGTGGTTTATAATAAAGCTGCTGTGTTACACCCTCTGCGATCTTCCAAAACCAGATGTGAATAGTGAGGAGATTAATAAACAGAATGGCAAAAAAATTGTGTAGTTGATAAATTATCAGCAGGAGGTACCTAGACCTGTGTGTGCACCCCCAGCAGGGTGTGGTACTTAAACCAATATACAGATATGCTATCCTCTAATGGCTATGTCCAGATCAAAAGAGGGAGTAATTGGATGAATATCAGCATCAATGTGCATATACTCTCCACAGGGTGTGGTGTCCTGTGAAATATTAATCAGGTGTGTTGCCCCCTAATATCCACGTCTGGATTTCAGAAAGAGGAATAAGTGTGCATAAAGGAAACACCAATAATGGCTTTCCTATATTGATGCTAGATCCTCTATGTAAGACCGGTGTCTGGGGTAAAAGCTGGTGTCTAAATGTGATGCTAATTTGTGATAAAGAAAATGTGTCTAGGATGTGTTGCACCCTCTGGCAGCTGATTGACAATATACCCATATATTTTTTCAAAAGACTCATTATGCCTCATAGATTATATATTGGGGTGTCTGCTTTCCAAAATGGGGTCATTTTGTGGGCGTTTTTATTGTCCAGGTGCTCCAGGGCCTTCAAAAGTGTGATAGGTCATCATATAATTATATGTGTAATTTATGTCCCTAGAACACCTGGTGCCCCTTGCATGTTGGGCCTCAGTATGTGGCCAGGCTGTGAAAAAGTCTCACACATGTGGTATCGCCATATTCAGGAGGAGTAGCAGAATGTGTTTTGGTGCGTAATTGCAAGCATGCATATGCTGTGTGAGAGAAATAACCTGTTAATATGACAATTTTGTAAAAGGAAAAAAAAAAAAAAAAAAAAAACACAAATCTTCAGTTTGCAAAGAATTGTGGGAAAAATTACAACGTAAAAAAAAACTCACCATGTGACTTACTAAATACCTTGGGATGTCTACTTTTCAAAAAGGGGTTATTTGGGGGGTATTTGTACTTTCCTGGCTGCTTTCACACTGAGGCGTTGGCGGTAAAGCGCCGCTATTTTTAGCGGTGCTTTACCGTAGTTTTTCCGGAGGTTTTCGGCCGCTAGCGGGGCACTTTTAGGGTTTGCCGGCAGTTCAGCGGCGCTGCCCGTTCATTTCAATGGGCAGGGGCGCTTTAGGAGCTGTGTATACACCGCTCCTTCACCGTTCCAAAGATGCTGCTTGCAGGAGTTTTTTTAATGTCCTGCCAGCGCATCGCCTCAGTGTGAAAGCACTCGGGCTTTCACACTGAGACTGCAGGGGAGCCGTTTTTCAGTCGCTTTACAGGCGCTATTTTTAGCCCAAAAGAGATAGAAAAATGCCTCAGTGTGAAAGGGGTCTATAACTTTCACAAAGACAAAAAAATTTACACTAATTAGGGTTATTTTTACCGAAGATATGTAGCCATATAAATTTTAGCCAAAATTTATGAAGAAAAATGACTAATTTGCAAAATTTTATGACAGAAACAAAGAAAAAGGCATTTTTCACCAAATTTTCAGCCTTTTTTTATTTATAGCACAAAAATAAAAAAACCACTAGTGGTTAAATACCACCAAAAGAAAGCTCTATTTGTGTGAAAAAAACGATGCACATTTCATTTGGGTACAGTGTTTCATGACTGAGTAATTGTCATTCAAAGTGTGAGAGCGCTGAAAGCTGAAAATTGGTCTGGGCAGGAAGGGGGTGAAAGTGCTCTTCACACCTATGGAAGTGGTTAATGGGCCACTCAAAGTGATCACACACATAGGTGTGAAGGAGCGCTCAAGGAACTCCATCTTAATCTGTCTGGTTATAGTCTCTGGTTGCTCCTGGAATCCCAA
Source organism: Aquarana catesbeiana (assembly GCF_042186555.1). Lineage (NCBI taxonomy): Eukaryota > Metazoa > Chordata > Amphibia > Anura > Ranidae > Aquarana > Aquarana catesbeiana. Next base: position 166,480,283 of record NC_133328.1, on the reverse strand, counting down.
CTTCATAGAAGATTTGTGATGACATGTAAATAGTTTTCATCAATAAAAGACTCTGCTGTGCTTTTATTTTGAACCACAAGATTGAGGGGCCAGTGTGGAATCTGTAATATTTAGACCTCAGAGACACAAAACTTACAAAAATTGCCAGGTACACCAGGTCATTTTCTGGCAATGACCACAGTAGTCACTAGTTTCTGTGCCCATATTTCAGAAACAGTAAAAGTTAAGATAGGTTAATTTCTTAGTAAGCAATTTCAAGGCAAAATACACATTATATGATGATAATCAAAATAGTTTTTCTCTATCAATATAAAAATTGTCCAGGTTATTCTCAGAAAACTCAAGTTTTAATATCCTTGGAAGACTCTAGTTATGATGAACCAGATTTAGTCTTTGCGTCTTTTCTAGCAGTGCTCATATATTTGTTCTCATCTTATTTATCAACAAGGAAATGAACTTGTTCCTTTTATTCATGAATGCGGATCATAATGGTTATTTATCTAAAATTATATCCTGGTGCTATTAGTCTACCGGGCAGATTTCCAAAGAAATACAGGCATCTTCTATTACCTTGTTATGAAGCTGAAAGTAAGATTAATGAGCAAACATAAACATGAATCTTGTAGATACATCAGTAATACCTCTGTTATGAATAGCCTCTTAAAGGAAACAAAATATATCCTACTTAGAAGGCATGTTTATGTCTCCATAAATGGGCAATAAACCATAGCTACCTCAATAATTCTGTGCTGAGTACCTGTTTGTACAACATGATAGCACCTGAGTGGCAGATTTTAAAAATTTGGAAAATCATCTCCTATCCATTTTGATAATTTTTGTGGCTTAAAGTGGAGGTAAACCCTCTTATGGGTTTCAGCCAAGGAAGCTGCCATCTTGGCCTCTGTTTAATCTTTAATTGCCATGATGCTGCACATGTGATCAGTTATGACACCAGCCATTGGATGGCTTGAAATTTTGGCTGAGAGCACAACTAATGTGACAGTTACATTTCCAGCATGTATCGGGGAACAGGGCTGTCTTTAATGCATGGCAAGGGGCAGCTGCCCCGGGCCCGGTCATTGTTATGGGGCCCAAAGCAGCTGCCCCTTGAGCCCGTGCTGCCCTCAAATAGATGATAAGTGGATTTGGTTATCAATCAGGAGATGAGGGCGAAATTGAATGTTGGGGGCACTGGTGATTGGTTGGGTGTTATGTCTGCAGCCTGTGTGGTGATTGACCAGCTCGGTAAGGAAAACCTTGTCTGGGGAGAACACCTGTCAGTCCTGGGTACAATCACACTGACCCCTCACAATGTCTGACAAGCCACAGACCACTGGTCCGCTAAAGAACTTCTTCACTGGAGGGTTCGGTGGGGTGTGCCTGGTGTTCGCCTGACATCCTCTGGACACTATTAAGGTGAGACTGCTGGGGGGTTGGGGGGGGCAATGCAGGGGTCTGTAGAGAGAGAGGGGGGTCCTGTGTAATGCCGGGGGTAGTATGGGGAAGGGTCCTTTGTAATGATGGGAGTAGTATGGGGAGAGGGGGTTCTGTGAAATGATGGGGGGAGAGGTCCTGTGTAATGATGGGAGTAGTTTGAGGAAAAGGGTCCTGTGTAATGATGGGGGCTCAATGTTTGCCAAGAGTCCAATCAGTATTACAGATGGTCCTGGCCGGGAATGTAATTTTTTTTTTATACTGTTAAATCGATGGGTTTACTACCGCTCTAAAATAACCTAATTTATCAAAATATAGTGGGTTAAAAGTTGTAGAGATAGGGAATGCTAGAGATAGAGGAATTCAAGACAAAATAATGACGCAGATAAAACAAAGCCCCAACTTTCATTCATTTGGAGGGACAGTCCCTTTTTCCTCTTTTCTTGATAGTTATCCCTCTTTTTTGTTTTATGTATAGACCTCTTTAAAATAAATGTGTTTAACTTCCAAATGTGTTATACTACACAAAAAAGTTTAACCATTTTTTAAATGTAAAAACTAAAAAAATTAGGCAGTGCAGTGGCTAAATGGTTAGTACTCCCACCTAGCAACACTAGGGTCATCATTTTGAATCCCAACAGGGTGTCAGCATAAGTTTCCTCTGGTTACTCCAGTTTCCTCCCACACTCCAAAGACATGCTGGCGCTGGTCTACATTGGCCCTAGTATGTATGAATGTGAGTTAGGGACCTTAGACTGTAAGCTTCTTGAGCCAGGGACTGGTGAGAATGTACTATATACTGTGTACAATTTTTCTTGTGTACCTCTTCAGTACTGTTTATTTCCTGTGTTGGTTATTTACTCTTTTTCTTTTCATTTATTTTTCATGTAGCACATTTATTATATTGTTTTCTCTTGCTGGGCTTGATGTGTCTGCAAACTATTAAGCCTTCTATCCTTCATGTGAATTTGCATCTTTTTTGTTAGTCTTTATCTGCAGTCCAGTCTCTATCTCCTGATTTACATATGGTAAACTTTGAGGCTTGTGTCAACAGGCCCTGGACTTGTGTCAATAGCATCAATCTAATATCAGTTTGAGATGCTTCTAAGATCATTTAGAATGAATTGACAGCTGTTTTTTGAGGTGCAGTCTGGCTGCATGTGTGCAGCGTGGCTCAATTATGTCACTTTCTTTACAAACATTAAAGTGGTTGTAAACCCTCTACTGCAACTTTATGTCATTGTAATCTACACTGATAATGCTGCTGATCTGTGCCTGTGAAACCTCACTTACTTGTAAAATCTTCTCACAATCCTTTCTGCAATAGTTTATGACATCACCGGCGCATGCGCAGTCCGTCGTTTGACTCACGGCACGCTATGTGTGCCATTTCCGTGTCAACAGTGTTATTTCCCCTGTGTGTTCTGCCGAGAAAGTTCCCCTCGGCGGATAAGGACCCCCCTCTACTGCGCAGGCGCAGCGCTTGCGCATTAGGAACAACAAGGGATCCGCAGAAAAGAGCTGAAGCTGAACACCTGAGTCAGCTGTACACGGCGCCTGCGTGCGAAGACTATTTTAATAAAAAAGAGTTTGTAACAGGCCCCTCGCGGGCTCGCTACACTCGCCACGCTTCGGGCACGGCCTCGCTGCGCTCGGCATATTATTATACTAACTCTATGTCCACTTGGATGGTGGGGCTTTAACGTGGACATAGGGTAGAATGTAGTGCGCAGGCACCGTGTACAGCTGACTCAGGCCTTCAGCTTCGGCTCTTTTCGGCGGCTCCCTTGTTGTTCCTACTGAGCAAGCGCTGCGCCTGCGCAGTAGAGGGGGGGGTCCTTATCCGCCGGGGGAACTTTCTCGGCAAGACAACGGCACAGCACCGGAGCCTCACGATACTGTGGCTTCCCCCATCTGCTTCCTGGTTCTCCCCTTGTGACTGTGAGACGTCACACAGGGGGAGTGAACCAGGGCATCTCAGAGACATCCATAGAAGAAAGCAGCTTGAGATAGAGGCTTGAATATCATGCGATCGCGCATGTGCAAGATTTCGGCAGGGGAATGACGTCCACAACAGACAGAAAAAAGAGCAAAGAGGGCGCTGCCGATTCCAGGAAGAGGACATAATTTAACAAATGAAGAAAAGATCATTGCAAAGCTCTTTCAAGCAAACAAAAGCCTGTTGACACAGGTAAAAGTAAAAAGAAAACTGCACTTATGCAACAAATAATTTCAAGTGCAAAAGCAGAAAACACACTGTGAGATATTTATTATAGTCGGAAATCCTGTAAATCAACATTTGCTAATTAAGAAAACAAAAATAAATTTCAACAATTGCCAAAGATAAGTAAATGTCCTAAAGAAAATGACATGACAGTCCACAATGTGTGTGAATGAGTGAGAATCTCAAAAATAAGTGTGACGACAGACCAGGAACCTCCAACAGATGGTCAAAAATGCAGGCTTACCAAACAATACAGAAGTCATAAAAGGCATATGTTATAAGGATCCAGGCCAGCCACATCTTCCCAGCAACTCCTTGCAGAAAAGGGTAGCCTGGTTGCTCATGTAGCTACTTCAAGCCACCAGTCACATATGCTCAGAACAAAAACAAAAGCAGACACTCCACATAGGGTAAAACCTCACAACATAATTTAATAATATAATATATATTTATTCATGTGTAAATAGCACTTACAAGCATCACAGGGTAATTGCGCATTGAAAAATCAACTCCGGCCGGCATACAGACAAACTTCAGTTCTGGTTGCACAATGACGTCAGTATGTTGCTCCACCCCAAACATTTCGTCATACATGACATCTTCTGGGGCCCCAGAATTAAAGTGGTTGTAAACCCTTTCAGACCACTTTGACCTACAGGTAAGCCTAGATTAAGGCTTACCTGTAGGTCCAAGAAATATCTCCTAAACCTACACGGTTTAGGAGATATTCGCAGAAAGACAGGCACCGCTGTCTACGGCGCATGCACCGTAGACAGCGGCGTGCAGGCACATGCACCGTAGACAGCGGTGTGCAGGCGCACTGAGCATGCCGATGCTAATGGCGATACGCCGTTAGTGGTGGCTCCCGTGCGCATGTGCGGGAGTGACATCATCGCGGCTCCGGCCAATCACAACGCCGGAGCCACGATACCCGGAAAGAAGATGGACGCTCCGTAGCAGAGGGGACAGCGGTTACATCGCAGGCTCCTGTGTCAGGTAAGTGACACATAATGGGCTACTATGTGATGCATAGTAGCCCATTATGCTTTACCTTTGCAGGGAAACAAAGAGGAAGTAAACCCATGATATTTGTGTATCTGTGCATGGACATCATACAACAGCCTGTATGCTCAGGTACTGTTAGAAGGGATATCCACTTTAATGCTATAAAGTCTAGATCATTTTAACCCCTTCACTACCCGGCCATAGTCAAATGACGTCCACAGATGGGACCTCCCATCCTGGGTGGACGTCATATGACGGCCTGGGCTCTCCTGTCAGTTGAGAGGAGACCGATCTGTGTTCCCAGTACAGAGGAACACTGATCGGTCTCCTCCCCTTGTACGTCCCCGCCCCCTACAGTTATAATCACTCCCCTAGGAAACATTTAACCCCTCGTCTCCCCCTAGTGGTTAACCCCTTCCCTGCCTGTCACATTTATACAGTAATCAATGCAATTTTATAGCATTGATCGCTGTATAAATGTGAATGGTCCCAAAAAAGTGTCAAAAGTGTCTCCGCCATAATGTCGCAGTCACGAAAAAAAATCGCGATCACCGCTATTACTAGTAAAAAAAAAAAAAAAAAAAATTTTTTTTAAAAATGCCATAAATCTATCCCATATTTTGTAGACGCTATAACTTTTGCGCAAACCAATCAATATACGCTTATTGCGATTTTTTTTTACCAAAATTATTTAGAAGAATACGTATCGGCCGAAACTGAGGAAAAAATTTGTTTTTTTTTTTTTAAATTGGGATATTTATTATAGCAAAAAGTAAAAAATATTGTGTTTTTTTCAAAATTGTCGCTCTTTTTTTGTTTATAGCGCAAAAAATAAAAACCACAGAGGTGATCAAATACCACCAAAAGAAAGCTCTATTTGTGGGGAAAAAAGGACGTCAATTTTGTTTGGGTACAACGTCGCACGACCGCGCAATTGTCATTTAAAGTGCAACAGCGCTGAAAACTAAAAATTGGTCTGGGAAGGAAGGGGGTGAAAATGCCCTGTATTGAACCGATTAATAAAATCCAAAATGCAGATATCTATCTTCAAATGTATCAGTGTTTAGAAACAGAATCGTTATCAGTGACAAATCTACAAATCCTATGACTGTCCCTGAATTTCAGGTATATTTGACAGCTGTGATTTATTGGGATCACAACTATGGCAAGGAAGCTTTCTTACACATAACAGTAGAGATGTAGACATCTGCCTCTATCCTATCCTCCATACAATATGTGGTGTAGTTATTAATTTACAGACCACTGCCATCTTCATTAAAGTCTAGCTCTATAGACATTATGGTTTTACAACTGGACACTGTGAGCTATGATTGTATCCTAGGTATAAAGGAGCAACATAAGTACCCTACTTTTTACTTTTGTTGAAGTTATTGTTTAAGTGGATTTCACAAAAAAAAAAGTGTTTTCCCTGAAACATCATTGGTCTTTTCCACCTCCATCTTGGTTTCCAGGCGTCTCCATACCAGCGAGCGACTTTATCGAACATAAGTTTGATGCGAACATTGGTTGTTCGCCGAATACCGAACATTATGAGGCATTCGCGGCAAATTCGAGCACCACGGAACGCCCCATAATGCACTGCGAGATCGCAGTGCATTGATGTCTGATGATTGGCCAAAGCATGCACCTGACCTGCATGCTTTGGTCAATCACAGCGCGCTCTGCTGTGAGAGGCAAGGTTGGCCAAAGGCAGGGTGCCTTTAGCCAATCATGGCTCAGGGGGCTAAGTCCACGCCCCACACTATATAAGGCTGTTTACATAGCGTCCGTATATAGTGTAATGATTGAGAGAACATTAGCTAGAGGCAGGTCAGTTAGTGGCGTGCAGGCAGTTTAGTATATATATATATATATATATATATATATATATATATATATATATATATACGCACAGTATATAAACACACAGTGTAGTCAGTGTAGTGTAGACCATATATACGGTTCAGGCAGTGTAATATATATACTATAAATATACATACTCTGCATTCAGTGTACAATATATATATACAGTGCAGGCAGTGTAGTATACAGTACACCTATACACACACAGAGTGCAGTCAGTGTACAGTATATACAGTGTATTGAAATGGTTAAGGGGAACCCTATGACAGAATTAAGAAAAGTAATCGGTGTGGGTTCCCCTTCCCAAGTCCATACCAGGCCCTTTGGGTCTGGTATAGATTTTAAGGGGAACTCCATGCCAACATTTAAAAAGAAGATTGGTGTGGGGTCCCCCCAAAATTCATACCAGGCCCTTATTGGAGCAAGCAGCCTGGCAGGCCAGGATAGGGGGGACAACGAGTCGAGCGCCCTCTCCTGAACCATACCAGGCCGCTTGTCCTCAGCATGAGGAGGGTGCTTTGGGGTCCCCCCAAAGCACCTTGCCCCATGTTGATGGGGATAAGGGCCTCATCCGCACAACCCTTTCCCAGTGGTTGTGGGGGTCTGGAGGCAGGGGGCTTATCAGAATCTGGAAAGCTCCCTTTAACAAGGGGGCCCCCAGATCCCGCCCCCCTTATGTGAATGGGTATGGGGTACATTATACCCCTATCCGTTCACCAAAAAAAGTGTCAAAAAGTAAAAACTACAAAAGACAGTTTTTGACAATTCCTTTATAAAAAAAAGTGTTCCGCAATGTCCATCAATCTTCAATCACGCCACACGACGGACCCGAAAAATAGAGAAAAAAAAAAGAATTCTCAAAACTGTCTTTTGTGTTTTTTACTTTTTGACACTTTTTTTCGTAAATGGGTAGGGGTACAATGCACCCAATACCCATTCACATGGGGGGGGGCTTCCAGATTCCGATAAGCCCCCCACAGACCCCCACATCCACCTGGCAAGGGTTGTGGAGATGAGGCCCTTGTCCCATCAACATGGGACCCCAAAGTACCCTCCCCATGTTGAGTGCAGGCATGGTTCAGGAGCTTGCTCGCCCCCCCCCCAATCCTGTCCTCGAGGCTGCATGTTCGGATAAGGGTCTGGTATGGATTTTGGGGGGGAGCCCACACCAATTTTTTTTTTAATTTTGGCATGGAGCTCCCCTTAATATCCATACCAGACCCAAAGGGCATGGTATAGACTGGGGGAAGGGTGGAACCCACGCCGATTTTTTCCTTGATTTTTCATCTATATTGCCGGGAGCCGGCAATATATTACAGCCGTGAGTAATTTTAAATGACATTTTTTCCTTTAGAAATTTAATTTTGCTGCCAGACTGTAAAACACATCAAACAGATGCACCACTTTACAGGCAGACTAAGGGGACCCCCCCAGTCACGATATTTAAAGGAATATTAAATTTTAACTGTTTCACTTTAAGCATTCTTAAGATCACTGCTCCTGAAAAAACGGTCCTTTTAAAAGCTTTTTTTTGCATTGATACATGTCCCCTGGGGCAGTACCCAGAGACTTTAATAGGGTTCGCATGTTTGCACTAATTTTTTGCCTGCTCGCATTTTCTGGTGTGAACCGAACTGGGGGGTGTTCGGCCCATCTCTGATGTACACTTGTGATTACTCAGAATCTCAGCATCCTGGTATCACCTTGCTGTACTATGAGTCAGAATTTGCTTTTGTCTAGTTTTATTGCCTTGATGGTGAATTCTATTTTGTGTATGTTAACTGTGTAATATATATGTATAAATAATACAAACAATTAGTTAAATGCTAAGCTGTTTGGTGTGCTGCTTTTAATTTATACATCATACTATATTAGGTTTTTTGTAAGGAAAACCTATTTCGGGATTTGTGCACCTTATTTTTGGTAGTTGCACTGTTTTAATGTATGTGCCACTGTTGTCTCTGCATTATTCTTTAAGATGGACCTTGTGATATCAGTATTGTGCTGCCCACTGTTCTTGCTGGAGAGGAAGCTGTACCTGACGACCTGCAGTGCAAGGATCTCTCGGTTTCTGCTTTATTCATTCTATGCATCTGTGGTTTCTGAACCTCTCCTGCTGCTTCTTAAACATTCCTTCCAATATTCTATCAACACTCATCGGGGGTAGCTCCGACATGAGAAAGCACAGCCCTACCTCTACCAATATGGCTACCTCCACATAGAAATATAGTATAGAACACAAAAATATATATTAAACACCTGAGCCTAGGTATGTAAGCTAAATTATAAATGATATAGGTGAGCTGCTGCTATCTATGCTGTCCCCACAGGTGAACCAATGTGAATGAATAAGTATACAGGCAGCGCCTGCTTCACCATAAACTAATCAATAGTACCACTACTTTTATGGTATATATAACCAATCTATACTGAAAATTATTGCATTGTGACAATTTACCAAAAATATGTGCAAAAATTCTATGATATGAGTATTTTAAAGTGACAATTATAGTGTAAAAAAATGGCTGTTGTGCAAAACAAAGTCTTTGTTCTGTGCAAAAGTCCAAATTTATATCTGTGCATCCACCACTCGATAGACTGTAGACACTCCGCACTCACCAGATAATATGAACTCCCCTAGCTTAAAGTAAGGAAAGTCTGCTGGGCTTGTAGGCCTTTTTCTGGGAGACCTATCCCACTGCGATGTCCTTCAGTGGCTCCCACTGGTACAGATTACCTCCAAATGGTTCCAGGGCTCCAAAACCAGATTATGCCGGTTTACAATGAATGGAGAGAAAGTTCCTCAAGGTGTAAAATCCTTAGGTAATTTATTTATTATAAGGCATTTTACATTGAAAAGTTAATAATATAAAACCAGTAATAAAACTGGCTGCTTTTGATAGCGTCGTACATAGATTTCGAAACGCGTCAAGATTGGCTCTCCCGTGTGTCACTTATGGCCCAGAGAGTGGAGCGCACGCGTTGGCAGCAAACATCATTCTTAAAGCAAAGAGGCCATATTTAAATAGTGACGTTTCTATGTTTTTTTTTTATTTCTGGTTTTATATTATCAACTTTTCAATGTAAAATGCCTTATAAAAAATAAATTACCTAAGGATCTTACACCATGAGGAGCTTTCGCTCCATTCATTGTATACGGGGATAATCTGGTTTTGGAGCCCTGGAACCATTTGGAGGTAATCTGTACCAATGGGAGCCACCGAAGGACGTCGCAGTGGGATAGGTCTCCCAGAAAAAGACCTACAAGCCCAGCAGACTTTCCTTACTATGAAGGTAGGGAACTCCATATTATCTGGTGAGTGCAGAGTGTCATATATGGAAAAATCTGGGAACCTGATAAAGCATATGCATGAGCGTACCTCCATAATAGTGGTAGGGTGTGTTCACTGGGGCACAAAAAGAAAAAAATATATATATAAATATATATATGGGAAGAACATACCAAGGGTTAACTCCTCATGTCTGATTTATTGAGATGAAAAGATAAACAGCATCACTGAAAAATCCTATCTAGGAAAGTTAAGTTCCCCCACCTCACAACCACCACCCCCCCCATAGTTCCTCCCCACCCCACAACAACAAAAATACACTGCATAATGGTTGATATAGTGTCAGGGTGATTGAAGTACATTATTTCTATTGTTACATTCTAATATATAATGAAGTGGTTCAACTCACCATACTGCAGAATCGGTGGGAGCCCTGGGCGTGTCACTTGCCACATCTCCTGCCACCAGATGCAGTGTGTCACTTGCCACCATCACCTGCCACTAGATGTGGATTGTCACTTGCCATGTCGCCTGCCACCAGATGTGGATTGTCACTTGCCACTTTCATCTGGCAGCAGATGTGGATTGTCACTTGCCACGTCACCTACCACGATTTGCAGATTGTCACTTGCCATGTCTCCTGCCACAATTTGCAGATTGTCACTTGCCACGTCTCCTGCCACCATTTCCAGATTGTCACTTGCCACGTCTCCTGGCAACATTTGCAGATTGCCACATCTCCTGCCACCATTTGCAGATTGTCACTTGCTACCAAATGTGGGTTGTCACTTGCCAACTGATGTGGATTGTCACTTGCCATGCCAGCCAGTGCCACCAAATGTACATTGACACTGCATTGGTGGCAGGCTGACAGCACTGGTCCATTTAGTGAGAGCAGGAGAGCGGTGGGGCGGGCAGTGAGAGATGATGTCATCTCACTGCTCCCCGCCACACCTCCGACATTGAAGCAAGGGGATCTGGCTGCAAAGTAGAGCTCCACGATGACAGGAAGCACGTGACCTCCACTCCACCGTGCTGTGAGGAGGAAGAGTGCTGATGTTTGGCAGGCAGTGAAAAATGATGTAATCTCTTTGCTGCTTGCCGCACCTCGCTCCCAAATTGAAGAGGCCTGGCTTTGAACAGTGCTGATGTGGAGGTCTCACCTCTGTTAGTCTGCCCGCTCGCTTCTCTCCTCTCCTCCGCCTCTCTCATGCAGCCAGCCCGCCTGCCACAGTAGCTGCAGCAGCCGCAACCCGCTGGTTAGGCAGGGACCCTGCGGTAAGAGACTCGGGGCTATGGGCCCGAGATTCGGGGCTATAGCCCCAATAGCCACCCCCTAGCAACGCCCTTGCGATCAAGGTTATAGAGTAATAATAGATGCCATAATAGACATACTGGGCATCTCCCTTGGTTCCTTTCAAATGGCCAGGCATGCGGTGCATCAAGGGGTGGGGGGTCCACTCCTGTGATAGATCTGTGCGGAGTGTCTACAGTCTCTCACGTGGTGGATGCACAGATATCTATTTGGGAATGGAGCACGACAGCACTTTATTGCACAGAACAAATACTTTGTTTTGCACAACAACCATTTTTTTTGCACTATAATTGTCACTTTAAAATACTCATACCATAGAATTTTTGCACATATTTTTGGTAAATTGTCACAATGCAATAAATTTCAGTATGGTTGTAGTATATACCATGAAAGTAGTGGTACTATTAATTAGTTTTTGGTGAAGCAGGTGCTGTCTGTATACTTATTCATAGTATAGAACTTGGTGTTGTAGGTCAGTAAAGGTGAAAAGATCAGCTGCACAGAGGCTACAGGCAATACTGATAACTAGTCCTTAGTTCCTATTATTCAGTTTCGTTAAAAAATCCTGGTTGTCAACATCACTGTCATAGGGAGATCAGATATTTATTGATTTTTGTTCAGGTCGAATTGTTAAAATGAACCTGTGACGACCTGCAGTGCAAGAATCTCTGTTTCCACTTCATTCATTCTATGCATCTGTGGTTTCAATTTTTGAACCAGTGGATCTACTATTAGACTTATGCCCTGTACACACGGTCGGATTTTCCGACAAAAAATGTGTGATAGGACCTTGTTATTGGAAATTCCGACCGTGTGTGGTCTCCATCACACATTTTCTATCGGAATTTCCGACACACAAAGTTTGAGAGCTTGACATAAAATTTTCCGACAACAAAATCCGTTGTCAGAAATTTCGATCGTGTGTACACAAATCCGACGCACAAAGTGCCACGCATGCTCAGAATAAATTAAGAGACAAAAGCTATTGGCTACTGCCCCGTTTATAGTCCCGACGCACCGCGTTCAGAACGATCAGATTTTCCGACAACTTTGTGTGACCGTGTGTATGCAAGACAAGTTTGAGCAAACATCCGTCGGAAAAAATCCATGGATTTTTTTGTCGGAATGTCCGATCAATGTCCAACTGTGTGTACAGGGCATTAAGCCTCGTACACACAATCGGATTTTCCGACGGGAATTGTGTGATGACAGGCTGTTGGCGAAAAATCTCACCATTTGTATGCTTCATCAGACAATTGTTGGCCAACTTTCCGTGGACAAATGTTGGATGGCAGGTTTATAAATTTTCCGCAGACAATGGTCTGTTGTCGGATTTTCCGAGCGTGTGTACACGAGTCCGTCGGACAAAAGTCCAAAGTACAAACACGCATGCTCGGAAGCAAGGACGAGCCAGAAGCGGTCGGTCTTGTAAACTAGCATTCGTAATGGAGAATTAACATTCATGACGCGGCAAATTATGAATTCTCGAAATACAGCACACATTCTCTTTTTCTTTAATGGGATAATAATGAAGCTGCTTTGCTGGCGATACTGCTGGAGTTCTGCCAAATGTATTTTAAAAGGCTTTTATTTTCTAGTAATATCAAGAATAATATTATTATGCTTGTTTGTTTTTTTTTGGGCAAGTTACCACAACACCATTATCCCGTAGTTTTTAAGATCAAAGATATAACTATGTTGGTGTCCCTTGTTAATTTTACATTGTATTTTTTTAAATGTAACTGCCTACTCCCAAACTGTCATTTGAAGTAAAACACATAGCCAAGTATTATTCTCCACAATTTTTTTATTGTGCATTAAAAAAAGAAAACAAATAAAATTAGACATGCTATCTGCCAATAGAACTTAACCAAAAAGTGCATTCTATGCATCCAAAAATATAGAAAATATACCAAATCAAATCATTATTCAACAAAAAAAAATAAAATAAAAGCCTCATGCATGTGCCCTGCTTTTTAATATAGGGGATCAACAATGCCAAGAGTTGGTGAAACCTGGGGTCCTTCATCCAGAGATAATTCAGAAAATCATCCGGATTATTCTCCTGGAGCTCCCGCAGCAAAGGCATATAACATAGTTGGTCACGATTAATAAAGCAACCAATTTTTGGTCCAAGAAATCCTCCTCCTCCTCCTGTTCATGGACTGGACTTGGGTCAAAGCAATAACTCCAAGGCCAATAATAAATAACACGTTATCTCCTCCGATTCCGCAACATGGCTGGTTGACGAACGGCCGTTCAGAAACTAACTGAAAAGCGCAAAATGAAAAGCGCAAAATGAAAAGTGCGAATCAACACTCACCAAACTTCTAATAACATGAAATTAGCAGAAGAGTGGCGTCTGACAATTGAACGTCCTCTTTATCGGCTCGTAGTACGTCTAGTACATCACTACGTTCGTATTTGTTGGCAGACAATTGTGTGCCGTTTGTATGCCAAACAAGTTTTTGGCCAACGCCCTTTGTACAAAAGTCTGAGGCTTTGTCTGCGGAAAATCCGATTGTGTGTACGAGGCTTTAGCGCTGATTCTTGAGTGCAGTTATTTGAATATGTATATCCTAAATATGAACATGACAATAAAAAATTGAGACATTGGGCAGCGTTTTCTACATAATTGTACAGCAAGCAGATAATCAGGTGATGATCTTCCAATCAATATCCAAAATGCCTGGGTATAATGGAAAACCATAAATCAGAGATTGCATATGATGTTGTAGCTCACCTAATAATCACAAATGTTTATGTTAGGAGTATCTTATCATTTATAGTTTGATCGTGGTTCACATAGTAATGCATCTGTCCTGATTACTGTTTATAAAGATATTCATCAAATCTGTAATTTCTATGATATGCCTGAATTGACTCATGTTCCTAGGTTAATTATTTGTCACAGTCTATTTTATGGACAAAAATCCACATCCTGTAATTTCTGATTTGAACACATACATAGACAGATGAAATCATCACTGCAATGGTTTTTCTTCTTTTTTTTTCCGCAAGGTTATTAAACTAGTCCATATCTACACTCACCGGCCACTTTATTAGGTACACCTGTTCAATTGCTTGGTAACATAAATTGCTAATCAGTCAATCCCATGTTAGAAACTCAATGCTCTTAGGCATCTAGACTTGGTGAAGACGACTTGCTGAAGTTCAAACGAAGCTTCAGAATGGGGAAGAAAGGGGATTTAAGTGACTTTGAACGTGGCATGGTTGTTGGTGCCAAATGGGCTGGTCTGAGTATTTCAAAAACTGCTGATCTACTGGGATTTTCATGCACAACCATCTCTAGGGTTTACAAAGAATTCTCTGAAAAAGAAACTATCCAGTGAGCGGTAGTTGTGTGGATGAAAATGCCTTGTTGATGTCATAGGTCAGAGGAGAATGGGCAGACTGGTTCGAGATGATAGAAAGGCAACAGCAATGCCCCGTACACACGAGTGGATTTTCCGTCGGAAAAAACTTGGATGGTTTTTCCGACGGAATTCTGCTCAAGCTTGCCTTGCATACACACGGTTACACAAAAGTCCTCTGATCTTTCGACCGTCAAGAACGCGGTGACGTACAACACTACGACGAGCCGAGAAAATGAAGTTCAATGCTTCCGAGCATGCGTCGAATTGTTTCCGAGCATGCGTAGGAATTTTGTGGGTTGGAATTTGCACAGATGGTCGCATTTTCGGATAGGAACTTTTCCTGACCGAAAAATTGAGAACATGCTCTCAATCTTTTGCTGGCTGGAATTCCACCAGCAAAAGTCCGATGGAGCATACACACGGTTGTATTTTCTGACCAAAAGCTCTCATCTGTCTTTTTCTGGCCGAATTTCCGATTGTGTGTAAGGGGCATTATTCAAATAACCACTCGTTACAACCAAGGTATGCAGAATACCATCTCTAAACACACAACAGATCAGACCTTGAAGCAAATGGGCTACAGCAGCAGAAGACCTCACCGGGTGCCACTCCTATCAGCTAAGAACAGGAAACTGAGGCTACAATTCGCACAGGCTCACCAAAATTGGAAAATAGAAGACTGAAAAAATGTTGCCTGGTCTGATGAGTCTCGATTTCAGCTGGGACATTCAGATGGTAGGGTCAGAATTTGGTGGTGGTGTAATGGTGTGGGGGATATTTCTTGCCACACTTTGGGCCCTTTAGTACCAGTTGAACTTCGTTGAAACACCACGGCCTTCCTGAGTATTGTTGCTGACCATGTTGATCCCTTTATGACTACAGTATACCCATCTTCTGATGACTACTTACATCAATGATGTTCTTCATTTTGTTTTTAACATCATTGATGTTTTTCTGGATGTTTTCCAAGTCCCTATTACACCCCATGATCTCCCCGATCAGGATCTGGGCACTTTCACTGGTGAAATGACCTGGATCCACAACATCACGATCACCTAAAAATATAAAAAATAAAACACACCATGTATTATAAATATGCAGCCATCCATCTCTTACCTGAGCCTGTGGTCGCAGACACTAACCTGTTGTGGTGACAATTTCCACCACGTCTCCCTCCTCCTCCTCCTGTTGGCTTTGGGGGATTTCCCCTTCTTCCTGAGGTGGGGGGTCCCTGGTCTCCTCGGATGAGTGGTGTCCTCCGAGTCTTTTCTCCCCTATGTAAAAAAAAAAAAGGTATACTTAGCACACAGATATTTGATGGTAGAAATAGGAATATGAAAAATTGCTTGGAAGTGGGGTACAATTGTCTGTTTTGGCAGAGTTGCAAGATGAAGAAATATTTTTGTCCTTTGTCAAGCTTGAATACTTACCTGTTTTGTACAAGCTTCACAGATGGAGTCACCTCTATAGTATACACTGGAGCGCCTGTGTGGGGCCCCCTAATAAAAAGGGTGTTCTTGTGTCCCACACTAGTGCTCCAGCATCCAGATGTGTAAACAGCTGCTGAGTGTCCTCTCCTTACACAGAATCTAGTTTTCATTTCATTCTAGTTACCAACCCATCTAAGCACCAAAATTATTTGAAGAGAAGTAGGCTAGCAAAAATGTATTCAAATGCATATGTCCAAAACATGGTGTTTTCTCTGCCGAACGAGCAATGTTTCATACGAACGAATAATGTGCCCATGAAAGTTGCCATTTTAAACTGTACAACAGTTAAGAAAAGAACATGGAGTAGCACGAACGTTAGAAAAATAAAGAATAGGAACACAGGACAACTACTTACTTTTTTGCAGCACTCTCCTGATCCTTCTGTACTCTCGTGCTCCCTTAATTTGAGGTCCGACCACCGCTTCTTCAGTTGATCTTTCGATCGTCGTACCCCAAAATTTCTGTGCAGACTCTTGACAACTTTCGCCATGATCTTGGCCTTTCTGACATTTGGGTTGGGGTAAGGTCCATACTTCCCGTCATAGTCGGTCCTCTTCAGGAGGATGTTGACCATCTCCAACATCTCCCCAAGGGACATATTTGACATATTTAAATCGTCTCCTCTGGGATCGGGACGTTTCTGGCTCCCGGCTTTCCTCCTCCTCCTCCTCGTTGCTGTAATTAGCACGCACATGCTCTGTCTCCGCCATGTGCTCTTCCCCCTCTGCACTGAACGAGAAGGGGCGGGGAATAGACTAGAAAGAACGTCAGGGGCAGGCGGAGTTTCATGCATGTCCAGTGTATATAAAGCGTAACACGCGTGCGTAGTACGTACGATCTGTGAGCGGAGGAAGGAGTATCGGAGGCGCCGATCGTAATAATGAAGGTAAGATTTAAACTTGGGCCTATACTGCTTCTAGATTGAGGCCTATATTGTGAAAAGATTAGGAGAGTTTAGCCTAACATTAGGGTTTGTCTTGTGTTGTGTCTTGCAGATAAAATGGATGGCTTCAATGACCACAACTTCCTCCCCCTGTTCATAGACAAATACAGGGAGCTGCCCTGTCTGTGGCAGATCAAACACCCCCGAATACAATAATAAACAAAAGAGGCAGGCAGCGCTGGAGAAACTGCTGGAGTTGGTGAAGCCAGTGGTCCCCACAGCAACCATCCCCTATTTAAAAGCCAAAATTGGTGGCCCGAGGAGCACTTATCTTAGGGAGCGCAAGAAGGTCACGGATTCCCAGAGATCCGGAGCTGCAGCAGATGACGTTTATGTCCCCAGGCTGTGGTACTATGAGAGACTGCGATTTCTGTCAGACCAGACTGAAGTCAGGGAATCCCTCTCCACTCTTCCTTCCACTCTTCCTTCCACCCTATCTTCCACCCCACCTGAGGCTTCCGATGTCCAACCTGGGACTTCCAGCCAGGAAGAAGTGGAGGAGCCCAGCTGGAGCCAGGTATAGCATTCTTCTACAGATTTCTGGTCAATAAATAAATGATGTTTACTAGATGTTATTATTGATCACTAATTGATGATTTAATAAAGTGTTTTACGTATCAATAGACAGTAGTGGGCAAAAATAATTGGGACAAGAATGAAAAATGCTGGGCTCAGAATTATAGTCTTTTATATTTCTTAACATTCAATTTACAACAGTCATGAGATGAAAATTGTGTGTGATTGATGAAGAAAAAACTAAAACTATGTCCCTTTTTCATACACAGGAAGACTTAAGCCAGGAGGAGGCTGTGGAATGTGGTACACAGGAGGAGGCTGTGGAATGTGGCACACAGGAGGAGGCGGGGTAAGTGACAGCCAGGAGGAGGCGGGGCTAAGTGGCAGCCAGGAGAGGGCCGGGCCCAGTAGGAGCCTCACAGAATCCCAGGTTCCTCCCCTCCGCCTTCCAAACAAAAGGAAGGGGAGTAACGTGTAGGATTCAGCACTCAGGCTGATTCAGGAGGCTTCTGCGTCCCCCAGAGCCTTCCCCACTCGTGAAGAGGCCTTTGCCTGCATGGCTGCCACAAAACTGAAGGACATGCAGGAGGGCCAACGCCTCATGTGTGAGGACATTCTTTATAAAACCTTAACCAAGGGGGTGAGGGCGAAATCACACCCAATACCCACCTGTGTGAGTTGGACCATCCTCCTCCTGCCACAACTCCACCACCACAGACACAGCGTGGAAGGAAGCGTGGAAGGAAGACCAGAGAGTGATGGCCTGGGTTCAGTCTGGTCTGGGAAAAGATGCAGGCTCTTGTATGACCACAGCCTGGGGACATGTATGTCATCTGCTGCTGTTCATGATTCTCTTGGACTTCTGGACCAGATTGAACTCCCTTAGATAGGGACTCCTCAGGCCACCAATTTTGCCTGGAAATAATTGATGTGTGCCCTGGGGGCCAAAGGCTTCGCCAATTTCTGCTATTTTTCCAGCGTTGCCTTCCCTCTTTGTTTGGTTAGGACCCCTTAATAAAGGAATTTTTGTTTCAATTATACTCGCCTAGGTGTCTTTTCCTTCAAAAAGGACCGTTTGTTTGTGAGGAGGCAGGTACATGTCAAAAATACAATGTGAAAATAACAAGAGACACCAACACCAAGCAACCTCCTTGAGATAAAATAATACGAGATAATAATGGTGTTGTGGTAACTTGACACACAAAACACACCCAAAAATATTCAGGAGTTAAAAAAAAAAACACACACAAGATCAGGCTTGAAAAAAATACAAACCAAAAAAAAGAATTAAAATTTTTTAGTCAGATGTGACAAATCAAAATATAGTGATGAAATCACGATAAAAAAAAGAAAGAAGTTTGTGAGAAGTCTGTGTGAATATAAGCAGCAAAACTATTTCATTCTTCAAGCATTATAAAGAAGAAGAGAGTTCGCTGCATTAAACTATTTAAAACATTGCAGCGTGAAAGTCAAAAACTGTCTTGTCATTTTTAACATTTTTGACAGTTTTTTAGTGATATGGTAGGGGTACCCCTTTACCATTTCACACAGGGGGGAGGGCCGGGATCTGGGGGACCCCTTGTTAAAGGGGGCTTCCAGATTCCGATAAGCCCCCCGCCCGCAGACCCCCACAACCACCAGCCAGGGTTGTGGGGATGAGGCCCTTGTCCTCATCAACATGGGGACAAGGTGTTTTGGGGGGCTACCCCAAAGCACCCTCCCAATGTTGAGGGCATGTGGCCTGGTACGGTTCAGGAGGGGGGGGCGCTCTCTCATCCCCCCCTCTTTTCCTGCGGCCTGCCAGGTTGCGTGCTCGGATAAGGGTCTGGTATGGATTTTTGGGGGGACCCCACGCTGTTTTTTTTTAAATTTTGGCGCGGGGTTCCCCTTAATATCCATATCAGACCTGAAGGGTCTGGTATGGAATTTAGGGGGACCCCCACGTCATTTTTTTTTAAAATTTTGGCCAGGGCTCCCCTTAATATCCATACCAGACCTGAAGGGCCTTGTATGTAATTTAGGGGGACCCCGCACGTCATTTTTTTAAATTTTGGTTCAGGTTCCCCTGTGGGGAATTCCCATGCCGTTTTTATCAATGAACTTCTATGTGTATTGTCGGACCGGCAATGCAATAGCCGCGAGTAGTTTTAAATGACTTTTTTCCTTTGAAATGTCATTTTGCTGTCAGACTGTTCTAAACATGGGAAACATGCGCCCCTTTACAGGCATACTATAGACACCCCCCAGCTACGAAATTTAAAGGGATATTACACTTTTATTGTTTGACTTTAAGCATTATTAAAATCACTGCTGCTGAAAAAACGTCTGTTTTTAAAACTTTTTTTTGCATTGATCCATGTCCCCTGGGGCAGGACCCAGGTCCCCAAACACTTTTTATGACAATAACTTGCATATAAGCCTTTAAAATTAGCACTTTTGATTTCACCCATAGACTTTTAAAGGGTGTTCCGCGGCATTCGAATTTGCCACGAACACCCCAAATTGTTCGCTGTTCGGCGAACTTGCGAACAGCCGATGTTCGAGTCGAACATGAGTTCAACTCGAACTCGAAGCTCATCCTTAACCCTAAACACCCCCTAAAATGTGTACAAATGTTATTTGTGTCCTTAAATTCATGCAGAGTGCCAGAGGCTTTTTTTTGGGGTCCCAAAATCATTTTGAACTTTCAAATGGTACTGTTTAAAGTTTTTGTATCCTATTATTATCTTGATAGGTAATTGCAGAATGTAAAAATATGCTCCAATTTGGACAGTGTGTATTTATATATTTGTATTATGATACTTCTTACCTGTCCAGTGGGCTGCCAATAGTGTAAGTAAGGAGGTACAGGCCAAAGTAACACACATTATTTAGGCATTCAGCTCTCAATGAATTGGAGACAGTTACCTGACCAAAACTTCTCTCCCCCTAAAATTTTTACATTGGGCCATCAGAGGGGGTGAGGAATCTGATAGGTGGACCTTATACTTTTATCTTTAAATACTCCCTAAAATAAATGTTATACCGATGTTGGCCAAGAATGTTTGTGTCTAATCTGCTTGCAATGTTATGTGCAAAATTAGTAATTTTTTTTTTCTTGTTTGACTCCACAGTTTCCTTCCACGCCACAGGAATGGCAGACTGTGGCCTCCCACTTTGCCCAGCGGTGGGACTTTCCCAACTGCGGAGGGGCAATTGATGAGAAACACGTCCACATCGTCCCACCACCCAACTCGTGGTCATACTATTACAACTACAAGGGGTTCAATAGTATTGTGATGTTGGCGGTGGTGTCGGCTACTTACGAGTTCCTGTATGTGGACGTGGGGAAGAATGGCCAGATGTTGGATGGTGGAGTCATCACCCAGACCGAGTTCTACAGGCGTTTCCAGAATGGCAGCTTGGGCTTGCCAACTCTAGAAGACAATGCGGAAGGACTCCCATTTGTCTTCGTTGCAGTTGAAGCGTTTGCGCTGGGGGACCATCTTATGCGGCCATTCCCTATGAGGACCCTCACCCCAGACCAGAGGGTTTTTAATTACTGGCCTGCCAGAGCCAGAAGAGTGGTGGAGAACACATTTGGAATAATGGCCAGCCGGTTCCGCCTATTTCTTACACCAATACACATGGCGGAATATAAACTCAATCACATCATCCTGTCTTGCTGTGTTCTCCACAATTTTTTAAGGAGAAATTCTGTGAACTATGCTGCCTCAGTTGGGCCTGAGGCCGGAATTCAGAATGAACCAACCCTGGCGGCGCTTGAAACTGGCCGTCCTGGCTTGCCCCCCCAGAGTGCCCGCGAGGTCTGTTTAAGATACCTGGAATTCTTTGCGGGTAGGGGGGCCATCGATATACCAGACAATGTCTGAGACATTTTTAAAATAAAATATATTTGAAACTGAACAAATATTTGCGTTGATTTACTGCTTGGCTTTATTTTAGCTGTCTCCTCGGTTATTTTAATGGTATTTTTTTTGGCCTTTTTCTTCAACAGTGCAAACAAAATTTCTGTGAGACATGAGGTGACAATCTCTTCTTCGGCTAACTATTATTATTAGGTTGTGGGTCTGCTACACACACACACACCTTGTTTTTGTTGTTAATGTATGTAATGCGTTACTGACAAAAATATTCATCATTTTCAGCACCATGACCGAAATTTGGGGAGTCATGAAAATGGCATGATTGTGTAAAATTATAAAGCACTGTTGGGTGTTATTTACTAAAGGCAAATCCACTTTGCACTACAAGTGCACTTCAGACTGCACTGAAACTGCACTTGTAGTGCAAAGTGAATTTACCTTTAGTAAATAACACCCATTGCCAGGGAAAAAACAAACTTTACTCCAAAAACTGCTTTTGAGCATTGAAAGAAGAAGCCACACATTGTTGATTAACACAATTGTTACTTAAAGCACAATCACATGTGCGTTTATAAAAGGGTTTTTGAACAAACCAACATGTTTGTTGTATAACATTTTTTAAGGTCACATTGAGTAGAAATCGCCTTTTATAGGTAAAACAGGCATGTTTAAAACCAAAAAACAATACACAACTCTGGAACTTACAAAGTTCAACTTTGATAAAGTGAAGGCAATATCAGACATGAGTATGTACAAACTGTGTTTGATATTGCCTTCATCAGATGGGGTGATGTCACCCCTGTAAAAGCCAAATTTTGAAGATGCACAAAAATTGGGATTCAAAATGGAGATTTCCCTCCTGATCCCATGCCTAATGTCAACATGTGCTAACTGCCATCATGGGGATCAATGGACATGTTTTGGGGGTGCAACCCCTTCCTCTCACCTACTTTTATTATCGAGGAAGGGGTTGCACCCACAAAACACGTACATTGATCTCCTGTGATGGCAGATAGCACATGTTGACACACTGTGTGCATCTTCAAAATTTGGCTTTTAAAATATGTAAAAAAATTAATCATAAAAACAAAAATAAACAAGCAAAAAGTTAGGGATTTCTGGGTGTTTTAGATTCTCCCTAAAACATCAATGATGTTCTTCATTTTGTTTTGAACATCATTATTGTTTTGCTTTAGGTCTTCTAAATCCCTATTGCACCCCATTATCTCCCCCGATGAGGATCTGGGCACTTTCACTGGTGAAATTATCTTCTTCCACAAAATCCCCATCACCTAAAAAAAATACACACACCATGTATTATAAATATGCAGGCATCCATCTATTACCTGAAGCTGTGGTCACAGACACTCACCTGTTGTGGTGCCAATTTCGCCAATTTCTACAACTTCTCCCTCCTCCTCCTCTGCTTGGGTTTGGGGGATTTTCCCTTCTTCCTGAGGTGGGGAGTCCCTGGTCTCCTCTGATGAGTGGTGTCCTCCGAGTTTTCTCCCCTATGTGAAAAAAATAGGTATACTTAGCACACAGATATTTGAAGGCAGAACTAGGAATATGAAACATTGCTTGGAAGTGTTGTACAATTGTCTGTTTTGGCAGAGTTCCAAGCTGAATAATTTATTTTTGTACCTTTGTAAAGCTGGAATACTTACCTGTTTTGTGCAAGCTTCACAGATGGAAACACCCCTATAGTATTCACTGGAGCACCTGTGTGGGACCCCCTAATAAAAAGTTTGTTCTGGTGTCCCACACTAGTGCTCCTGCATCCAGATGTGTAAACAGCTGCTGAGTGTCCTCTCCTTGCACAGAATCTAGTTTGCATTTGATATTAGTTACAAACCCATCTAGACAACAAACTTTTTTAATGGAAGTAGGCCTGAAAAAATTTATTGAACTGCATCTGGCCAAAACATTGTATTTTAGTGGCCGAACGAACAATGTTTCCTACGAACGATTAATGTGCCCATGAACATGAAAGTTGCCATTTAAACTGTACAACGGTAAAGAAAAGCACATGGAGCAGCACGAACGTAAGAAAAAGAAAGAATAGGAACAAAGGACAACTACTTCCTTTTTTGCAGCACTCTCCTGATCCTTCTATACTGATCGTGCTCCCTTAATTTGAGGTCCGACCACAGTTTCCTCAGTTGATCCTTAGATCGTCGTACTTCAAAATTCCTGTGCAGACTCTTCACAACTTTAGCCATGATCTTGGCCTTTCTGACATTTGGGTTGGGGTAAGGTCCATACTTCCCATCATATTCGGTCCTTTTCACGATGTCCACCATCTCCACCATCTCTACAAAGGCCATATTTGATGCCTTAAATCACTTGTGGGATTGTGACGTTTCTGGCTCCGAGCTTTCCTCCTCCTTGTTGCTGGAATTATCACTCCCCTGCTGTCTCCCTGCCATGTGCTCTCCCCCACTGCGCCGAAATAGAAGGGGCGGGGAATAGACTAGAAAGAACGGCAGGGGTGGGCGGAGTTTCACGCATGCGCAGTGTATATAAAGCGTAACACGTGTGCATTATACGTACGATCTGTGAGTGGAGGAAGGAGTATCGGAATCGTCAATCATGATAACGAACGTACAATTTTAACTTGGGCCTATACTTATAGATCGAGGCCTATATTGGGACAAGATTAGGAGAGTTTAGCCTGACATTAGGGTTTGTCTTGTGTTGTGTCTTGCAGAGAAAATAGATCTAGTGAATGATCAGGACTTTATCCCCATATTCCTTGATATGTACAGGGAGCTGCCCTGTCTGTGGCAGGTAAACCACCCCTTTTATAAGTATCAAACAAGAAGGCAGCGCTGGATCAATTGCTGGAATTTGTGAAGCCGGTGATCCCTACGGCAGACATCCCCTATTTGAAGGCCCTAATTGGTGGCATGAGGAGCACTTATCTTAGGGAGCGCAAGAAGGTACAGGATTCCCTGAGATCAGGAGCTGCAGATGACATTTATGTCCCCAGGCTGTGGTACTATGACAGACTGCATTTTCTGGCAGGCTAGCACTCTCCAGTCTTCCTTCAACGCTTCCTTCACTCCAGCTGAGGCTTCTGACGTCCAACCTGGGCCTTCCAGGCAGCAACATGTGGAGGAGCCCAGCTTGAGTCAGGTATAGCATTCTTCTAAATATTTCTGTTTGTCAAAGTATTAATGATGTTAAATATATGTTAGTTTTTATAAATAATTTCTGATTTCACAAAGTGTTTTACATATCAATAGACAGTAGTGGCCACAAATGATTGGGACAAGAATGAAAAATGCTGGGGTCAGAATGATAGTCTTTTCTATTTATTAACATTCAATTTGCAACAGTCATGAGCTAAAAATTGTGTGTGATTGAGGAACAAAAAACTAAAACTAGGTCCCTTTTTCATACACAGGAAAATCTCAGCCAGGAGGTGGCGGGGGTAAGTGGCAGCCAGGAGGTGGCCGGGCCCAGTAGCCTGCCCGATACCCAGGTCCTTCCCCTCCGCCTTCCACAAAAAAGTGACAGGAAGAGGAGTAACATGAAGGAGGCAGCAATTGGCCTATTTATGAAGGCTACTGCGGCTCTCAGAACCCCCCACAGTGTTCAAGAGGACTTTGCCTACATTACAGCCTGCAAAATGCTGGAAATGGAGGAGAACCAATGCCTAATATGTGAGTATCTCATCTTACAAGCCCTAAATAAGGGGTTGAGGGGCCAACTCACAAGCCAAAGCCACTTTTGTAAGTTCAACCATGGTCCTCCTCCTCCTCCACCTCCACCTCCACCTCCACCTCCTCCTTCTCCTCCACCTCCTGCCACACCTCCAACACCACAGCCACAGCCTGGAAGGAAGCGTCTAAGGAAGACCAGAGAGTGATGGCCTGGGTACAGCCTGGACTGGCAAAAGATGCAGGCTGTGGTATGACCACAGCCTGGGCACATAGATGTCATCTGCTGCTGTTCCTGATCTCTTGTAGTCCTGGACCGGATTGTGCTCACTATTATAAGGGCTCCTCAGGCCACCAATTTTTACTGTAAACTTATTGATGTCTGCCCTGGGGTACAAAGGCTTGGCAAATTTCACCAGTTTATCCAGCGTTGCCTTCCTCTTTATTTTGTTATGACCCAGAATAAATGGCTATTTATTTTTCACAAATACTTGCCTATGTGTTTTACTTCAAATAGGACAGTTTGTTTGTGAGTAGGCAGATACATTTCACAAAGACAATGTAAAATTAACAAGAGACACCAACCAACCTCCTTGAGGTTAAAAAATACAAGATAACTTGACACACAAAACCCACAAAAATAATTATGGAGATCACCAAAAAAAAAATTAACAAAAACAGGAGATCTTGGTTAAAAAAAACAAACAACAAATTATAAAAAATATAAAAACATAAAACCAAAAAAAAATTCGGTAGATCTGACGAATACAAATAGTATATTCATGAAATCACGAGTTTGTGAAAAGTATGTGTGAATATGAACAGCAAAACAACTTTACTTCTTCTAGCATTATAAAGAATAAGAGAGTGTGCTGCATTAAACATTGCAGCGTGACGAAAGTGCTATATCCATTACGAACACTAGTTTTACCAGACCGAGCAGTTCCGTCTCGGAATTCATTCTGAGCATGCGTGGCACTTTGTGCGTTGGAATTGTCTACACACGGTCGGAATTTACGCAAACGGATTTTGTTGTCGGAAAATTTTATAGCCAGCTCTCAAACTTTGTGTTTCGGAAATTCCGATGGAAAAAGTATGATGGAGCCCACACACGGTCGGGATTTCCAACAACAAGCTCCGACCGTGTGTACAGGGCATTACAGTGTGGGGTGGGACTTTGAGCACTGAGCCGTGATTGGACAAAATCATCATCACTTTGTCCAATCAGGGCTCTGACAGTGCTCTGTGCCCTAAGTGGCAAAGCCTTGCACCTAATTGCATTGTAAAGCACACAGTACATTGTGGGTCGCTCGGCGGGTGAATAAATTTGTGTGTTCGCCGAACATTTGATGTTTAGGCCGAACTTTTGCTCAGCCCGAACCCCAAAGAAGCCGGGGACAGATTGTAAAAATCTGTGTATTTTTACATCTGTCCCTGAAATGTCTGACACCGACATCATTTTGATGTAAGATTTCGGAGGCTATAGCTGCTCCACCCCTCCACTACCTCCTCAGCCAATGGGAACACAGTGTACATGCCCCCTTTCCCCGCGTGGCTTCTTTGAATACAGAGCAGGATATGCCGACAGCTGGAGGAGAGGAGAGGGAGGCGGGGACACAGCTGTAGTGTGGGATGGACTTCAGGCTGATGCAAGGTAAGCTGACTAACTTGGCTGAGTTAAAGTGGTTGTAAACCCCTTACAACCACTTTAAACTACAGGCAAGCCTATAAATTAGGCTTGCCTGTAGCTGCACTGGATATCTCCTAAACCTGCACGGTTTAGGAGATATCCTTGTATTTGCATGTGCCGACGTCATGCGGCACATGCGCACTTAAGCCAACTGAAGTAATGGCACGTATGTGCCGTTGCTTCAACTGTACTGTGCCATTCATGGCAGCTCCCGCGCATGCGCGGGAGTGACGACATCGCGGCTCCGGCCAATCACAGCCGGAGCCGTGATACCCGGAAGCAAGCCCTGTGCAACATTTTGGCGGCCTGAGGGGGAGACAAGGACGGCTGCAGGGGCTTCGTTCTCGGGTAAGTAATTCATAATGAGCTAGTATGCTATGCATACTAGCTCATTATGCCATTATCTTTCAGGGTGTGTTTTTAGTTTTTTTTTGCAGGAGGGTTTACTTCCCCTTTAAATGTCGTTTTATCAGTGCTTTCTCTGGTGAGCAGAGGGGGGGGGGCGTGTTTTCTCTAGCAGAGCTCTTGTCTCTGAGGCTGTTAAATCGTTTTTCTGTGTGTGAGAAATGCACTTCTCCTGGAAGAAGGATGTTCTGAACTTCTCCCCCAATCTCTGCTACATCTCCCTACTGATTACCTGCCCACCAATACACAGGCACATCATCCTCCTCTCCTGTATTGCCACCAAATGTGTCTGTGAGCTGCTGGGGCACTACAAGTCCCAGGAGATGGGGGCAACAGCAGTGTGTTAGAGTGATTTCTAGATGAAAAGTGCTGGTGTGTGTATACTGTGTGTGTATGTATATGCTTAATGTGTGTGTGTGTGTGTGTATGTAGCCTGTGTGTATACTGTGTCTGTATACTGTGCGTGTGTCTGTGTGTATACTGTGTGTGTGTATACTGTGTCTGTATACTGTGTGTGTGTCTGTATACTGTGCGTGTATCTGTGTGTATACTTTGTGTGTGTCTGTGTTTATACTGTGTCTGTGTACTGTGTGTGTGTCTGTGTGTATATTGTGTCTGTATACTGTGTGTGTTTCTGTGTGTATATTGTGTCTGTATACTGTGTGTTTGTCCGTGTCTGTATACTGTGTGTGTGTCTGTATACTGTGCGTGTGTCTGTGTGTATACTGTGTGTGTGTCTGTGTGTATACCACGTCTGTATACTGTGTGTGTGTCTGTGTGTATATTGTGTCTGTATACTGTGTGTGTGTCCATGTGTGTATACTGTGTATGTGTCTGTGTGTATACTGTGTGTGTGTTTCCGTGTGTGTATACTGTGTCTGTATACTGTGTGTGTCTGTGTGTATACTGTGTCTGTATACTGTGTGTGTGTCTCTGTGTATACTGTGTGTGCCTGTGTGTATACTGTGTGTGTGTCCATGTCTGTATACTGTGTTAGTATACTGTGTGTGTGTCCGTGTTTGTATATTGTGTCTGTATACTGTGTGTGTGTCCATGTCTGTATACTATGTCTGTATACTGTGTGTGTATACTGTATCTGCATACTGTGTGTGTCTGTGTATGTATACTGTGTCTGGGTGTATACTGTGCGTGTGTCTGTATACTGCATCTGTATACTGTGTGCCTGTCTGTGTGTATACTGTGAGTGTGTCTGTGTCTATACTGTGTCTGTATACTGTGTGTGTCTATGTGTATACTATGTGTGTGTCTGTGTGTATATTGTGTCTGTATAATGTGTGTGTGTCTGTGTGTATACTGTATGATCCATGTGTGCCCACTGCCGCTCAACAGAAATTGCTCTAACAATCCTGTGCCGATGAAAAATGCACTTGTTGCCATTTGGATCCATCTGATTGGTAAACTGCTGAGCTCAGCCTCGGATCCGGCAGCAGGTCTGGGTACACACCTGTGCAGTGAAATCATGGCACACATCAGGCAGGGCTTTTATTCACATGCCTCAATGCTCAATCTGTGGCCAACCACAGCAGTTTACTATTCAGCTGGCTCCACGACTCACTTGCGCAGTTCAGAGGCTGCAGCAAGTGGATTTTTTTTTTAAAGCCTTTTCCCGCCAGCTTCCTACCACACCAAGCACTAAGGTGCAAAGGTGTGTGCAAAGGGACACCGATAAAAGGTGACACTCTGGGGGCTCAGCCATAGTTTGCCACTGTGGGGGCTCTGTCGTAAGGGTAGATTCTGATGTAAGGGGTGACTGACTCTGCAGACTGTGATGTATAGGGAGAAAGTAATAGCCCGGAACTAAGTAAAACTAAGTGCAGGGATAGCATGACTGGGGTGGGGCAGTGAGGCGGAGGCAAGGGTCAAACAGTATGCCAGTGGGGGGAGTTTAGTATACTTTTGGGGGGGTGGAGCTTAGGAGCAGTGGTCAGTGGGGAAGAAGAAATCGGATAGGAAAGGTGAATTTTGCGGCGGTCCGTTTTAGGTAGTTGAGAGTCATGGGGAATGTTGAGCGCCTGTTCGAGCAGCTGCGGGAGGAGACGGCGGCGAGGGGGACTGAATGGCTGCAGGCCACTGTAGCTAACCTGCTTCAGGGTCCCAGCCAGGTACCTGCTAGCGTGCCCGCCAGCCCCCCTCCCTCGGAGCGGCCACGTGCTAGGAGGTCGAGGCCTCCTGAGCATTTTAGTCCAACGGCCGATGGGGTCAGGGAGCGGACTGGGGGCCCCGCACAAGATTCGGTGCCGCCTGCTAAGAAGAAGCCTGCGGTGAGTCCCCGGTCACGGTGGTCACGGGGGGGAGTTCATCGGCGGGCCCTGCTCCCGCCCCCCCAGTGGTGGATGATAGGGACATGGCGGCTGCTTCTAAGGGCTCTCCGCCTGGCCAGAGGGCAGCTCGGCGTGGGAGTGAGGCCACGGCGCGTGACGGCTTGGTACCGAGGGCGGCTGGGGCCTGTAATCCGGAGGGGAGGGGACGAAGGAGGATGGCTGACTGCGCTGCAGCACATCGGGGAGACCATGTCGCTGCGCGGTCTAGATCTACGGCCAGGCGGGCTTGCCAGCCCGGCCAGTGGCTCGACAGGACAGACACAGAGCACGTGAGGTGCTGCATCGCATCGCACGGCGCACGGTGATGACGTCACTGCTGGGTGCTCGGCGGCGACGAGGAATCCAGCCCAGCGGCCTGCTGACGGTGCTCAAGAGGTGGCCGGGAGTTCCCAGGACAGTTTGTCTAAGGGTGAAGTGGACGAGAGGGACGCAGACTTGACCCAGGAGGCGGCGCGCGGAGTGGGAAGTACGGTTGGATGTCCGGTGCAGCGGCTGCAGCCAGGTGAGAACATTACTATACCTGTTTCCTCTTCCCTTCTTGGTAATGATAGGCTTTCGGGGAGTGGGTTGGTGGGTACAGGGGTACCATTGGGGCTGAGGGGGAGTTCAGTTGGGGGAGGTCCCAATGCTGGTTCTCAGTCACTAGGAGCAACAAGGGGGCAAGATGAGGGATGGTGCAGACGTTGTTGGCAGGTCTCCGGGAGGTGCTAGCATGCTGTGAGGCTGGTACACGGCCTGTAGGTGACGCCTCTCCTGTGGCTGCGTGGGCAGTGCCCAACGCTTCTACGGGTCAGGGAGCTGCGCTGGCAGTGTCGGGCACGGTAGTAGCAGCTGGGGGTACGGGGTTAGTGGGGGGCCCGAGTACTGGTGGGGTAGGAGTGGCCAATACGGGTCCCCCGCCGGCATCGCCGGTGGTGGTGGCGGGTGCAACTGCGGTGGCCGGTGATGCGGCGTCGGTTGTAAAAGGGACAGTTGGTGCGGATGGGGTGCGTTTGGCGGATGCTGCCAAATGCGAAGTTTACGTTTGTTTTGAGGGACCTTTGGGAGCTCATTTAATTTGAATAGTCAAGTCAATAGTGGCAGATAATTTAAAGTCGGCGAAAGAGCACGCCGATGCTGTTATGGAAAAATTGTTAAAAGAAGTGGCATTGGGTTGTATGGCTGGCCCGTTCGAGGTGCCACCGGTACCTGATTTGGTAATATCCCCGTTGGGTGTGGTTCCTAAGAAGGAGCCGAATAATTTTCGGCTCATCCACCATTTTTCCCACCCGCGGGGGGGTTCGGTTAATGATTCCATTGACCGGGTCTCTGCACGGTGTCGTATACGTCCTTTGATGCGGCGGTCGCATAGGTGCAGCGTTTGGGGCAAGGGGCATTGTTGGCTAAAACAGATATAGAGGCTGCTTTTCGCCTCTTGCCGGTTCATCCTACGTGCTGCCGTTTATTGGGTTGTCAGTGGAGAATATTTTGTGGATAGATGTTTACCCATGGGGTGTGCGAACTCATGTTCCTTGTTTGAACAGTTTAGTTCGTTTTTAGAATGGGCAGTGCGGGACGTGTCAGGCTTGTCATCTGTCATCCATTATTTGGATGATTTTTTTGTGTATAGGGCTGGCGGAGAGCAAAGTTTGTGCATCTCTGTTGGCTAAGATTCAGCACTTGTTTGCTAATTTTGGAGTGCCACTAGCTGCGGATAAGACGGAGGGTCCGGCCACTGAGTTGTGTTTTTTGGGGGTTGTTATTGATACAGTGGCTATGGAGTGCCGTTTGCCCTTGGACAAATTGGATGGGTTAAGGCAGGAGGTGGCTGAGGCTATCAGGGGAAAAAAGATTCAGCTTCGCGCGTTGCAATCGCTGCTGGGCAAGCTTAATTTTGCCTGCCGCATCATGCCTATGGGGCGTGTGTTTTGCAGGCGTTTGGCGGTGGCCACGGCTGGTGTACGGGCTCCGCATCACTTTATTAGACTGGAGTTTGAGCTCAAGGAGGATTTGAAGGTGTGGGATTCTTTCTTGGCAACCTATAATGGCCGATCGGTGTGGTTGCAAAGGGTCGTTTCCAACTATGATATAGAGTTGTTTACAGACGCGGCTGGTTCCAGGAGTTTTGGGGCCTTTTTTCAAGGTAGGTGGAGTGCCGGGGAGTGGCGGGAATCTTGGAAGGAGGAGGGCTTGGTGCGCAATTTAGCGGCTTTGGAGCTATTCCCTATAGTGCTAGCGATGGAGCTCTGGGGGGGGGGAATTTTCAGAATCCCCGGGTGCGGTTTCATTGCGATAACATGGGGGTGATTCAGGCTATTAATAGCAATACTGCGTCTTCGCCACCGGTTGTGCATTTACTGCGACATTTGGTTTTGCTTTGTTTAAGTATGAACTGTTTTGTGACTGCTGTTCATGTTCCGGGGATTGATAATGCTGTGGCTAATGCATTGTCTCGTTTCCAGTGGGACAGATTTCCTCAATTGGCGCCAGAAGCGGACGTGCATGAGAGTCCTTGCCCAGAGAGGTTGTGGAGCATCGTGTTGCCACGGCAAAAATGTTGATACGTAGATCGGTTTCTGCAGCTACCTGGCAAGCGTACAGTAAGGTTTGGCTGGAATGGGATGTTTTGGTGCGGGAAGTAGGTGACGGTGTCTGTGATGCAAGCAGGGTGCATTTGCTTCTTTACTTTATAGGACGGAATTTTGAACAGGGAGTATCGGCTTCCTATATGGCACGCAAGCTGGCTGGTTTGGCTTTTATGTTCCAGTTGGCGGGTCAGCGGGGCGTGCTATGCGTGGATACCGCGCTGGTCGATCGGCTGCCGACACGAGGCGCCCAGTTTCCTTTACAGTTTTGGGGGAAGTGGTTGAACAGTTAAAAAATGTTTGTGTGTCCAGGTTTGAGTGGGTGTTGTTTCGGGCTGTGTTTGTATTGGCTTTTTTCGGGGCTTTTAGGGTTTGGCGAGATGGTGAGTAAGAATAAAAGAGGGGAAGGTGGGTTGGATGTTCATGATGTGTGGGTGCAGGGGGACGCTATGGGGGTGTTCCTCAGGAAGTCGAAGACGGATCAATTGGGAAAGGGGGCATGGGTGGAGTTACGGTCGGTTCCCGGTTCCCCTGTGTGTCCGGTGGTGGCTGTGGGGGAATTTTGTAGAGTCAGGCCTGCCGGGGAGGGGGTTTTCTTTCGTCATGAGGACGGTACAGCTGTGTCCCATTTTCAGTTTCAAGCCATGTTTAGAAAATGTTTGCGGGCGGCAGGTCAGAAGGCTGAAGATTATTCTTCTCATTCGTTCCGCATAGGTGTGGCTACCAAAGCAGTTTGGTGGGATTTGGATGAAAAGGTGGTACAGCGTATTGGACGTTGGGAATCGGCACGGTTTAAACTATATGTTCGCCCTAATCTGTTGTAAGCCTATGGAAATAGGGGGATCAAAAAGGTCATTCTATCCGTTTATACTTATAGGAGTTTTTAGTTGAGGTTAATGGGGATGATTTGTTACGCACCGAGGTGATATACTTTATTTGCTCTATTCCTTTTTCTGTTTCTTTTCTTTCAGAGTCAGCAACCTGCCTGGTGTGGATATTTGGACACTCATATGTGTATTGGGGTGCCAGAAGGGCGGATGTCAGAAAGGATGACAGGTTGTTGGGTTTGTCAGGGGAGGAAGGGATAGTGCGCTGGATTGGATTCCCGGGGATGCTGTGGTCTAGGGTGGTTCCGGAAATGCAAAGGTTCGCTAGACTTGACCGCCCCCCGGACGTGGTTTTATTACATGTAGGGGGTAATGATCTGGGTTTGAGGTGTGCGCGGGAGTTGATCAGAGACATTAAATTTGATTTGCTACGGCTGCAATAAATTTTTCCTGACACTATTTTTATATGGTCGGATATTGTGGCCAGAACAGCTTGGCGTTTGGCTCTCTCTGTGGCAGGTTTGAACAGAGCCCGGATTAATGTCAACAAAGAGGTGGCCAAGTTTTTTGTACAGAATGGGGGCTTGGCGGTCGGCACAGGGAATTAGAGGATGAGACGTGGCGTTTTTTGCGCTCTGACGGGGTGCATTTGAATGCTATTGGAATTGACCTGTGGCAGCTGGGTTTACAGGATGGTGTTCAGCGGGCATTTAGAGTTTGGAGGGCGACACACACGTAAGGTTATCACGTGTGTGTCCTGTGGCAGTAGGTATAGGGGGTCTTTGAAGGCGGTGCTGAGAATAACGGAGGTTTAAAAGGGGGTTGGGCTCATACGGAGGTATGGGCGACCTTTCGCTCAAAATGGTAACATTGGTTGTAATAAGGTTGTATCTGGAAGGAAATAATTGGTTGTCCCTGAGCTCGCATAATGCACGACATGGGTGTACCGATACAACTAGTTGGTAAAAATTTATAGTTGGCCTTCAAAGACCTCTAGATTAAAAAAGTTTAATATAGCTGTGTATTTGGGTTAATGTTATTAAAATGTATTTATATGCATTAAGTTATATGTTTGAAGAATGTTGATAATTGGTTATTTTGTAATTTTTATAATAAAAAGGCTGCTATGGCCATTAGACTCCAAAAGGTGTTGTGTCGTCTGGTCATTTGGTAAAATAAAGGTGGTAAGTGAGGTTGTGTTATTTAAGGGAGACATGGCACATCCCGTAGTCAAGTAATAGCCCGGAACTAAGTAAAACTAAGTGCAGGGATAGCATGACTGGGGTGGGGCAGTGAGGCGGAGGCAAGGGTTAAACAGTATGCCAGTGGGGGGAGTTTAGTATACTTTTGGGGGGGTGGAGCTTAGGAGCAGTGGTCAGTGGGGAAGAAGAAATCGGATAGGAAAGGTGAATTTCCCACCCTCCCTCCTTTAATTCTGGTATTAGTGCTTACTGGGTAATTGGTTGATTAGGTTTTACAGTAATGTTGTGTTATTTTCAGGATATTTAAGGGTGATTCTTTTGAATGTCATAGCGGCAGTAGGTATAGGGGGTCTTTGAAGGCGGTGCTGAGAGTAATGGAGGTTTAAAAGGGGGTTGGGCTCATACGGAGGTATGGGCGACCTTTCGCTCAAAATGGTAACATTGGTTGTAATAAGGTTGTATCTGGAAGGAAATAATTGGTTGTCCCTGAGCTCGCGTAATGCACGGCTTGGGGCCTTACATGGGTGTACCGATACAACTAGTTGGTAAAAATTTATAGTTGGCCTTCAAAGACCTCTAAATTAAAAAAGTTTAATATAGCTGTGTATTTGGGTTAATGTTATTAAAATGTATTTATATGCATTAAGTTATATGTTTGAAGAATGTTGATAATTGGTTATTTTGTAATTTTTATAATAAAAAGGCTGCTATGGCCATTAGACTCCAAAAGGTGTTGTGTCGTCTGGTCATTTGGTAAAATAAAGGTGGTAAGTGAGGTTGTGTTATTTAAGGGAGACATGGCACATCCCGTAGTCAAGTAATAGCCCGGAACTAAGTAAAACTAAGTGCAGGGATAGCATGACTGGGGTGGGGCAGTGAGGCGGAGGCAAGGGTTAAACAGTATGCCAGTGGGGGGAGTTTAGTATACTTTTGGGGGGGTGGAGCTTAGGAGCAGTGGTCAGTGGGGAAGAAGAAATCGGATAGGAAAGGTGAATTTCCCACCCTCCCTCCTTTAATTCTGGTATTAGTGCTTACTGGGTAATTGGTTGATTAGGTTTTACAGTAATGTTGTGTTATTTTCAGGATATTTAAGGGTGATTCTTTTGAATGTCATAGCGGCAGTAGGTATAGGGGGTCTTTGAAGGCGGTGCTGAGAGTAATGGAGGTTTAAAAGGGGGTTGGGCTCATACGGAGGTATGGGCGACCTTTCGCTCAAAATGGTAACATTGGTTGTAATAAGGTTGTATCTGGAAGGAAATAATTGGTTGTCCCTGAGCTCGCGTAATGCACGGCTTGGGGCCTTACATGGGTGTACCGATACAACTAGTTGGTAAAAATTTATAGTTGGCCTTCAAAGACCTCTAAATTAAAAAAGTTTAATATAGCTGTGTATTTGGGTTAATGTTATTAAAATGTATTTATATGCATTAAGTTATATGTTTGAAGAATGTTGATAATTGGTTATTTTGTTATAATAAAAAGGCTGCTATGGCCATTCGACTCCAAAAGGTGTTGTGTCTTCTGGTCATTTGGTAAAATAAAGGTGGTAAGTGAGGTTAGGTGTTATTTAACCACTTGACAACTGCCTCACGCCGATGTACGTCGGCAAGGTAGCACGGACAGGCAGAATCACCTACATACACGTGATCTGCCTTCCGCGGGCAGGGGGTCCGATCGGACCCCCCCTGGTGCCAGAGGCGGTCGCCATCTCTTCCCGGGCGATGAGAGGTGAGGGGGAGGCCATCCATTCGTGGCCACCCCCTCCCGATCGCTCCCGGTGAATGAAAATCCTTCCTGTGTCTCTGTAATGTAAACAGAGGCACAGGAAGTGATGTCATCCCTCCTCGAGCCGGTCTTTTTGATCCGCCGCCAAGGAGAGAAGACATCCAAGTAAGTGCACCAACACTACACTGTCAGTAGAACACGCCAGGCACACTTTTCATCCCCCTTCACCCCCCGATCACCCCCCCATCACCCCCCTGTACCCCCTGTCACACTGACGCCAATAGCAGTTTTTTTTTTTGCATTGGTGTCAGTTTGTGACAGTTATAAGTGTTAGGGCAGTTAGGTTAGCCCCCTTTAGGTCTGGGGTACCCCCCTTTAGGTCCAGGGTACCCCCCTAACCCCCCCTAATAAAGGTTAACCCCTTGATCACCCCCCGTCACCAGTGTCGCTAAGCGATCGTTTTTCTGATCGCTGTATTAGTGACACAGGTGACACTAGTTAGGGAGGTAAGTATATAGGTTCGCTGTCAGTGTTTTATAGCGACAGGGACCCCCATATACTACCTAATAAAGGTTTTAACCCCCTGATTGCCCCCTAGTTAACCCTTTCACCAGCAATCACCGTATAATTGTTACGGGTGACGCTGGTTAGTTGGTTTGTTTATTATAGTTTATTATAGTTTTAGGGCACCCGCCATTTATTACCTTATACAGGTTTAACCCCCTAATTGCCCGGCGGCGATATAAGTTAAGTTTTTAGGGTCAGATAAGGTCTGCGTCGCCCCAGGCAGCGTCCGGTTAGTGCCAGTACCGCTAACACCCATGCACGCAGCATTCACCTCCCTTAGTGCTATAGTATCTGAGCGGATCGATATCTGATCTGATCAGATCTATACTCCCCAGCAGTTTAGGGTTCCCATAAACACAGTGTTAGCGGGATCAGCCCAGATACCTGCTAGCACCTGCGTTTTGCCCCTCAGCCAAGCCCAGCCCAGCCCAGCCCACCCAAGTGCAGTATCGATCGATCACTGACACTTACAAAACACTAAGCACACATAACTGCAGCGTTCGCAGAGTCAGGCCTGATCCCTGCGATCGCTAACAGTTTTTTGGCAGCGTTTTGATACAGTCGCTGACAGTCAGGAGCTTTTTTGCCTGTGAGTCTCACTAGTGTACCCCTAAATTTAGAGTCCAAAATGGCAAATCGAAGGTACACTAGTGAAGAGGCCTACACGTTTCTGAGCATGACAGATAGTGAAGAGGAAGTCACTCATCTGTCAGATTCAGGCTCAGAATACGATCCTGTAGAGGACAGCGGCTCCATGACAGATAGCTCTGACGACGGAGTTGTGGTCCCTGCTAAAGTCAGGCGTACCAGACCCCAATCTTCTTCTCTCCTTGAAGTGCAAGAACCGCAGGGCTCTCGTATGGAGCAGAGAAGTACTAGTGCCGCTATTCCTTCTGGTGAACTGGCAAGCACCAGCGGCCTAGTACACCCTGGTTGTACATCCAGCACTGCAGTAACACTTGGTGACGTGGCGAGTCCCATAAGTGCAGTTCAAGCTGGCGAGGTGGCAAGCACAAGTAGTGTCCCGCTGCCACCAAGAAGACGAACACAGGCCCGTCGTGCCCATAGTGCCCTTCCTGCTGCATTCACCAATCCAAATTGGGAACCCACCACTTCTGCAGCACCCGTACTTCCCCCATTCACTGGCCAACCCGGCATTCAGGTGGAAACAGTTGATTTTACGTCACTGGATTTTTATTCACTGTTTTTCACCGAAGATCTCTATAGATCTATTGTGGACCAAAGCAATTTATACGCTGGTCAACACATCGCCGCTAATCCCCAGTCCTCCCTTGCCAGAGATTGGAGACCAATTACGGTCTCCGAATTTAAGATCTTTCTGGGCCTTTCCCTCAACATGGGCTTGAATAAAAAGAGTAAGTTGCGGTCATATTGGTCCACTGACCCAATTTACCATGCGCCCGCGTTCTCTGCTTCCATGGCCAGGGCACGATACAAGCAGATTTTGCGGTTCATGCACTTCAATGACAATGAACTCTGTCGTCCTCGTGGAGACCCTGGATACGATCGGCTCTACAAAATTCGGCCCCTCGTAAACCACTTCAACCAACGTTTTGCAGACTTGTTTACTCCCCATCAAGTTGTCTGCATTGATGAGTCCCTGATTAAATTTTCTGGCCGCTTGTCATTCAAACAGTACCTTGCCAGCAAGCGTGCCAGATACGGGTCAAGATGTATAAGCTCTGTGACAGGGCCACAGGCTATACACGTAGTTTTATGGTTTACGAGGGCAAAGATAGTCACGTAGAGCCGACAAACTGCCCTGACTACATAGGAAGCGCTGGCAAGATAGTGTGGGACTTGGTGTCACCCTTATTCGGAAAGGGGTACCACTTGTACGTGGACAATTATTACACGAGTGTGCCACTTTTTAGTCACTTGTTTGATCAGCAGATTGGAGCATGTGGCACCGTGCGACCTAATCGCCGGGGCTTTCCTCAGGGGCTTGTAGATTCCCGTCCTAGGCTGGGGGAGAGAGCCTGCTTGAAGTGTAATAACTTGCTCGCCATGAAGTGGAGGGATAAGAAGAATGTTTTCGTTCTCACCTCCCTTCATGCAGACACGACGACCCAAATTACTACGGCGACTGGTGTTGTGGAGAAACCCCTCTGTGTACGCTCATGTGCTATACAGAGCTTCAGGACGGACTGGATCCTTCTTTAAATTCCAGGAAGAGATCGTCAGAGCCCTCAATAGTACCCCTACCCAACGAGCCCCCCATAAAAGATGTCGTGTCTGTAGCAAGCGCGGATTTAGGCGTGACACCCGGTGTTATTGTCCCTCCTGTCCCTCCTGTCCTGGCAATCCTGGTCTTTGCATGGGTGAATGTTTTGAACAGGGTGACAGGGCCACAGGCTATACACGTAGTTTTATGGTTTACGAGGGCAAAGATAGTCACATAGAGCCGACAAACTGCCCTGACTACATAGGAAGCGCTGGCAAGATAGTGTGGGACTTGGTGTCACCATACACTAGTTGAGTATTAGTGTAGGGTACAGCACTGCACAGACTAGGACACACTTTCACAGGGTCTCCCAAGATGCCATCGCATTTTGAGAGAACCTGGTACCAGTTACAAAAGTTAAAGTTACTAAAAAAAGTGTATAAAAAAAAAAT
This sequence comes from Aquarana catesbeiana, assembly GCF_042186555.1. Taxonomy (NCBI): domain Eukaryota; kingdom Metazoa; phylum Chordata; class Amphibia; order Anura; family Ranidae; genus Aquarana; species Aquarana catesbeiana. The sequence continues at coordinate 166,441,336 of NC_133328.1, read as the reverse complement.
AAAAAAAATAAAAACACAAAAATAATATAAAATAAAAAAAACAAAAATAGTTGTTGTTTTATTGTTCTCTCTCGCTCTATTCTCTCTCTATTGTTCTGCTCTTTTTTACTGTATTCTATTCTGCAATGTTTTATTGTTATTATGTTTTACCATGTTTGCTTTTCAGATATGCAATTTTTTTATACTTTACTGTTTACTGTGTTTTGTTGGTAACCATTTTATTGTTTTCAGGTACGCCATTCAGCTGCAGAGCGGATTTATTTACCTTGACAGCAACAGCGTTTGCTCCCACAATACATAAATCCGTGACTCTAGCGCTGTCGGAGGTGATTTCACCACCACAGTTACATACTTCAGCATATATGCCGAAGCGTGGGGGCAGCAGTGGGTGGAGGAGCGATTTGCTCCTGCCTTTTGTTGGAGGATGCCCCCATGCTTCGGCATATATATTTTAGGCACAGGTTGCGTTAAATGTTTTATTTTTTACTATGTTTTTTTTTGTATTTGCTTTGCAGGTATGGTAAGTCTTACTGTTATACTGTAATGTTACTTTGTTTTATTGTTAACCATCATTTGCTTAGCAGGTACGCCATTCAGTTGCAGCGCGGATTTATTTATCTTGCCTGCAACAGCGTTTGCTCCCACGATATATAAAGCCGTGACTCCAGCGCTGTCGGAGGTGATTTCACCACCACTTTTTTTCGTTCAGCCCACAGGCTGCATGAAAAAAAAGTTTACAATATATGCCCAACAAGGACCAGCAACGTACTGGTATGTTGCTGGACTTTGAGTGGTTATACCAGAATGATGCCTGCAGGTTTAGGTATCATCTTGGTATCATTCTTTTCAGCCAGCGGTCGGCTTTCATGTAAAAGCAATCCTAGCGGCTAATTAGCCTCTAGACTGCTTTTACAAGCAGTGGGAGGGAATGACCCCCCCCCCACCATCTTCCATGTTTTTCTCTGGCTCTCCTGTCCCAACAGGGAACCTGAAAATGCAGCTGGTGATTCGGCCAGCTGACCATAGAGCTGATCAGAGACCAGAATGGCTCCAAACATCTCTATGGCCTATGTCAAGGGGGGTTGTGACCAATCCACACTGTTTTTGCAGGAGAGCACCAACATGCCTCCATCCCAAATATATACAAAGAGATGGGGGGACAGAAGCGGGACTTTGTATGAGGCATGTGGGTGAGTATATTGGGCTAAAAGGGATATATAATCTAAATGTATAGATGTATACATAATCTCCACAGATAATGATAAAAGATAATCATGGTATAAAAGTTTATTGACATAGGTATTTGGACACAGTCAAAAAGAGAAGAACGCATTAAGGGCCATAGTAAAATATGTTGCCAGCGATAAAGAGATAAGCAGGGTTCATGAATTAACCACTTCAGCCCCGGAAGGATTTACCCCCTTCCTGACCAGAGCACTTTTTACAATTTGGCACTGCGTCGCTTTAACTGCTAATTGCGCAGTCATGCAATGCTGTACCCAAACGAAATTTGCGTCCTTTTCTTCCCACAAATAGAGCTTTCTTTTGATGGTATTTGATCACCTCTGCCGTTTTTATTTTTTGCGCTATAAATGGAAAAAGACCGAAAATTTTGAAAAAAAATGATATTTTCTACTTTTTATTATAAAAAAAATCCAATAAACTCAATTTTAGTCATACATTTAGGCCAAAATGTATTCGGCCACATGTCTTTGGTAAAAAAAATGTCAATAAGCGTATATTTATTGGTTTGCGCAAAAGTTATAGCGTCTACAAACTAGGGTACATTTTCTGGAATTTACACAGCTTTTATTTTATGACTGCCTATGTTATTTCATGAGGTGCTAAAATGGCAGGGCAGTACAAAACCCCCCCAAATGACCCCATTTTGGAAAGTAGACACCCCAAGGAAATTGCTGAGAGGCATGTTGAACCCATTGAATATTTATTTTTTTTGTCCCAAGTGATTGAATAATGACAAAAAAAAAAAAATTACAAAAAGTTGTCACTAAATGATATATTGCTCACACAGGCCATGCGCATATGTGGAATTGCACCCCAAAATACATTTAGCTGCTTCTCCTGAGTACGGGGATACCACATGTGTGGGACTTTTTGGGAGCCTAGCCGCGTACGGGGCCCCGAAAACCAAGCACCGCCTTCATGATTTCAAAGGGCATACATTTTTGATTTCACTCCTCACTACCTATCACAGTTTTGAAGGCCATAAAATGCCAAGATGGCACAAAACCCCCCCAAATGACCCCATTTTGGAAAGTAGACACCCCAAGCTATTTGCTGAGAGGCATGTTGAGTCCATGGAATATTTTATTTTTTGACACAAGTTGCGGGAATGTGACAATTTTTTTTTTTTTTTGCACAAAGTTGTCACTAAATGATATATTGCTCACACAGGCCATGGGCATATGTGGAATTGCACCCCAAAATACATTCTGCTGATTCTCCTGAGTACGGGGATACCACATGTGTGGGACTTTTTGGGAGCCTAGCCGTGTACGGGGCCCCGAAAACCCAGCACCGCCTTCAGGATTTCTAAGGGCGTAAAGTTGTGATTTCACTCCTCACTACCTATCACATTTTTGAAGGCCACAAAATGCCCAGATGGAACAAAACCCCCCCAAATGACCCCATTTTGGAAAGTAGACACCCCAAGCTATTTGCTGAGAGGCATGTTGAGTCCATGGAATATTTTATATTTTGACACAAGTTGCGGGAAAGTGACAATTTTTTTTTTTTTTTTTTGCACAAAGTTGTCACAAAATGATATATTGCTCAAACATGCCATGGGCATATGTGGAATTACACCCCAAAATACATTCTGCTGCTTCTCCTGAGTACGGGGATACCACATGTGTGGGACTTTTTGGGAGCCTAGCCGCGTACGGAGCCCCGAAAACCAAGCACCGCCTTCAGGATTTCTAAGGGCATAAATTTTTGATTTCACTCCTCACTACCTATCACAGTTTTGAAGGCCATAAAATGCCAAGATGGCACAAAACCCCCCCAAATGACCCCATTTTGCAAAGTAGACACCCCAAGCTATTTGCTGAGAGGCATGTTGAGTCCATGGAATATTTTATTTTTTGACACAAGTTGCAGGAAAGTGACAATTTTTTTTTTTTTTGCACAAAGTTGTCACTAAATGATATATTGCTCACACAGGCCATGGGCATATGTGGAATTGCACCCCAAAATACATTCTGCTGATTCTCCTGAGTACGGGGATACCACATGTGTGGGACTTTTTGGGAGCCTAGCCGCGTACGGGGCCCCGAAAACCCAGCACCGCCTTCAGGATTTCTAAGGGCGTAAAGTTGTGATTTCACTCCTCACTACCTATCACATTTTTGAAGGCCATAAAATGCCCAGATGGCACAAAACCCCCCCAAATGACCCCATTTTGGAAAGTAGACACCCCAAGCTATTTGCTGAGAGGCATGTTGAGTCCATGGAATATTTTATATTTTGACACAAGTTGCGGGAAAGTGACAATTTTTTTTTTTTTTTTTTGCACAAAGTTGTCACAAAATGATATATTGCTCAAACATGCCATGGGCATATGTGGAATTACACCCCAAAATACATTCTGCTGCTTCTCCTGAGTACGGGGATACCACATGTGTGGGACTTTTTGGGAGCCTAGCCGCGTACGGAGCCCCGAAAACCAAGCACCGCCTTCAGGATTTCTAAGGGCATAAATTTTTGATTTCACTCCTCACTACCTATCACAGTTTTGAAGGCCATAAAATGCCAAGATGGCACAAAACCCCCCCAAATTACCCCATTTTGGAAAGTAGACACCCCAAGCTATTTGCTGAGAGGCATGGTGAGTATTTTGCAGCTCTCATTTGTTTTTGAAAATGAAGAAAGACAAGAAAAACATATTTTTTTTTTCTTTTTTCAAATTTCAAAAGTTTGTGACAAAAAGTGAGGTCTGCAAAATACTCACTATACCTCTCAGCAAATAGCTTTGGGTGTCTATTTTCCAAAATGGGGTCATTTGGGGGGGGTTTGTGCCGTCTGGGCATTCCATGGCCTCCGAAACTGTGATAGGCAGTGAAAAGTGAAATCAAAAATTTACGCCCTTAGAAAGCCTGAAGGCGGTGCTTGGTTTTCGGGGTCCCGTACGCCGCTAGGCTCCCAAAAAGTCTCACACATGTGGTATCCCCGTACTCAGGAGAAGCAACAGAATGCATTTTGGGGTGTAATTTCACATATTCCCATGGCATGTTTGAGCAATATATCATTTAGTGACAACTTTGTGCAAAAAAAAAAAAAAAATTGTCTTTTTCCCGCAACTTGTGTCACAATATAAAATATTCCATGGACTCGACATGCCTCTCAGCAAATAGCTTGGGGTGTCTACTTTCCAAAATGGGGTCATTTGGGGGGGGTTTGAACTGTCCTGGCATTTTATGCACAACATTTAGAATCTTATGTCACACATCACCCACTCTTCTAACCACTTGAAGACAAAGCCCTTTCTGACACTTTTTGTTTACATGAAAAAATTATTTTTTTTTGCAAGAAAATTACTTTGAACCCCCAAACATTATATATTTTTTTAAAGCAAATGCCCTACAGATTAAAATGGTGGGTGTTTCATTTTTTTTTTTCACACAGTATTTGCGCAGCGATTTTTCAAACGCATTTTTTGGGGAAAAAACACACTTTTTAAAATTTTAATGCACTAAAACACACTATATTGCCCAAATGTTTGATGAAATAAAAAAGATGATCATAGGCCGAGTACATGGATACCAAACATGACATGCTTTAAATTTGCGCACAAACTTTAAAAGCCTTTACAGGTTACCACTTTAGATTTACAGAGGAGGTCTACTGCTAAAATTACTGCCCTCGATCTGACCTTCGCGGTGATACCTCACATGCATGGGGTAATTGCTGTTTACATTTGACACCAGACCGACGCTTGCATTCGCCTTTGCGCGAGAGCAGGGGGGGACAGGGGTGCTTTTTTTATTTATTTTTTTTTTCTTTATTAATTTTTTAATTTTTTTTCTTATTTTTAAACTGTTCCTTTCATTTTTATTTCTTTTTTTATCATTTTTATTGTTATCTCAGGGAATGTAAATATCCCCTATGATAGCAATAGGTAGTGACAGGTACTCTTTTTTGAAAAAATTGGGGTCTATTAGACCCTAGATCTCTCCTCTGCCCTCAAAGCATCTGACCACACCAAGATCGGTGTGATAAAATGCTTTCCAAATTTCCCAATGGTGCTGTTTACATCCGGCGAAATCTAAGTCATGAAATGCTCGTAGCTTCCGGTTTCTTAGGCCATAGAGATGATTGGAGCCATTCTGGTCTCTGATCAGCTCTATGGTCAGCTGGCCGAATCACCGGCTGCATTCTCAGGTTCCCTGTTGGGCCAGGAGAGCCAGAGAAAACCATGGAAGACGGTGGGGGGGGGGATCCCTCCCACTGCTTGTAAAAGCAGTCTAGAGGCTAATTAGCCGCTAGGATTGCTTTTACATGAAAGCCGACCGCTGGCTGAAAAGAATGATACCAAGATGATACCTAAACCTGCAGGCATCATTCTGGTATAACCACTCAAAGTCCAGCAACATACCAGTACGTTGCTGGTCCTTGTATTGTAAACTTTTTTTTCATGCAGCCTGTGGGCTGAACGAAAAAAAGATATTGATCGGTGGGTATGCCCACCATTAGAATACCTCCCTTCATCCGCCCACTTCTAATGATGGGCATACATGCACCATTTATATATGCCGAAGCATGGGGGCATCCTCCCGCAAAAGGCAGGAGCAAATCGCTCCTCCACCCACTGCTGCCCCCACGCTTCGGCATATATGCTGAAGTATGTAACTGTGGTGGTGAAATCACCTCCAACAGTGCTGGAGTCACGGCTTTATATATCGTGGGAGCAAACGCTGTTGCTGTCAAGATAAATAAATCCGCGCTGTAACTGAATGGCGTACCTGCTAAGCAAATGATGGTTAACAAAAAAACAAAGTAACATTACAGTATAACAGTAATACTTACCATACCTGCAAAGCAAATACAAAAAAAAACATAGTAAAAAATAAAACATTTAACGCAACCTGTGCCTACCTAAAATATATATATGCCGAAGCATGGGGGCATCCTCCCGCAAAAGGCAGGAGCAAATTGCTCCTCCACCCACTGCTGCCCCCACGCTTCGGCATATATGCTGAAGTATGTAACTGTGGTGGTGAAATCACCTCCGACAGCGCTGGAGTCACGGCTTTATATATCGTGGGAGCAAACGCTGTTGCTGTCAAGATAAATAAATCCGCTCTGCAGCTGAATGGCGTACCTGAAAACAAAAAAGTGGTTAACAATAAAAAAACAAAGTATAAAAAAATTGCATACCTATAAAGCAAACATGATAAAAACATAACAATAAAACATTGCAGTATAGAATGCAGAACAATAGAGAGAGAATAGAGAGAGAGAACAATAAAACGACAACTATTTTTGGTTTTTTTTATTTTATATTTTTTTTGTATTTTTATTTTTTTATTTTTTTTTTATTTATTTTTTTTTTAAAACACTTTTTTTAGTAACTTTAACTTTTAACTGTAACTGTACCAGGTTTGGGTCTCTCAAAATGCGATGGCATCTTGGGAGACCCTGTGTTAGTGTGCCTAGTCTGTGCCGTGCTGAACCCTACGCTAATACTCCACTAGTGTATGATAGCGTTCAAAACATTCACCAATGCATAGACCAGGATTGTCAGGACAGGAGGGACAATAATACCGGGTGTCACGCCTAAATCCGCGCTTGCTGCAGACACGACATCTTTTTTGGGGGGCTCGTTGGGTAGGGGTACTCGGGAGGACATAAGGAAAATGCCTCCCATGCAGCCGGCTTACTGCATCTGGTTGGGGAAGGTGAGGTGGAGCACCGTCTGGATACAGAAGGGCTCTGACGATCTCTTCCTGGAATTTAAGGAAGGATCCAGTCCGTCCTGAAGCTCTGTATAGCACATGAGCATTCAGCAAAGCCAATTGAAATAAATAAACAGACACTTTTTTGTACCAGCGTCTGGCCTTACGGGCAATTAGGTACGGCGCCAACAACTGGTCGTTGAGGTCCACCCCTCCCATATTAAGGTTGTATTCGTGGACACAGAGGGGTTTCGCCACAACACCAGTCGCCGTAGTAATTTGGGTCGTCGTGTCTGCATGAAGGGAGGTTTAGAACGAAAACATTCTTATTGTCCCTCCACTTCATAGCGAGCAAATTATTATACTGCAAGCAGGCTCTCTCCCCCAGCCTAAGACGGGACTCTACAAGCCGCTGGGGAAAGCCCCGGCGATTAGGTCGCACGGTGCCACATGCTCCAATCTGATGATCAAACAAGTGACTAAAAAGTGGCACGCTCGTATAATAATTGTCCACGTACAAGTGGTACCCCTTTCCGAATAAGGGTGACACCAAGTCCCACACTATCTTGCCAGCGCTTCCTATGTAGTCAGGGCAGTTTATCGGCTCTACGTGACTATCTTTGCCCTCGTAAACCATAAATCTACATGTATAGCCTGTGGCCCTGTCACAGAGCTTATACATCTTGACCCCGTATCTGGCACGCTTGCTGGGAAGGTACTGTTTGAAGGACAAGCGGCCAGAAAACTTAATCAGGGACTCATCAACGCAGACAACTTGATGGGGGGTAAACAAGTCTGCAAAACGTTGGTTGAAGTGGTTTACGAGGGGCCGAATTTTGTAGAGCCGATCGTATGCAGGGTCTCCACGAGGACGACAGAGTTCATTGTCGTTGAAGTGCATGAACCGCAAAATCTGCTCGTATCGTGCCCTGGCCATGGAGGCAGAGAACACGGGCATATGGTGAATTGGGTCAGTGGACCAATATGACCGCAACTCACTCTTTTTGGTTATGCCCATGAGGAGGGAAAGGCCCAGAAAGATCTTAAATTCGGAGACCGTAATTGGTCTCCAATCTCTGGCAAGGGAGGACTGGGGAATAGTGGCGATGTGTTGACCAGCGTACAAATTGCTTTGGTCCACAATAGATCTATAGAGATCTTCGGTGAAAAACAGCGAATAAAAATCCAGTGGCGTAAAGTCAACTGTTTCCACCTGAATTCCGGGTTGGCCAGTGAAAGGGGGAAGTACGGGTGCTGCAGAAGTGGTGGGTTCCCAATTCGGATTGGCGAATGCAGCAGGAAGGGCACTATGGGCACGACGGGCCTGTGTTCGTCTTCTTGGTGGCAGCGGGACGCTACTTGTGCTTGCCACCTCGCCAGCTTTAACTGCACTTATGGGACTCGCCACGTCACCACGTGATACTGCAGTGCTGGATGTACGACCAGGGTGTACTAGGCCGCTGGTGCTTGCCAGTTCACCAGAAGGAGTAGCGGCACTAGTACTTCTCTGCTCCATACGAGAGCCCTGCGGTTCTTGCACTTCAAGGACAGAAGAAGTTCGGGGTCTGGTACGCCTGACCCTAGCAGGGACCACAACTCCGTCGTCAGAGCTATCTGTCATGGAGCCGCTGTCCTCTACAGGTTCGTATTCTGAGCCCGAACTTGACAGATGAGTGACTTCCTCTTCACTATCTGTCATGCTCAGAAACGTGTAGGCCTCTTCACTAGTGTACCTTCGATTTGCCATTTTGGCCTCTAAATTTAGGGGTACACTAGTGAGACTCACAGGCAAAAAAGCTCCTGACTGTTAGCGACTGATTCAAAACGCTACCAAAAAACTGTTAGCGATCGCAGGGATCAGGCCTGACTCTGCGAACGCTGCAGTTATGTGTGCTTAGTGTTTTGTAAGTGTCAGTTATCGATCGATACTGCACTTGGGTGGGCTGGGCAGGGCTGGGCCGAGGAGCAAAACGCAGGTGCTAGCAGGTATCTGGGCTGATCCCGCTAACACTGCGTTTCAGGGAACCCTAAACTGCTGGGGAGTATAGATCTGATCGGATCAGATATCGATCCGTTCAGATACTATAGCACTAAGGGAGGTGTATGCTGCGTGCGTGGGTTTTAGCGGTACTGGCGCTAACCTGACGCTGCCTGGGGCGACGCAGACCTAAGCTGACCCTAAAAATGTAATTTATATCACCGCCGGGCAATTAGGGGGTTAAACCTTTATAGGGTAATAAACGGCGGGTGCCCTAAAACTATAATAAACTGTAATAAACTGTAATAAACTACAAAAAACAAACTAGCTAACCAGCGTCACCCGTAACACTTATACGGTGATCGCTGGTGAAAGGGTTAACTAGGGGGCAATCAAGGGGTTAAAACCTTTAGCGGGTAGTATATGGGGGTCCCTGTCGCTATAAAATACTGACAGCGAACCTATATACTTACCTCCCTAACTAACGTCACCTGTGTCACTAATACAGCGATCAGAAAAACGATCGCTTAGCGACACTGGCGACGGGGGGTAATCAAGGGGTTAACTTTTATTAGGGGGGGGTTAGGGGGGTACCCTGGACCTAAGGGGGGGTACCCTAGACCTAAAGGGGGCTAACCTAACTGCCCTAACACTTCTAACTGACACAAACTGACACCAATGCAAAAAAAAAAAAACTGCTATTGGTGACAGAGTGACAGGGGGTACAGGGGGGTGATCGGGGGGTGATCGGGGGGTGACAGGGGGGTGAAAAGTGTGCCTGCATGTTCTACTGTAAGTGTAGTGTTGGTGCACTTACTTGGATGTCTTCTCTCCTCGGCGTCGGATCAAAAAGACCGACTCGAGGAGAGATGACATCACTTCCTTTCCCTCTGTTTACATTACAGAGGGAAAGGAAGCATTTTCATTCGCCGGGAGCGATCGGGAGGGGGTGGCCAACAATGGATGGCCTCCCCCTCACCTCTCATCGCCCGCGAACGAGAGCCGACCGCCTATGGCACCGGGGGGGGTCCGATCGGACCCCCCACCCGCGGGAGGCAGATCACGTACAGGTACGTGATTCTGCCTGCCCGTGCCATTCTGCCGCCGTATATATGCGTTAGGCAGTCGGCAAGTGGTTAATTGTACAGGTACAGGAACACATATACATTATACAATCAGTGAATGCATCAATAGATCTAAACTCAAACAAGCAGGGTTCATGAATTGATTGTACAGTTACAGAAACACATATACAATATACAGTCAGTGAATGCATCAATAGATCTAAACTCAACGCGTTTCTTGGCTTTAAACCAATCGTCAGGAGTCCGATGCGATTAAACTATATCAAACACAAAAGAATGTCTATTAATGTGTGAATAAATGTTTGTAGAAGAGATCTACTGAAAATGTAGTTTTCTATGTACTCACAAGTTTATGCAATGATTGGTTGATGATAATTTATGTGTTGCAATGTAGTGTTGGTCTGGGTTCATAGAGTCTCCCCCGGGGTTGAGGCAGAGAGCACACCCCAACATCGTCGGCCGGTGGCCGAAGTGACACAGGCACCCACAAAAACCGGCAGGCAGGGACGTCCGGCGAGGACAAGGAGTGTGGATGAGCTGGGAAAAAATAGTGAAAATGAGAAAGGTGTGTGAACTGATAGATCAGTGTTGGTGAGAATGAGATGGGTGGAAGCGGCGTAGCATAGTCATGGGTGTGTGAAAGGGAACTAAGACACAACAGGTATGAGAGTGATGGGAGAGATAGAAAGCGTGTACTAAGGGACATGGTTGCTGAGGTAGGTGAGGCAGAGTGACAGTGGGTGAGGAAATACCTGGGTGATAAGTGCCCAGCCGAGCCAGACGTCTGTCATGCATGGCGGAGTAGTGGGGCGTCCGGCCAAATGGAGCCTGATATAGCCGCAGACATGCGGCGCGCTCACGCCAACGTCACGCGCGGGCGTGATGACACAGCAAGGGGAGGGGAGGGGAGGCCAATCAATGCGGCCACCTGCCATCCCGTGCAGCGCTTAGCCCGGAGGAGGAAAAACACTAAACATCCCGTATGCGGCGGCAAGGACGCCGCAGACGGGGTGTAGGAAGCATGACGCCGATGCGCCGAGGCCAGGGCCCGCCCATGTCAATGACAGGAGGGTGATGGGTCCCGGGCTGGGCGCGTCGCAACCCCGGGGAATTGACAGAGCGGGTCCCAGCATCACAAATGTGCAGAAATCAAATGGATGATAATTATGTGAAGGAGGAAAACAGCCAAGGCAACTCAATGTTGAGTACAGAAGCAATAGCAGAAACGGGCATGTCTTTGCCTTGAATAAAAGTCAATGTAACAAAGGAAACAATAATGTTATATTTATTTTTAATCCTTGCACAGGAATCATTCTCTGTGCAAGGAAGTATAAGATATACAGAACTTTAGCCCTGAATTGAATCAGTATTTGTCTGGCTAAAGAAAAGCAAAAAATATCAAAAAGTATAAAGGTAGAGAAAAGAGGTAAAGAGAGTAAAAAAAAGGTAAACAAAGTAAAAAACTTTAGCCCTGAATTGAATCAGTTATTTGCCTAGCTAAAAAATTAAACAAAAATAAACATAAACAAGAAGAATGAAAACTTTAGCCCTGAATTGAATCAGTATTTATTTGACCAAAGAAAAACAAAATAAACAAAATAAACAGATAGAACAAGGAGTGAAAAAATAGAAAGTTATAGAGGCATGAACAGTTTCCGTCCTGAAGGAAATCAGTATTGGTTAAGCTAGGGGGAACTAACAGAATAAGAGACGAAGAAAAATGATTGCAAAGGGTAAACATATATGTAACAGTGTGAAAGAGACAATATGACATAAGGGACAAATCAAGACCAAATTAGTGTTGTACTGTATTGGAACAGTAGATATGAAGCTAAGAAGGGGAAGTTATTGGGACAGTGAATGAAACAGAGGATGAAACTGTTGTTTAGTGCTATATGGAATAGGTGTGCGGATGCAAGTACAGAGAATAGAGATGTAAAAACAGAAAATAATATGTAAATGACTCTTGCATTGCAATCAGTCAATGAACAAGAGGAGGACCAAAGGTCTCAATAAGATAATTAGCAGATAGCAGATAAAAAAAGAAAAAGAGAAAGAAAAGGGAAAGGAGAAAAGAAAACGGGGCCAAGGGATGACAATGTGTCAAATGAGGAGTGGGATAAGGAATGAAGACAAGATTACAAGGCGTAAATGACGGATACATTATACAAAAATGTGTAGGCATGAATAGGTGGAATATTTTGGTCACAGAAAGCGGGTGTTTGCCACCCTAATAATCATATGTCAAGGGGGGTTGTGACCAATCCACACTGTTTTTGCAGGAGAGCACCAACATGCCTCCATCCCAAATATATACAAAGAGATGGGGGGACAGAAGCGGGACTTTTGTATATACTCTTGTATATACTCTTTGTATATATTTGGGATGGAGGCATGTTGGTGCTCTCCTGCAAAAACAGTGTGGATTGGTCAAAACCCCCCTTGACATATGATTATTAGGGTGGCAAACACCCGCTTTCTGTGACCAAAATATTCCACCTATTCATGCCTACACATTTTTGTATAATGTATCTGTCATTTACGCCTTGTTATCTTGTCTTCATTCCTTATCCCACTCCTCATTTGACACATTGTCATCCCTTGGCCCCGTTTTCTTTTCTCCTTTCCCTTTTCTTTCTCTTTTTTTTTTTTTATCTGCTATCTGCTAATTATCTTATTGAGACCTTTGGTCCTCCTCTTGTTCATTGACTGATTGCAATGCAAGAGTCATTTACATATTATTTTCTGTTTTTACATCTCTATTCTCTGTACTTGCATCCGCACACCTATTCCATATAGCACTAAACATCAGTTTCATCCTCTGTTTCATTCACTGTCCCAATAACTTCCCCTTCTTAGCTTCATATCTACTGTTCCAATATAGTACAACACTAATTTGGTCTTGATTTGTCCCTTATGTCATATTGTCTCTTTCACACTGTTACATATATGTTTACCCTTTGCAATCATTTTTCTTCGTCTCTTATTCTGTTAGTTCCCCCTAGCTTAACCAATACTGATTTCCTTCAGGACGGAAACTGTTCATGCCTCTATAACTTTCTATTTTTTCACTCCTTGTTCTATCTGTTTATTTTGTTTATTTTGTTTTTCTTTGGTCAAATAAATACTGATTCAATTCAGGGCTAAAGTTTTCATTCTTCTTGTTTATGTTTATTTTTGTTTAATTTTTTAGCTAGGCAAATAACTGATTCAATTCAGGGCTAAAGTTTTTTACTTTGTTTACCTTTTTTTTACTCTCTTTACCTCTTTTCTCTACCTTTATACTTTTTGATATTTTTTGCTTTTCTTTAGCCAGACAAATACTGATTCAATTCAGGGCTAAAGTTCTGTATATCTTATACTTCCTTGCACAGAGAATGATTCCTGTGCAAGGATTAAAAATAAATATAACATTATTGTTTCCTTTGTTACATTGACTTTTATTCAAGGCAAAGACATGCCCGTTTCTGCTATTGCTTCTGTACTCAACATTGAGTTGCCTTGTCTGTTTTCCTCCTTCACATAATTGTCATCCATTTGATTTCTGCACACTTGTGATGCTGGGACCCGTTCTGTCAATTCCCCGGGGTTGCGACGCGCCCAGCCCGGGACCCATCACCCTCCTGTCATTGACATGGGCGGGCCCTGGCCTCGGCGCATCGGCGTCATGCTTCCTACACCCCGTCTGCGGCGTCCTTGCCGCCGCATACGGGATGTTTAGTGTTTTTCCTCCTCCGGGCTAAGCGCTGCACGGGATGGCAGGTGGCCGCATTGATTGGCCTCCCCTCCCCTTGCTGCGTCATCACGCCCGCGCGTGACGTTGGCGTGAGCGCGCCGCATATCTGCGGCTATATCAGGCTCCATTTGGCCGGACGCCCCACTACTCCGCCATGCATGACAGACGTCTGGCTTGGCTGGGCACTTATCACCCAGGTATTTCCTCACCCACTGTCACTCTGCCTCACCTACCTCAGCAACCATGTCCCTTAGTACACGCTTTCTATCTCTCCCATCACTCTCATACCTGTTATGTCTTAGTTCCCTTTCACACACCCATGACTATGCTACGCCGCTTCCACCCATCTCATTCTCACCAACACTGATCTATCAGTTCACACACCTTTCTCATTTTCACTATTTTTTCCCAGCTCATCCACACTCCTTGTCCTCGCCGGACGTCCCTGCCTGCCGGTTTTTGTGGGTGCCTGTGTCACTTCGGCCACCGGCCGACGATGTTGGGGTGTGCTCTCTGCCTCAACCCCAGGGGAGACTCTATGAACCCAGACCAACACTACATTGCAACACATAAATTATCATCAACCAATCATTGCATAAACTTGTGAGTACATAGAAAACTACATTTTCAGTAGATCTCTTCTACAAACATTTATTCACACATTAATAGACATTCTTTTGTGTTTGATATAGTTTAATCGCATCGGACTCCTGACGATTGGTTTAAAGCCAAGAAACGCGTTGAGTTTAGATCTATTGATGCATTCACTGACTGTATATTGTATATGTGTTTCTGTAACTGTACAATCAATTCATGAACCCTGCTTGTTTGAGTTTAGATCTATTGATGCATTCACTGATTGTATAATGTATATGTGTTCCTGTAACTGTACAATTAATTCATGAACCCTGCTTATCTCTTTATCGCTGGCAACATATTTTACTATGGCCCTTAATGCGTTCTCCTCTTTTTGACTGTGTCCAAATACCTATGTCAATAAACTTTTATACCATGATTATCTTTTATCATTATCTGTGGAGATTATGTATACATCTATACATTTAGATTATATATCCCTTTTAGCCCAATATACTCACCCATATGCCTCATACAAAGTCCCGCTTCTGTCCCCCCATCTCTTTATCTCTATGGCCTAAGAAACCGGAAGCTACTAGCATTTCATGACTTGGATTTCGCCGGATGTAAACAGCGCCATTGGGAAATTGGGAAAGCATTTTATCACACCAATCTTGGTGTGGTCAGATGCTTTGAGGGCAGAGGAGAGATCTAGGGTCTAATAGACCCCAATTTAAAAAAAAAAGAGTACCTGTCACTACCTATTGCTATCATAGGGGATAATTACATTCCCTGAGATAACAATAAAAATGATTAAAAAACATAAAAATGAAAGGAACAGTTTTAAAATAAGATAAAAAAATCAAAAAAATAATAAAGGAAAAAAAAAAAAAAAAAGCACCCCTGTCCCCCCCCTCCTCTCGCGCAAAGGCGAACGCAAGCGTCGGTCTGGCGTCAAATGTAAACAGCAATTGCACCATGCATGTGAGGTATCACCGCAAGGTCAGGTCGAGGGCAGTAATTTTAGCAGTAGACCTCCTCTGTAAATCTAAAGTGGTAACCTGTAAAGGCTTTTAAAGGCTTTTAAAAATGTATTTAGTTTGTCGCCACTGCACGTTTGTGCGCAATTTTAAAGCATGTCATGTTTGGTATCCATGTACTCGGCCTAAGATCATCTTTTTTATTTCATCAAATATTTGGGCAATATAGTGTGTTTTAGTGCATTAAAATTGAAAAAAGTGTGTTTTTTCCCCAAAAAAATGCGTTTGAAAAATCGCTGCGCAATTACTGAGTGAAAAAAAAATGAAACCATTTTAATCTGTAGGACATTTGCTTTAAAAAAATATATAATGTTTGGGGGTTCAAAGTAATTTTCTTGCAAAAAAAAATAATTTTTTCATGTAAACAAAAAGTGTCAGAAAGGGCTTTGTCTTCAAGTGGTTAGAAGAGTGGGTGATGTGTGACATAAGCTTCTAAATGTTGTGCATAAAATGCCAGGACAGTTCAAAACCCCCCCAAATGACCCCATTTTGTAAAGTAGACACCCCAAGCTATTTGCTGAGAGGCATGTTGAGTCCATGGAATATTTTATATTGTGACACAAGTTGCGGCAAAAAGACAAATTTTTTTTTTTTTTTTATGCACAAAGTTGTCACTAAATGATATATTGCTCAAACATGCCATAGGGATAAGTGAAATTACACCCCAAAATACATTCTGTTGCTTCTCCTGAGTACAGGGATACCACATGTGTGGGACTTTTTGGGAGCCTAGCTGCATACGGGACCCCGAAAACCAAGCACCGCCTTCAGACTTTCTAAGGGCGTAAATTTTTGATTTCACTCTTCACTGCCTATCACAGTTTCGGAGGCCATGGAATGCCCAGATGGCACAACCCCCCCCCCCCAAATGACCCCATTTTGGAAAATAGACACCCCAAGCTATTTGCTGAGAGGTATAGTGAGTATTTTGCAGACCTCACTTTTTGTCACAAACTTTTGGAAATTGAAAAAAGAAAAAAAAAATACATTTTTCTTGTCTTTCTTCATTTTCAAAAACAAATGAGAGCTTCAAAATACTCAGCATGCCTCTCAGCAAATAGGTTGGGGTGTCTACTTTCCAAAATGGGGCATTTTGAGGAGTTTTGTGCTATCTTGGCATTTTATGGCCTTCGAAACTGTGATAGGTAGTGAGGAGTGAAATCAAAAATTTACGCCCTTAGAAATCCTGAAGGCGGTGATTGGATTTCGGGGCCCCGTATGAAGCTAGGCTCCCAAAAAGTCCCACACATGTGGTATCCCCGTACTCAGGAGAAGCAGCAGAATATATTTTGGGGTGTAATTCCACATATGTCCATGGCATGTTTGAGCAATATATCATTTAGTGACAACTTTGTGCAAAAAAAAAAAAATTGTCACTTTCCCACAACTTGTGTCAAAATATAAAATATTCCATGGACTCAACATGCCTCTCAGCAAATAGCTTGGGGTGTCTACTTTCCAAAATGGGGTCATTTGGGGGGGGGTTGTGCCATCTGGGCATTTTATGGCCTTCAAAACTGTGATAGGTAGTGAGGAGTGAAATCACAACTTTACGCCCTTAGAAATCCTGAAGGCAGTGCTTGGTTTTTGGGGCCCCGTATGCGGCTAGGCTCCCCAAAAGTCCCACACATGTGGTATCCCCATACTCAGGAGAAGCAGCTAAATGTATTTTGGGGTGCAATTCCACATATGCCCATGGCCTGTGTGAGAAATATATCATTTAGTGACAACTTTGTGCAATAAAAAAAAAATTGTCATTTTCCCGCAACTTGTGTCAAAAAATAAAATATTCCATGGACTCAACATGCCTCTCAGCAAATAGCGTGGGGTGTCTACTTTCCAAAATGGGGTCATTTGGGGGGGTTTTGTGCCATCTGGGCATTTTATGGCCTTCAAAACTGTGATAGGTAGTGAGGAGTGAAATCAAAAATTTATGCCCTTAGAAATCCTGAAGGCGGTGCTTGGTTTTCGGGCCCTGTACGCGGCTAGGCTCCCAAAAAGTCCTAAACATGTGGTATCCCCGTACTCAGGAGAAGCAGCAGAATGTATTTTGGGGTGTAATTCCACATATGCCCATGGCATGTTTGAGCAATATATCATTTAGTGACAACTTTGTGGAAAAAAAAAAAAAAGTGTTACTTTCCCGCAACTTGTGTCAAAATATAAAATATTCCATGGACTCAACATGCCTCTCAGCAAATAGCTTGGGGTGTCTACTTTCCAAAATGGGGTAATTTGGGGGGGGGTTTGTGCCATCTTGGCATTTTATGGCCTTCAAAACTGTGGTAGGTAGTGAGGAGTGAAATAAAAAATTTACGCCCTTAGAAATCATGAAGGCGGTGCTTGGTTTTCGGGGCCCCATACGCGGCTAGGCTCCCAAAAAGTCCCACACATGTGGTATCCCCATACTCAGTAGAAGCAGCTAAATCTATTTTGGGGTGCAATTCCACATATGCCCATGGCCTGTGTGAGCAATATATCATTTAGTGACAACTTTGTGCAAAAAAAAAAAAATTGTCACTTTCCCGCAACTTGTGTCAAAAAATAAAATATTCCATGGACTCAACATGCCTCTCAGCAAATAGCTTGGGGTGTCTACTTTCCAAAATGGGGTCATTTGGGGGGGGGGGGGGTTGTGCCATCTGGGCATTTTATGGCCTTCAAAACTGTGATAGGTAGTGAGGAGTGAAATCAAAAATTTATGCCCTTAGAAATCCTGAAGGCAGTGATTGGTTTTCGGGGCCCCGTACGCGGCTAGGCTCCCAAAAAGTCCCACACATGTGGTATCCCCGTACTCAGGAGAAGCAGCTGAATGTATTTTGGGGTGCAATTCCACATAGGCCCATGGCCTGTGTGAGCAATATATCATTTAGTGACAACTTTTTGTAAATATTTTTTTTTTTTGTCATTATTGAATCACTTGGGACAAAAAAAATAAATATTCAATGGGTTCAACATGCCTCTCAGCAATTTCCTTGGGGTGTCTACTTTCCAAAATGGGGTCATTTGGGGGGGTTTTGTACTGCCCTGCCATTTTAGCACCTCAAGAAATGACATAGGCAGTCATAAACTAAAAGCTGTGTAAATTCCAGAAAATGTACCCTAGTTTGTAGACGCTATAACTTTTGCGCAAACCAATAAATATACGCTTATTGACATTTTTTTTACCAAAGACATGTGGCCGAATACATTTTGGCCTAAATGTATGACTAAAATTGAGTTTATTGGATTTTTTTTATAACAAACAGTAGAAAATATAATTTTTTTAAAAAATTTTCGGTCTTTTTCCGTTTATAGCGCAAAAAATAAAAACGGCAGAAGTGATCAAATACCATCAAAAGAAAGCTCTATTTGTGGGAAGAAAAGGACGCAAATTTCGTTTGGGTACAGCATTGCATGACCGCGCAATTAGCAGTTAAAGCGACGTAGTGCCAAATTGGAAAAAGTCCTCTGGTCCTTAGGCAGCATAATGGTCCGCGGCTGAAGTGGTTAAGGGAGCCTCACTATATGGCACATCCCGTAGTCATGTTGGGACTTTAGTGTAAGGGAGGACTCTGATGTGAGCGTGGCGCTCATCCCGACTGCTGTACTCTATATGTTGTTTTGTTTGTTACTTACTCCTGACCCACGTACTCTGTACATTATACTGTACATAGACCTGACCAAGGTGTTGTCTCAACAGTTGCTGGTTTTAATTAAAGGGATTGTAAAGTCTTGTTTTTTTATTTATTTTTAAATAACAAGCATGTCATACTTACCTCCTCTGTGCAGTTGGTTTTGCACAGAGCAGCCCAGATCCTCCTCTTCTCGGGTCCCTCTTCACTGCTCCTGGCCCCTCCCTCCTATGGAGTGCCCCCACAGCATGCAGCTTGCTGGGGGGGCTCCAAAATCTCCTATTGCCCGAAGGGCCCCATGAGTTGTCATGTCAGTCTGCCCCTGAATTGTTTCTTTCAAGCAGACTCTAAGGTTGCCACTGGCTTACAGGCCTGTGCCCGGTGGAGGACCCCCTTCCACATCCAAAGCTCCACTGGGAGCACACTATATATATATATATATATATATATATATATATATATATATATATATATATATATATATTTTTTTTTTTTTTTCTCCTGCAATGTATATACTTATACCTTTACAATGATGATGGTGACAGTCCTTTCTTTGGAACATTAGGGGGCTACACGACCCCTTAAAACGCACCATGGCGTCGTCCCTGCTTCAGAAACATTTGCCTGCTGGGTGGGAAGGGCATACCACTCCACTCACATTTCATACTCTAGGGGGGCGAGTGTACTGGTTCATAGCTCCTTAGACTATGAGGAGCTTGATTCTGTGTTGGATGATGAGGGGAGGTAGGTTTTTTTGACCTCTGCTGGGTTAGCCCCCCCATATCAAAAATTTTGAAAAAATCTTATGCAGTTTGTTAGATCTTTGTTAGATCAGGCTAGAGCAACCGTTGTTTGCGTTAGATCTCACACAGAAGAAGCAATATTAACAGTTATTTGCTGGGGGGGCTAACCTGTCATCAGCCCCCTTATCAAAAAATTGACCAAACAGTTAGCTATTTTGGAAGCTATTTGTTAGATCCGGTAAGATCAAGTGGTTTTAACAGATCTCACATAATTAGAGACTTATTAAGTGATTAATGAGGGGGGCTGGCTCCCCCTTATCAAATTTTCTGCCCAAAAATCATTCAGGCTAATTGATATTTGTTAGATCCGATAAGATCAAGTGGTTTTAACGTTAGATCTCACATAATTTCAGAGATATTCCACATAAAAATAGAGATATTAGGTGGTACATAAGGACGGGTTAGCCCCCCCACATGCAATTTTCTGACCAAAGATCATTCAGGCTAATAGATATTCGTTAGATCCAGTAAGATCAAGTGGTTTTAACGTTAGATCTCACATAATTTCAGAAATATGTACCATCTAATATCTCTATTTTTATGTGGAATAAGGATGGGTTGGCCCCCCTTATCAAATTTTCTGGCTAAAAATCATTCTGGCTAATAGATATTCATTAGATCCAGTAAGATCAAGTGTTTTTAAAATTAGATCTCACATAATTTCAGAGATATTCCACATAAAAATAGAGATATTAGGTGGTACATAAGGATGGGTTGCAACACCCCCCACATGCAATTTTCTGGACAAAAATCATTCAGGCTAATAGATATTTGTTAGATCTGGTAAGATCAAGTGGTTTTAACGTTAGATCTCACATCATTTCAGAGATATTCCACATAAAAATAGAGATATTAGGTAGTATATAAGGACGGGTTGGCCCCCCACATGCAATTTTCTGGCCAAAAATCATTCAAGATAATAGATATTCGTTAGATCCGGTAAGATCAAATGATTTTAACGTTAGATCTCACATCATTTCAGAGATATTCCACATAAAAGATCCCAGCGAAAACAGCGAGGATGAAGAGAAAGATTGTCTGTGGCTGTCTCAAATGCCAGGGCCTGACACCCCCCCCCCCCCATTTTCTTCTCCTCCCAAAGTGACTGAGGTGACTCTCAGGCCAGAGGCTCCTGAGTTTGTACCTCAAAGTCCACCTTTTGAAGAGTTGGAAGTCCCTCAATCTTCCCTGCTGACAGCAGACCCCGAAGACTTTCCATCCTTCATTGAGGAGGAAGCTGAAGCTGATATGCGGGAAGAAGAAGAGACAAGTGTGCCTGTAACCCCAGAACCTAAAGAACAGCGAGAGCCAAGGGTTATTCACCCACCCAAAAGACTAACATATGATACTTTGGGTGAAAGCTCTGAGGAGGTCATTCTCATTGCAAAAAGGACTCTTGAAGCAAATGACCCTTCCACCGCAGATTTGGGGATGGACAATCCCAACTCCCCCCTGGCACATCTAGCTGGGCCATTCCAGTTAAGGTGGCCTGTAGGCAGGACAACCTACCCTCCTATGTTAATTGTTTGGATGTTCCTCTGCCAGGGTTTTATGCAGATGTAAATTGTATGGTTTCCTGTGCAGGCTAACCTGTTTTTTTCCGTGTGTATATCAAAAGCATGTAACAGGTCATAGACTCTTTAACTCCTTTGGCGGACCAAAGGTTCTTTGGTGGGGGGAGTGTGTAGCGGGGGCTGCTCTGTCACCCATGGCCCCGCACCTCCTGCCAGCGACCGCCGGACTGAATAGACACTGACACAGGCACTCACTGAGGGAGTGCACACCTGTCAGTCCCTGTGGGGGATTTCTCCCTCTCCTCTTCCTTGAGTGACGAGCGATGCTCACTCACAGGCATCCGCCCACTCTGCTCTCTTCTCTGTGTCCCTATTGGCAGGGAGAGGGAGTCAATCAAGAAGCAGTAGAGGACCACCGGACTTGAAGTCTCATCACAAAAAGGTCCCATTGATTTCTAGAGGGGGCGGAACTACCAAGCCCAGCCTACTTTGCCCTCCGCCCGCAGACCCCCACAACCACCAGGCAATGGTTGTGGGGATGAGGCCCTTGTCCCCATCAACATGGGGACAAGGTGCTTTAAGGGGCTACCCCAAAGCACCCTCCCCATGTTGGGGGCATGTGGCCTGGTACGGTTTAGGAGGGGGGGCGCTCTCTCGTCCCCCCTCTTTTCCTGCGGCTTGCCAGGTTGTGTGCTCGGATAAGGGTCTGGTATGGATTTTTGGGGGGACCCCACACCATTTTTTTTATTGTGGCGCGGGGTTCCCCTTAATATCCATACCAGACCTGAAGGGCCTGGTATGGAATTTGGGGGGACCCCCACGCAATTTTTTTTTAAATTTTGGTTCGGGGTTCTCCTTAATATTCATACCAGACCCAAAGGGCCTGGTAATGGACTGTGGGGGAATCCCATGCCGTTTTTTTCAATGACTTTTTTGTGTATTGCCAGGACCGACAATTCATTATAGCCACGAGTACTTTCAAATGACTTTTTTTCCTTTAGAAATTTAATTTTTGTGCAGGGACTGTTGTAAACAAGGGAAACATGTGCCACTTTACAGGCATACTATAGACACCCCCAGGTACAAAATTTAATAGAATATTTCACTTTCATTGTTTCACTTTAAGCATTATTAAAATCACTGCTCCCGAAAAACGACCGTTTTTAAAACTTTTTTTTGCATTGATACATGTCCCCTGGTCTCCAAACACTTTTATGACAATAACTTGCATATTAACCTTTAAAAATAGCACTTTTGAGTTCTCCCATAAACTTTTAAAGGGTGTTCCGTGGCTTTCGAATTTGCCACGAACACACCAAATTGTTCGCTATTCGTTGAACAGCCAATGTTCAAGTCAAACTCATGTTTAACCCGAACATAAAGCTCATCCCTATTTGCTAATATAAGGTATTACAGTTGTTATGGTTACAAATGAGTTTGGCTCCCTCTAGTGTCCTTTTAATGCTGTTAGGACTTTCTTTTAATTCCTGAGAAGTAGCGCTGCAAAGCATTGTGGGAGATGTAGTTTGGAGGAGAAAGTGACTCTGTTAGCTGGATCAGCCCTAAACTACAATACAGACAATGCAAAGCGTGCAGCACTGCATGCTGGGAGCAGTAATAAAAGGATCAGCGCGGCCATCTTTCGACCTCTCTGGACAATACCTGCTATCAGGAGGTCTGTGTGTATGACCAGGAGACTGGGGCCTATACAGCGCGGAGCAGGATTGCCAGCCTCTGAGATGCTTCAGAGTACAGCCCTGCCAGCTTAGCAAGCGGATCGGTTTGCAGAACCAGGACATCTGGAAGTTCCCTGCATTTGAGCCATCTGAAGGCGGCGCCATCTTTTGATCAGACTTAGACATCAGGAGGGGAGTCCGGACGGAGCCTCACAGCCTTTGAGGCTATTGTGGTGAGAGGGCACCTGCCCATTTCAGTAAAGTGCACTGTTTGCTGAGTGAGTTACTTACAGACTGCTGGTGAGACTTGTAGTTCCACAGGAGTGATTCTACTTATTTACAGGCAACATACAGCTGAACTCTGGGGTTTGTTATTCCCTGTGCTGTAAGGTCAGTACTGTATTACACTCACACATAAGGTTCAGTGACATTGTGTGAGTTTCTCATTGATAACATCCTATTACAGAATGGAACCTGGAGTCGGTGTAGCCAGTGGGATATAGAGTCAATCAGGAGCCCTCACGGGGGTACCGCTACTGGTGGTTCCAGAGACCATCCAGAGACGGATGAAAATGGATGTACCTTCTGTACCACCTAATACCTCTATTTTTAAGTGGAATATCTCTGAAATTATGTGAGCTCTAACGTTAAAACTACTTGATCTTACTGGATCTAGCAAATATCTATTATCCTGAATGATTTTTGGTCAGAAAATTGCATGTGGGGGGGCTAACCCATTCCTATCCACTTGCTTACTAGGCACTTAAACCCCCCTCCTGCCCAGACCAATTTTCAGCTTTCAGCGCTGACGCACTTTGAATGACAATTGCACGGTCATACAACACTGTACCCAAATGAAATTTTTATCATTTTTTTCCCACAAATAGAGCTTTCTTTTGGTGGTATTTAATCACAGCTGGGATTTTAATTTTTTGCTAAACAAACAAAAAAAAAATGGAAAATTTTGAAAAAAAAAAAATCATGTTTCATAGTTTGTTATAAAATTTTGCAAACAGGTAATTTTTCTCCTTCATTGATATGCGCTGTGGCACTGGTGGGCACTGATAGGCTGCACTGATGGGCACAGATAGGCACAGTTAAGGCGGCACTGATAGGCACAGTTAAGGTGGCACTGATAGGCACAGATAAGGAGGCACTGATGGGGACAGATAAGGCGGTACTAATGGGCACAGATAAGGCGGCACTGATGGCCACTGATGGGCCCCGATGGGTGCCATGGATGGGTGGCACGGATGGGTGGCACTGATGGGCACTGATAGTTACCACTGATAGGTGGCACTGATGGGCTGCACTGATGGGCAGCACTGATGGGCGGCACTGATGGGCACTGGTAGGTGACACTGATGGGCACTGATAGGTGGCACTGATGTGCAGCACTGTTGTTGAGGCACTGATTGTGGGCACTGATGGGTGGCACTGTGGGCACTGATGGGTAGTGCTGGTGGGCACTGGTAGGCGGCACTGCTGCCTATTGCTAGGTGGCACTGGCAGGGGGCACAGGTGGGCACTGAGGATATGCAGCAGCTCGCCGTGATCGGGACTGATGTTCCTCTCACGGCCGCCGGTGATCGGCTTTTTTTCCCTCCTCACGCTGTCAGCGCGAGGAGAAAAAAATAGCCAATTACCGGCTCTGTTGACATCACATGATCAGCTGTCATTGGCTGACAGCTGACTAGTGTAGACACTAGTCGGGTCAGGAGTGTCCATTCTTTTTGGCCAGAAAGATGGAATAAATCTCCCATACCAGAGTTCTTTGTCCAACGTCATTTACCGATATTCTGCTACTTTAAGGCTACAGGCCTGAAGCAGCCGTTTGGCAATAACGTAAGCCAGGAGGCTGAAGCATTTGGAGTCTGTAAGATACAGTAATGGTGGAACCCCCTGCATGGGCTACTGATGTCTTTGTGAACCCTTTTTTTTTGTTCTTTTAAATAAAAGTGGGCTACCACGCCCTTAAAATACAGTTTTGGACTGGCGTACTCACTGGAAACACACCTACTGCTTGAGTCTGATCACCCCAATCTTACACATGGTGTTCGAATGCGGGAATGACGGTGGAGTTCCAGATCCTCTCATACCAAAAAGAGTGAGTAGCAAGAAACTGTGTGTTTTGCAGCAATGCTGTGAGGAGCAGCTAATGTGAACCAGTGGAGTCTGCATGTGAAAGTGTGCTGCTTGCAAGTCTTAAAGAAACAGTACGCCAAATTTTCCTGTGTTAAAAGGAATTGTGTTAAAAAGTGTCGTGGGCCTGACTGCAGAGATGGCTGCGAAATGCAAAAAGGAAGCAATGTTTGCTGACATAAGAGACAGAACTTTGTGGCTGGAGGGGTTGTTACCCACAGAACAAGCCCCAGACTGGTGCAAGATGCATTTGGCCGCACTGGAGCAAAGAAAAACAGAACACAAACCATCACTCAGTGCAAGGAGTGAGCAGATGGGTGCGGTTGGCCGTGGCAACAAAGCAGAAATCCATACAGCTGACTTCATACGGCCTATGTTGCCGTCTGAACATGTTGAAGACTTTTTGGCTGAATTTGCGATGATTGCTTCCTCCCAAGGGTGGCCCAGAATCCGCTGAATTGGTGCAACCTTTTCTGATGCAAGGGTACCGAGAGGTGTACCGCGGGATGTGCCATAACCGAGATGACTATGACAATTATCTAGAAACCATCCAGTCTAGAGAGCTCTGGAAAAATTCAGCAGGGAGAATGTGGTCTCCCATAGCAACCAGAGAGAGTCCGTTTGCAGAAAGGAGGAGCTACAGCAGAGATGTGGCTCAAATTCTAAAGTGAAGAGGTTCGTGCAAGAGTGTCTGTTGTCACCCTTGGCAACCGTGAAGGAAATTTTGTTCAGCCTGCAGGGGGTGATGGAGAGCACAAGAAACCAGTGGTTTCCACTTATTGCTGCTTGTGTGAAGTGGTTAGCCCAGAGAAGAAGGCACAGTATCCAGCATCCTGCAAGGGGTATGACCATGTGTGTGGGTCTGCTGTTACCCCTGTCAACAGGAAACCTGTTTGGCCTGCAGGGGATGTTGGAAAATCCAAGAAGGATGCAATGTTGCCCTGTGTCCATGTGGGGGCATTAGCTTGTGAGAGCACAGCAAAGAAGCGACAACGCCCTCAAGTGAAGCTTTCAACACCTGCCAAATGGAATGGTAAGACTGTTGCTGTTACAAATGTGAGAGGGCCTGGTCAGGGGACTATTCCCTGTGAAGTGGGAGTAAGTCCAGTGAGAAAATTTGCTTTCAGAGACTTGCTGCAAATGAATACCCTGTCTAGTAGCAAAGCACAGTTTGAAACCGATCCTGCAGCAAGCTTGAGGACTGTTAAGGACTTGTCTTCGTGCAATGCCCTTTGTAACAGAGAAACAAGGGTTAAAGCTAAACCTAATGATGTGGTGTGCACTAAGAAGTCTAAAAATGGTGATATATCTTCCTCTATGTTGATGTTTAAAAGGGAAAATGGTTCTGTGCAAGGGACAGGACTGATTCAGCAGAGTGATGAAGTAGATAGGTCAGGGGTGACCACTGAGAGATATGTGCCATTGCCCCTAGCAACCATGACAGGTGCAACAAAGTTGTCCCTGGAGACCTCCCAGCCAGGAGCTCATGGTTTCTGAGCTGGAGGTTTCCCAGGATGACTGTGTAGCCAAAATAAAATATAGAGAGTGCAGCGCTGGACATGTGAAGTGAATAGTGAAATTTGATAAACCAATTATTTAAATGGTGAAAAAGGTGATTCAGAGTCAATATATCAAAATAGTGACATATATATATATATATATATATATATATATATATATATATATATATATATATATTGTAAATATTTTTTAGAACGTAGACATATGAATTAAAATGAGTGAAAAAAACTCCTGTAAATAAAACTTATGACAACACATAAAAGTCCAAAACAGTGTATTTGCTGCGATGTAGATTTCAGGGATACATCTTCAATATTCAATGTTGCCCACCACCGAATAGATGAATAAAAGGCTTACCAGAAAGCCTGTGACCCCCCTTATTCAGGGGGGTCAAAACAAGCTTAGCAGATATGGGGGAACCGCCACAGGAATACTCCAGGGGACACCGACAGACCGATGCGTTAGGGCTCCTTGCCAGATAGCGAACCAGCCGACAACCGCTATAGATGCTCTCTCAGATCCTGTCCTCTCATAGGGCAAACTTGAAATTTCCATGGATCCGGTGCAAAAAGATGTGGTTTGTAATGCCAAAAAGAAACAAAAAAAAAATGCTCCGCTGGTGCAGATAACTTGGGTTTCTTTTATTGGCAAATTGCGGTATATAGCATTAAAAACCAAGAAAAATAAAGTAAAAACGAACAAGATAAAAAAACGACACTACCGCCGTTTATTTTAAAATCGCGCATGCGCGGTGCGTGCAATGTTGTGACCCTACGGCCGTTTCGTCACAACTGACGTCATCAGGGGTACGCACCGACGCACGCGCATGCGCATTAAATACACAAGCTTCAAAACAGAGGACGCTACGATTGGTTCACACAAGGCTATGCTTCATTTGGATAGGTACTGGAAAATTAACTAAAGGGGATGATTACCATAAACATGGAGGCTAATAAATCAATTAAGAAGAGGGATCGTCAGGCTGTTAAACTTCACCCCATGAAGATAACAGCCTACGAGCATTCCACCAGTGCCACCTAGTGACTTTTTAAGATATTACACCAAAGCTTAACAGCAGCATATATCCAGGCTGCTGTGTGAAAAATAGTGAATTTAGAGGTGGCATGAAAATAAAAAATAAATATAAAACTATTAGCACATCATGGTTGTTATTTTAATGTCTGTAGACATTTATAGAATTATAAAACTATTTTAATTAATTATAAAACTAACAAAGCAGCAAACCTCATGTGATAGAGGCAGCAACATAGGACGTCACTTCTAGTGCCATCTAGCGAGGTATTAAAAAATTACACCAGAGTTAATGTTAGCCTTAGTTCACACAATTAAATAAAATTAAATAAAATATATATATGAAAAGAAAAGGGAGAAAAATTGTATGATATATTGAGGAAAAAGGAACTGAAGCCTGTTAATGCCTGTTGTGAAATCAATAACATAGCCTGCTCCTTACATTAATTCTAAAATGACAATACATAAAAATAACCACCCCTGTTTAGGACCAGAAAAAGGTGGAAAACTAAAATAGTATATGAAGGATATTCAATAGAAGTATTTGAGATTCTTTAGGCTCCCTTCACCACAAAGGGGCATATTCCTGCTTTTCAATATTTATCGTTAGAAGTGCATTAGATAATCAGGACATGATTGTCGTTAAGAGATATATCAGAGTGGGACATCAACTTCACCAACAACCTCATATATTCAGCTGTTGTTGATAAAACAGTTGATGTCCCACTCTATATTTAAACCATTGGGGGCAAGCCTAAAAATCCAGTTGGTTTCTGATCTGGATATGGTTCGCTTCCCATTACTGCCTCGCCAGTGTGGGACATACTTTTCTATCCCTATAAAGGTAGTGCCACTAGGGTCTCTGTTGTGCACTGTTGTCTAGAGACACTATGCTTATCGAACCCTTGTTTGATATTGGTGATATGCTCCCCTAACCTTACACTAAGTTTCCTGGTGGTTCGCCCCACGTATTCCAAACCACAAGGGCACCTAAGAAGGTACACCACACACTTGGAAGCACATGTTATGAGAGAGTTAATAGGGTAAGTGACGCCTGTGCCTACCGATGTAAATTCTGTAAGCCTTCTTTGGCGTAATGCATTTACTCTACAGACCCTACATCTTCTACAGGGGGAGAAGCCCTTTAGATCACCAAAGAAAGTCGGACGCTGTGGTGGATCAGGAACATTTGGTGCCAGAGTGTGCCTCAAACTCGTGGCCCCCATAAATAAGACACGAGGGTTGTTGGGCAATAAAGGGCCAAGGATACGGTCGTTTTTAATGACCGGCCAATGTCTTTTAATAATTCTCTTAATGGTCCAGTGTTGGCTGGAATAGGTGGTAAGAAAAGCCAAACTAAAGTCCTCCCCGTTGTTAACCTGGGGGGGTTTGTCCCTTAGAAGTTCCGTACGGTCCCTATTTCCAACCTCCACGATCAAGGTATCCAACATAGTTGCCTCATAACCTTTGTCAAGAAATTTAGATTTTAAGGATGAGGCCTCTCTAAAGAACTCGTCCAAATTTGAACAATTCCGCCTTAAGCGTAGAAATTGGCCCTTAGGGACAGCGGACAACCATGATTGATGATGGCAAGAGTTAAGGGGAATAAAACTATTCCTATAAGTGGATTTGAAGAAAGTAGATGTAGTGATTCTACCATCCACTATAGTTATCAATAGGTCTAGAAAGTGAATCTGTACTGAACTGGCCTCGTGAGTCAGGACTATGCCCCTGTCATTACCATTAAGGGAGAGGAGAAAGTTGGATAAAGACTCAGAGTCGCCGTCCCAGATAAACAGGACGTCGTCAATTAATCTTTTCCACATGACGAGTTGGGGGGGTTTATCACATAAAACCAAATCCTCCTCCCATTTGGCCATGAAGAGGTTGGCCATACTGGGAGCGAATTTCGCTGTTGGCTTTGAGGAGGACCAAAGATATTTTGATTACCATTTAAACTAGATATGGATCCCTCCATGGTCCGTGCCAAAGGGGAAAATCTATTACTAGTTCCACTTTCCCGACCTTGTTGTTCACGTTCAACTATTCCCTCACCATATCTCTGTCCACCCCGATGGATTTGCTGGTTGTGGTGGTAATACCCACCATCATAATCATGGTGGGCCTCACGACCCCTATGTTGTCTCCAGGATGGAGATGGATTATGGTGTATTCGGGGGAGAGATCCTCTACTCCTACCCCTACCTTTTACATGGTTGGGATATTGCTGTGAATCCCTACCTCTAGGATGGGGAAAATTATGGGGGATCACTGATTGATTCTCCCTCCGCAATTCCTGAGTAATAGGTATAGTTTGCAAATTACTTGTGGTAATGCTGGCAGCTGGAAGATCAGAGGGAGAGGGGATCTGCCATTTAAAAACTAAATTATCTTTATAGTCTTTAATGTCCCTATTATATTTTCTCCTCTTTTTCTGTTTTTGTTCCATCTCCTCCTTTATCAAGATGGTTTTGAGTGCCTCTGATCTCCGGACATATTCCTGATCATCCTTAAAAGGGGCTAATTTACTTCTAATGGAATTTATTTCTAAGTCTAGCATTGTTAGTTTCCTTTTCTTCTTGGCTACCAAGAATTGTAGGAAACCAACCCCCGCTTCGTTAAAATATTTGAACCATTCCCCTAATTCATTATCCTCTTTCTGGGGACATATATGCTAGTGACTGCGGATGTCGCATCGCTTTATACATCCATATCCCATCAATTGGGTCATGAAGCGGTGCGACACTTCCTCTATCGGGACTCCAATATCTCCACCACACAATGTAATTTTGTGATGGAGCTATTGGATTTCTCGATGGCACATAATCATTTCTGGCATAATAACATACATTACCTACAAACAAGGGGAGTGGCCATGGGAGCGAAATTCGCTCCCAGTATGGCCAACCTCTTCATGGCCAAATGGGAGGAGGATGTGGTTTTATGTGATAAACCCCCCAACTCGTCATGTGGAAAAGATTCATTGACGACGTCCTGTTTATCTGGGACGGCAGTCTGAGTCTTTATCCAACTTTCTCCTCTCCCTTAATGGTAATGACAGGGGCATAGTCCTGACTCACGAGGCCAGTTCAGTACAGATTCACTTTCTAGACCTATTGATAACTATAGTGGATGGTAGAATCACTACATCTACTTTCTTCAAATCCACTTATAGGAATAGTTTTATTCCCCTTAACTCTTGCCATCATCAATCATGGTTGTCCGCTGTCCCTAAGGGCCAATTTCTACGCTTAAGGCGGAATTGTTCAAATTTGGACGAGTTCTTTAGAGAGGCCTCATCCTTAAAATCTAAATTTCTTGACAAAGGTTATGAGGCAACTATGTTGGATACCTTGATCGTGGAGGTTGGAAATAGGGACCATACGGAACTTCTAAGGGACAAACCCCCCCAGGCTAACAACGGGGAGGACTTTAGTTTGGCTTTTCTTACCACCTATTCCAGCCAACACTGGGCCATTAAGAGAATTATTAAAAGACATTGGCCGGTCATTAAAAACGACCGTATCCTTGGCCCTTTATTGCCCAACAACCCTCGTGTCTTATTTAGGGGGGCCACGAGTTTGAGGCACACTCTGGCACCAAATGTTCCCGATCCACCACAGCGTCCGACTTTCTTTGGTGATCTAAAGGGCTTCTCCCCCTGTAGAAGATGTAGGGTCTGTAGAGTAAATGCATTACGCCAAAGAAGGCTTACAGAATTTACATCGGTAGGCACAGGCGTCACTTACCCTATTAACTCTCTCATAACATGTGCTTCCAAGTGTGTGGTGTACCTTCTTAGGTGCCCTTGTGGTTTGGAATACGTGGGGCGAACCACCAGGAAACTTAGTGTAAGGTTAGGGGAGCATATCACCAATATCAAACAAGGGTTTGATAAGCATAGTGTCTCTAGACAACAGTGCACAACAGAGACCCTAGTGGCACTACCTTTATAGGGATAGAAAAGTATGTCCCACACTGGCGAGGCAGTAATGGGAAGCGAACCATATCCAGATCAGAAACCAACTGGATTTTTAGGCTTGGTTTCCATGCCCCCAATGGTTTAAATATATAGTGGGACATCAACTGTTTTATCAACAACAGCTGAATATATGAGGTTGTTGGTGAAGTTGATGTCCCACTCTGATATATCTCTTAACGACAATCATGTCCTGATTATCTAATGCACTTCTAACGATAAATATTGAATAGCAGGAATATGCCCCTTTGCGGTGAAGGGAGCCTAAAGAATCTCAAATACTTCTATTGAATATCCTTCATATACTATTTTAGTTTTCCACCTTTTTCTGGTCCTAAACAGGGGTGGTTATTTTTATGTATTGTCATTTTAGAATTAATGTAAGGAGCAGGCTATGTTATTGATTTCACAACAGGCATTAACAGGCTTTAGTTCCTTTTTCCTCAATATATCATACAATTTTTCTCCCTTTTCTTTTCATATATATATTTTATTTAATTTTATTTAATTGTGTGAACTAAGGCTAACATTAACTCTGGTGTAATTTTTTAATACCTCACTAGATGGCACTAGAAGTGACGTCCTATGTTGCTGCCTCTATCACATGAGGTTTGCTGCTTTGTTAGTTTTATAATTAATTAAAATAGTTTTATAATTCTATAAATGTCTACAGACATTAAAATAACAACCATGATGTGCTAATAGTTTTATATTTATTTTTTATTTTTCATGCCACCTCTAAATTCACTATTTTTCACACAGCAGCCTGGATATATGCTGCTGTTAAGCTTTGGTGTAATATCTTAAAAAGTCACTAGGTGGCACTGGTGGAATGCTCGTAGGCTGTTATCTTCATGGGGTGAAGTTTAACAGCCTGACGATCCCTCTTCTTAATTGATTTATTAGTCTCCATGTTTATGGTAATCATCCCCTTTAGTTAATTTTCCAGTACCTATCCAAATGAAGCATAGCCTTGTGTGAACCAATCGTAGCATCCTCTGTTTTGACGCTTGTGTATTTAATGCGCATGCGCGTGCGTCGGTGCGTACCCCTGATGACGTCAGTTGTGACGAAACGGCCGTAGGGTCACAACATTGCACGCACCGCGCATGCGCGATTTTAAAATAAACGGCGGTAGTGTCGTTTTTTTATCTTGTTCGTTTTTACTTTATTTTTCTTGGTTTTTAATGCTATATACCACAATTTGCCAATAAAAGAAACCCAAGTTATCTGCACCAGCGGAGCATTTTTTCTTTGTTTCTTTTTGGCATTACAAACCACATCTTTTTGCACCGGATCCGTGGAAATTTCAAGTTTGCCCTATGAGAGGACAGGATCTGAGAGAGCATCTATAGCGGTTGTCGGCTGGTTCGCTATCTGGCAAGGAGCCCTAACGCATCGGTCTGTCGGTGTCCCCTGGAGTATTCCTGTGGCGGTTCCCCCATATCTGCTAAGCTTGTTTTGACCCCCCTGAATAAGGGCGGTCACAGGCTTTCTGGTAAGCCTTTTATTCATCTATTCGGTGGTGGGCAACATTGAATATTGAAGATGTATCCCTGAAATCTACATCGCAGCAAATACACTGTTTTGGACTTTTATGTGTTGTCATAAGTTTTATTTACAGGAGTTTTTTTCACTCATTTTAATTCATATGTCTACGTTCTAAAAAATATTTACAATATATATATATATATATATATATATATATATATATATATATATATATATATATATATATGTCACTATTTTGATATATTGACTCTGAATCACCTTTTTCACCATTTAAATAATTGGTTTATCAAATTTCACTATTCACTTCACATGTCCAGCTCTGCACTCTCTATATTTTATTTTGTTTTTGTGCCCTTATATCGGGGTTATAGTGCACAGCAGCAGGAATCTTTTTTATCTTTTCACAATTTTTTATGCACCTAGCGCAATTTCTCTTTCTTTAACTTTTGACTGTGTAGCCACCCTGACGGGTAAGAGAGTGTTTTATAAAGTAAAAAGCGATGTGATAAATATCCCATAGGCTCATGCTGGTAATGAGCTGGGACAGCCTGTGAAAGTCAGGAATGATAATGAGGAATGTATTTCTGACAATGTTGATGATGGTTTTCCCATAGCAACCACAGGCAGTGCCGCAGAGTAGTCCCTGGAAATCTCACGAGGACTCCTTGTGTTGGAGATGGCGGTGGTCCAGGACAGCTCTGATACTGCTCAGGTGGAACAAAATGGGAAAATAGCTCAAATGGTGGAGCATGTATTATCGCAATCTGATGTGGTTGACAGTGACTGGTGCAGGATGCCTGCTGCTAAACCACTCTGTCCACCTGTGTCTCCTTGGGCAGAGGGAGCAGTACTATGGAGTGCTGGTGATCGGCGCACAGACAGGATAAACTGGGATAGTCTCGTCATAAAGGTGTTAGCTTGGTGGAAAGAAATTTCTGAAGGTAATAAGGTAGACACTATTGCTACTGTGACAAATGGAGAGGCTGCAGGGCCAGTAGACACAGGTGCGTTGGCTTTTGCAGAAGTTAACCCTCTCCAGTTGGAAGGATCGTAAAAGGCCGTATACATAGCAGAGGTTATGTCCACAGCAAAAGAGATGAGTAAAGCTGAGTGTCAGGATGATGGGATAATAGATAAGGACTTGGAAGGGCTCAGTGTTGCTGAAAATGAGAGGATGAGTGTGACACATGCGTTTTGCACTGCTCATGGGGAGCTGCAAGTTTTGTCAGTTGCCTCTGAGGTTGAAGTCTCTGAGTGTCTCGGCCTCTCAAGCCCTAGCAAATGAGCCCCTCCACATCATTAGTAAGGGAAGAGTCCCTAGAGTTCTGTGTTTAGATGTGGCATGTCTAGAAATAACTGAGATGATGTTGGAATTGGTGAAATTCTTTCCACTGTACACCTGCATGTATCCACCGCAGATGGGCGACCTGGTACTGCGAAGTACCAATCAGTGGAGACAGGTGGTGCAGGCGATGTTAAACAATGTTGATAAAAGTTGGTTACTGGAGTGTTGGTTACTTTTGTGGAAAATGGTGTCACAGTTATCTGCGATAGTGCTTCCAGCAGCAGTTGTGTGTGGAAGGTGCTCAGGGGAACTGCTAGAGCAATCGGAAATGATAGACATAGAGGAAGTCTCTCTGTATGCTGATGTGATGAGGTGCATTCCTGCTGGTACGGTCTGAGGTGAAGCTGAGCAGTAGTTGGTACATGACGCATGTGCTGTCTCACCCACTAGACCTTATGTAAAGGAAGGGCCCGGAACAGACGCAGCAGTAGTGGGAATTCAATCCATCACTCGCAGGGAAGTGCAGTTTGAGGTACCCAGAGACACTCTGAAAGGTAATAACAGTGTTGGTAACTGTAACGAAAAAAAAATTATGAGAAGCACTGTAGAACACTGTCGGACAGCTCAGAGGTATTTTTTGAGGTACCAATGGACACAGAAATAGTTAGAGATTGATGTGGAAAAATGTGGCGAAAAATGTGCGTTGGTAGGACAGTCGCTATTGGAGTGTTGGACAGCAGGGGGCGATGTGAAACTGCAGGAATGTCCCATAGGGAGTAACTGCTTGCCTGTAGATGGTCCCTCCATAGACACTGTCCTAGCAAACAAGGTGACAAGAGGTCCTGATGACAATGATGATATTGAGTTGAATAACTCCTGGTGGAACATTGCTATTGAGGTTAAACAGAAGGATGTAGTGTTGATCTCAGGTGGCTTGGTTGCCAAGGGTAACCACACAGGGGTTAGTGAACCTGAGAAACGGATGTTGTTGGTTAGTGTTGCGTCAGGTAGTGAGAGGGCTCAGTCCCTGACATGTTTTATGGAAGTGGGTCCCCAACAGTCCCGGGAGAGTAGGTCTATGGGAGGAAAAAAGAAAGGGAGGATCCCGTGGCCAGAAGATAGAAGGGATAGAGAGATTAGTGGGAGCCCACGGTTCAGGAAGAAGTGCTGGTGGAAGCACACCAGGAAGAAGATGTGGGAGGAGTGCCCCTTTAGAAAAAAGGTTGGGCAGATTAGGACTTCTGCTACTTATAGTTGGCACAGAGGTGCCAAGGTGAAGTGCTGATGGAAACATACCCGAAAAAAGAAATGGGCCTACGCAGCTAATGGCTGGCACAGAGGTGTCCCATCCATGGTGACGGGTTTATGTGTTCCTTTCTCTGGTTCGAAACAAGGGGGAGGATATGTGGCAGTGGGACCCTGTGCTACCTGGAAGATTGCTGGTTTACGCCAGATTTTGGAGAGAAAGGCACGCTAATTGCACAGCTGTGTGCTGGGCTATTTAGTTGTGACCTGAATATGGCTTAGGGCCCCACCCCACTGACAGGAAGTCTGTGCATGGGAGTCAGGTGGACTCCCATTCCTCTGCAAGAGTCAAAGGCTGCGTGGGTGCAGCCAGAGCATGCATGTCTGCAGGAGGCAGATGTACTTTGTGACAGAGCAACAAGGCGCTGATCAGGAGTAAGCTAGGAGAGAGCTTAACTCTAGAAAACTCTTTTTGTTCTAAGGAGCAGACCTAAGGTCTAGGCTACAGGCCTGAAGCAGCCGTGTGGCAATAACGTAAGCCAGGAGACTGAAGCATTTGGCGTCTGTAAGATACAGTAATGGTGGAACCCCCTGCGTGGGCTACTGATGTCTTTGTGAACCTTTTTTTGTTCTTTTAAATAAAAGTGGGCTACTACGCCCTTAAAATACAGTTTTGGACTGGCGTACTCACTGGAATTGCACCTACCGCTTGAGTCTGATCACCCCAACCCCCTCAGTATAACAATCAGGCCCTTAGAGCCCTATTGGAATACCAAATGAAATATCCTGAGGTGCCAGTTTATGTCTTGGGAAATTTCAATTGGTATACAGACCCGCTGCTAGACAAACACCCACCTGTTATGGTGGGGCATAGAACTTTTCGTACTGCCCTAAAGAAAAAATCATAGATAAGGGGGGTGTGAAAAGATCCCTGGCGAGCAAAAAAATCAGCGAGTGAAACAATTCTCATGCTTTTCCAAGAGCTACTGTTCATTGTCACGTATAGACTTATGTTTATGCTCTTTTGCGGCTGAACTATATATTTCAGAGGCTACATACGCCCTCAGAAGTGTATCGGATCACTCCCCATGGATTGTGCAACTGGAGGCCTCCTTTCACTGTGGCCAGGGCTCCTTGGATGTTGAATGCGTTTTGGCTACATCTCTTCCCTTCCCATGAGCAGACTGAATCCCAAATTATAGACTTCTGGTGCATTCATACTGATGGCGTGAGTGCAGATAATGCTTGGGAGGCCTTTTAGGCTGTCCTTAGAAAAGGATTAAAGACATTCAGGCTATTAAGCGGAACACAAATGCTCAGAGAGAGGGAATGGAACTGATGGCAGAGGATTTAGAGGAAAAATGTATTGCCAACCCAACAGGTGCTAACAGGGAAGCATGGCTGTCAGCTCAGAAGCAGTGGCGGCTGGTGCTCAAAATTTTTGGGGGGGCGCAAACAAATTGAAAAATTCTGAAAAAAAAACATCAATCGCAGCCTCTGTCATCAAAATACAGCCACTGTGTCATCAAAAACGCATCCACTGTGTCATCAAAACGCATTTACTGTGTCATCAAAAATGCATTCACTGTGTCATCAAAAACGCAGCCACTGTGTCATCAAAAACGCATTCACTGTGTCATAAAAAACGCATTCACTGTGTCATAAAAAACGCATTCACTGTGTCATCAAAAATGCATCCACTGTGTCATAAAAAAATCGCATCCACTGTGTCATAAAAAATCGCATCCACTGTGTCATAAAAAACGCATTCACTGTGTCATAAAAAAATCGCATCCACTGTGTCATAAAAAAATCGCATCCACTGTGTCATAAAAAATCGCATCCACTGTGTCATAAAAAACGCATCCACTGTGTCATCAAAAACGCATTCACTGTATCATAAAAAATGCATCCACTGTGTCATAAAAAAATCGCATCCACTGTGTCATAAAAAAATCGCATCCACTGTGTCATCAAAAACGCATCCACTGTATCATAAAAAATGCATTCACTGTGTCATCAAAAATCGCATTCACTGTGTCATCAAAAATGCATCCACTGTGTCCACTAATCCCAGAAACCATGATTGTCTCCTTAATAGCAGCCAGCATCTCTTTGAACAAGGGGGAAGAGGGGCAAGTTCTCAAAGAAAGATAATGACAGTGATTTGGGGGGCTGGGAGAGGATGCTTTATGTGCTAGGGGCCACTTTGGGAGCAGAGAGGATTTGTGCTGGGGGGGTCTAATTTTATATTCAACCCCCCTTCTAGCACAAATCCTCTCTGCTCCCAAAGTGGCCCCTAGCACATAAAGCATCCTCTCCCAGCCCCCCAAATCACTGTATCTTTCTTTGATAACTTGCCCCTCACGTCCTGTGTATGTGTCCATTCTCCTCCCCTCCCCCTCTGTCTGTGTATAGGAGGTGTCTTCAGTCCGTGTGTAGTGAGACAGGAGGGAGGGGGGGGGGAATGGGGAAGAGAGGGACAGATACATGCAGCTGTGCTGTGCTGGAGCTCACCCTGCTTGCCAGACAGCAACCCATCCCTCATATGACTCTTACCTTTCTCCTGTAGCTCCGCTCAGCCGAAGAACGGAGCTGCCGACATCACTTCCGGCTCTCGTCTTCTTCACGAAAGCCGGAAGTGACCTCAAGATTTGAAAAGCAATGCTCCCGCCCATAGAATCACACTGATTCTACGAGCGGAAGCTAATCGGCGTTTTCGTTTGCGCCACAAGGCGGGTTAAAAGCCCGCAAATGAAGCACCGCGTCTGCAATCTCGTGATTGCGTTGA
The DNA here is from genome assembly GCF_042186555.1 of Aquarana catesbeiana. NCBI lineage: Eukaryota > Metazoa > Chordata > Amphibia > Anura > Ranidae > Aquarana > Aquarana catesbeiana. Next base: position 166,402,893 of record NC_133328.1, on the reverse strand, counting down.
CGTGGCGCTTCCCATAGTGCACTGGCGTCCGGCGCCACAGTGCACTTTGTTAAAGAACAAATCCGTCGGACAATTCGACCATGTGTAGGCTTCATCGGACCTGCAGCGAACGTTTTCTGTCAAAAATGTTACAGACTTTAGAACATTTTTCAAATTTTTCCGATGGATTCGAGTCTGGTCGAAAAATACGTTCGTCTGTATGCTAGTCCGACGGACGAAAAACGACGCTAGGGCAGCTATTGGCCACTGGCTATGAACTTCCTTATTCTAGTGCGGTCATACGTCATCACGAATCCTTTGAACTTTGGTGTGATTGTGTGTAGACAAGTCCGATTCGACGGAAGTCTGTCGGAAGTCCGTCGAAAGTCCGTCGAAAAGTCCTTCGGGGTTCAGTCCGTCGAAAGTCCGGTCGTGTGTACACGACATTACTCCTCCTTATATGTATCCAAACAAACATTCCACGACCTATTACCTTGATACTGTCCAACTGCCTAGTATGTCTGCCTCATGCAGAAGGCAACTAGATGCCCCCTTGACTTTGAATAAATTGCAGTTGGCGACCAGTTGTTCCCTAATTCTAAGGCTCCTGGAGGGGATACCCATTGAGGTGTACAAGCAATACGCAGATTCCATACTTACTAAACTATTGAAGGTGTTTAGTGAGGTGAGGGAAAATCGTAATCTTCCGCTGTCCATGACTAGGGCCAATATCGTATTGATACTAAAGCCAAATAAAGGCCCCCTTGACCCGGGCTCATATAGACCTATTTCCCTTTTGCAAAATGATGTAAAGATTTTGGCAAAAGTTTTAACTATACGTTTAAACAAAATAATCTTCGCTATTATTCACTCAGACCAATCCGGTTTTATGCTCCAAAAGTCGACTATTAATCTGCATAGATTCTTCCTGAATATTCAATCCCCAGTGGATAACAAAGTAGATCAAGTGCTATTGTCCCTTGACGCCCACAAGGCTTTTGATAACATTGAATGGGCATATCTCTGGGCAGTTTTGCAAAGATTTGGGTTTGGTAGTCGGTTTATCTCATGGATACAGCTCTTGTATTTGGCACCAGTATCGGCCATCTGGGAGGGGGGAAGGATCTCACCAACCTTTAGCTTGCATAGAGGCACAAGACAGGGTTGTCCCCTGTCTCCCCTTCTGTTTGCCCTGGCCATTGAACCCCTGGCTACTCTAATCCACTCTAATACCCTAATACAGGGTTTTCACTATGGAGACCTCAGGAAAAAAATAATGATATATGCTGATGACACCATGTTGTTCCTGGGTGATACATCTACTTCCTTAAAAGAGGCGATGAGGGTTGTAAGGCAATTTGGAGAGTATTCGGGACTGGTCATTAATTGGACCAAGTCCTCACTCCTCTTATTGGATTAGACACCTATCCCCCTTTATTGACCATACAGGATATCCCAGTCTCCACATCCTTTCGGTATTTGGGTATACAGGTCACTTTGTGTCCATTAGACTATGTCAGACTTAACCTCACCCCTTTTATTCAATTGCTGCCGCAATAGGGTTAAGGTATGGACTAGGCTGAAACTGTCCCCGACGGGAAGGATAAATCTCATAAAAATGATTTTGATGCCACAATGGCTACAAATGCTACATAATTCCCCTATGGTTATCCCATTGAAAAAGTTCAGAATTATTAACTCAATTTTCAGATCCCTGATTTGGCACTCTAAGCCTGCTAGAATAAAACTGAAGCAATTGCAGTGTCCGAAAGAGGCTGGGGGATTGGCGTTGCCCAATCCTTGGCTCCACTACTTAGCCTCCCAACTGCGACACATAGTGCGTGTGTGACCACTGCAGGATTTGGAATTAAATTTGCTAGACTCCTCTGCCCAGCTACTTAGTTTCACAACTGGTAGGGGGGTGGGGGACGGCTTGGAAGCCTTAAATTTTAACAAATCTAACAAACTATACCCTACATATGCCCTTATGCAGAAGATTTGGAACAAGGTCAGGATGCTACAAGGTGTCAATGGGTTTAAAAAGTATAGTCCCTTATGGAATAATAATTATTTCCAGGAAATAGCGAAACTGCCCTATGGCATGAAGTGGAAACAGTTTGATATCACCCATATGACCCATATTTTCAGAGACGGAAGAGGCCCTTTTCTGAGCTCCGCGAGAACTTTAGGCTCCCTGCACTTTTATTACTTACAACTCCAACATGTAGTCAACGGCCAGAGGGGAGTGGTTTAATGGTCCTTAGATTCTACTTCTGTTTTCAATTACCTGTTTGAGGTTACCGCATATAAAGGTTTTGTATCTTGCTGCTATGCTATGTTGCTTAATCTTTTCCTACAGGGCTCGCCTCTGAAGGTGGTGTCCCAGTGGGAACAAGATGTTGGGGCGTTTGAGGAAGAGCAATGGGAGGAAGCCTTGCAGGCGGTTCCCCAGTGTCCTTTGAATGTGTCTCAGACTATCACAGCTCTATATAATCCTGAGAGCACATTACACTTCGGTTAGGCTGACCCGCATGGGGGTGAGATCCGATTCTACCTGTACTGGATGCTGTAGAGACCATAGAGATTTAATACACCTTTTATGGCGATGCCCAAAGCTACACCTATATTGCAAAAAGGTTATTAATACTCTTAATAGGGTTTTTCAGGTCCAGATTCCACTGGACCCTAAACATTGCTTACTGGGGATACTAGATAGTCTACCAATAGAGGATGTCCCTAGACAAGCTATTGCCATAGCTCTCTTTCAGGCCCATAAAATGATTTTGAGACACTGGAAATCCACAGAACCTCCCAAGTTGCAAGAATGGATTACCTATGAGTGAAATCCTCCGCCTAGAGAAGCTTATTTACCAACACAGGGGTAATCGGGGCAAATTTGACAAATTATGGGCCCCCTGGTTAGATGTCCCAAGTTTAGCTCCAGTAGATTTGGTTTATGACCGTATTTTCTAGCATTGAATGATGATATATTCTTCTTGTCATGTCTATGTTTCACACTTAGCAATAGTATGTGTCTACCTTAAGAGGCTAAATTATGTTAGGGTTGGATATAGGGGTAAATTGGATTAGCGATAGGTGTAAAGTGGTGAAAAAAATTACAATGTATTGCTTCCTTGTGTGTTATACCCTGAAGATCATGTGTGATGCTTCTGCTCTGGAACATGTATGTTTTATTTCCTATGCTCAATAAAACCTTCTTTGTTTGGGAAAAAAAATATGATATCTGTTATGTGAACAGCTACTACACTATCAATGCAAAGATTTAACCACAAATGTATTATATTATATTACATTAATTGTAAATTAGAGGAAATTAGATGTTGTTCTGGGCATATTTCTGAATTATCTTACATTTAGCAAATTCTTTATTGATTTTGTGCAGTAGCTAATAATGTTTATTCATTAGAAAACCCTGCGCCTTGAAAGCAATGCTACTTGGAGTCAGAGCCAATACTGGGCTTGTTGTTTTCTTTCTAGAGTTACACTATTATGTGGGATGGTGAATTTGGAGCAGTGCATCTTCCATATTTAGACTTGGCTGCAAGCTTTAACTCTCTAATTTAGAAGTTGTTTCTCATACTCTCTGTTTATACCAACAGCTTGCTTCATGCGTCATTAAAGGTGCAATCATTTATATAATTTTCTCCAAAAATCTTAATGGCCAAAAGCAGACGTGCAAAAATATTAACTGTGATGACTGATTGTAGTGAAATATTGTATAAAAGCAAATTTTGTTAAATAAACACTCAGCACTAAGATCCTTTTAGAACTATGCAAAATAAAAATAAACGTGATTAAACTATTATAAAATATATCAAAGCATAAAGGAAAGAAATACATTTACATGTATTTTACATACACACATATATACACATATTCATCTACACTTCCAATGTCTATTCCTCGATGGAATCCAAGATGTGTATTGTTACATTGTGCCTATTCATAAACTGGTCAATGGCTCATTCATAGCATATTCACTATTGGTTTTGGCCATTTACACACACACACTAACACACAGGGCATCGACTATGTATGTCAAATAGGTTTCAACGTAATTTAATATATTATCATTCCTCATGAAAGATGGGCACTTGGGGGGGAGAAGACATGTGGCACGCTACAAGTGCTGTGCCAAAAATGTCCTGAATATAGGGTATGGCTTAAAGAAGCATTGTTAAATAGAGTATAAGCCAACATAATAGAAATAATTACAAACAGAGAATTTTATTTTTCAAGAAATGAGAACCAAACAGTTTTTTTTTTGGTACCTGGAGCAAATCAATATTATATAATAAGCATAATGAAGGCCCCTTGACCCTCCCCGCCTCCTAGGGAAAGGGAGCCCTGACTGCTGGAAGCTTGGCAGATACGTGGATGTGATGCAAACAGGGAGTTTTAGTGGCTACGATGGGATTGGCCACTGAGGCATGAGACTGGGTGGTGCCTGAACTCTAGAAAAAAGGCTACGCAAGGGCACATTCCACTACTCTGAAGAGATCCTGACATCACAAGAGTTGCCCACCCACCTAAACGTTAGGAGTTTCGTCACAGCTTTATTGGCGGTTTTACCTTGCCAGCGATGGATTTTGATTTACGGGCCACACCCTCAAGTTTAAGGCTGGGATCAGTTTAATGCCTGTCTCCCACTGATGATGAAGACAGGCCTCTTAGACTATCTTTTTTTGTTATGGATGCTCACGGTATAACCGTGACTGGCATTTTTTATATAGTATTTTGAATATTGTTAAAGTTGGTAATTTCAATAAAGCTGTGACCTTGCCCTAATTCCAACCTAAATCAGTCTGGTGTCTTTTTGGGTGGCAAGGTATTGGTATATAATGGCTGGTTAATACTGCCCCTAAGCTTCTCAGCAGTCATGGAAGTGACATGTAAGGATGAGCCCAACACCCCCCGGTTCGGTTCGCACTAGAACTTGCGAACAGGCAAAAAATTTGGATGAACACACGAACACCGTTAAAGTCTATGGGACACGAATCTGAAAAATCAAAAGTGCTAATTTTAAAGGCTTATATGCAAGTCATTGTCATAAAGTGTTTGGGGACCCGGGTCCTGCCCCAGGGGACATGTTTCAATTAAAAAAAAAAAGCTGGTAGCTGCCATAACCCCGGTATCCTCTTTTTCGTCTGGTTTCCGATAATAGTGGTCTGTGCGGCGGATTCGCCGCAAGATCACTTTTATCAGCGGCGGGAGAGGGCCCCCCTCCCCGTGCCCTCCGCTGCCCTCCTCTGCCTTCCACCGCTTACCAGAGCCATCGGCAGCAGCGGAGGAGATCGGATCCTTTCATGTCAGTGGCATGGAGACGAGTGAGGGGAAGATGGCCCCCACCAGTCTCCATACCATTGCAGGGCGGAATCGACATCAAAATGTCACTTCCGCCCATAGCTCTTAAAGGGCCATTATTTTAATTGAATTTTTTTAAAATGACAATTTTTTTAATTTTTTTTTTTTTTTTATTGCATTTTAGTGTAAATATGAGATCTGAGGTCTTTTTGACCCCAGATGTCATATTTAAGAGGTCATGTCATCCTTTTTTCTATTACAAGGGATGTTTACATGACAATTTTCTTCTTGCACACCAAGGGTGTGTCTGCACCAAATCCAAAAAGCAATAATGGCAGTGCCATTTTCAGAGGTGTATTGATGCAGCAGTGTCACTTTACATTTATTTGTACATTTATGCAACAAAAACCTTTTTTAAACCTGAGTAGTTAAAACAGTATATTTTGTTTCTTTTTGCTAGCTTGAAAATGTGCTGGCAAACTTTTACAGTATATCTTGTCCTTCCCATGTGCATCTTTTTCCTTTTTGCAACTTTCAGACTGATCAAAGTGGCTGCCATTGTTGCTTGTTTAGACTTGATGCTGACACACACTAACAGTCTTCACCTGCTTTGGATGTAATGTCTGGGCTTCTGGTTTTGTTGCACTTTTGAGGAAAGGGGTATCTCCAGGGAAGCCCATACAGCATTGTAACAATATTCATAGCAGTCCATGAAGATGTTATGGGGCCTGAAAGTGAAAAAGGCTCATTGGAGGGGGGTGTTGAGGCAATTTAACTTCTTCCCACCCAGTCTATAAATAAATGACGGCTGGGGGATACATTCGCTGTTCCAGGTGGACGTCATATGACGTAAAAAAAGAAGAAAAAATGTATTAAAACAAAAAAAGGGTTTACATTTTAACCGGTTCCCGACCGGCTCACGCAGACGTACTGCGGCAGAATGGCTCCCCTGGGCGAAATCCCGTGTGGGTACGTCCATTACTTAAGCGGCCACCGGCCACACCCGATCACGTGCACGAGTGCCAGCATGGGGATTTGTGTGTGTAAACACACAAATCCCTGTGCTGTCAGGGAAGAGGAGCCATATCGTTTGTTCCTACTAAGTAGGAAAAATGATATGTCTCCTCTCCTAGTCAATCCTATCCCCCCACAGTTAGAACACACTGAGGGAACACACAATTAACCCCTTGATCACACCCTAGTGTTAACACCTTCCCTGCCAATGACATTTACACAGTAATCAGTGCATTTTTATAGCACTGCTCACTGTATAAATGCCAATGGTCCCAAAAAAGTGTCAAAAGTCTCCAATCTGTCCATCGCAATGTCGCAGTACTGCTAAAAATCGCAGATCACCGCCATTACTAGTAAAAAAATAAATAATAATAAAAATGCCATAAAAATGCCATACATTTTTTCCATAGTTTGTAGACACTATAACTTTTTTGCAAACCAATCAATATACGTTCATTGTGAATTTTTTTTTTTTTTTACCAAAAATATGTAGAAGAATACATATCGGCCTAAAATGATGAAGAAATTAGTTGTTTTTTTTTTTTTAAATTGTGGATATTTATTATAGCAAAAAATAAAAAATATTGTTTTTTTTTTTTTTTCAAAATTGTCGCTCTTTTTTTGTTTATAGCGCAAAAAATAAAAACCGCCGAGGTGATCAAATACCTCCAAAAGAAAGCTCTATTTGTGGGGAAAAAAATACGCAAATTTAGTTTGGGTACAGCGCCGAACGACCGGGTAATTGTCAGTTAAAGCGACGCAGTGCCAAATTGTAAAAAGTGCTCTGGTTAGGAAGCGGGTAAAATCTTCCGGGGCTGAAATGGTTAAAAAAGTATTTATTTTTATCTACATAGTGTCACCAGTCAGTGCCCCTGATCACCGCCGCACCAGTTATATAATGACGCTGTACTGCAGTGGTGGCAGTATGTTAAAAAAAAAGTAAAAATAAAATGTTTTTTAGTTTCTTCATTTTCCAAAAAATTATGACAAAAAAATTACAACTTCAAAAAACTCGCCATGCCTCTTACTAAATACAGTACCTTGGACTGTCTACTTTCCAAAAAGGGATCATTTGGGGGATATTTATACTGTCCTGGTGTTTTCAGGCCTCAAGAAATGAGATTTACTGTCAGTACATCAGGATTGATTGATTTTCAGATACTGTATATACTAGTTTGTGGACTCTATAACTTTCTTACAGACTAAATAATATAAACTGATTTGGGTTATTTTTACCAAAGAAATGTAGTAGAATACATTTTGACCTAAATTTATGAAGAAAGATTTATGTGCAAAATTTTATAACAGAAACAAAGAAAAATTTGGGGACTTTTTTTTGTTTATTTAGCAAAAAATAAGGTTTGGGGGGGGGGGGGGGGTCATTATGAGAGAGGGGCTTGAGATGTACGAGAACCTTGTGGAAGTATTCTGGGCCCTGTGGTCCACCTACGAAGCACCGACACATCGAGACAACCCAGACCATGGACATCTCCATTCGAGTTTTGCCAACTATGGCCTTTTCCTCTAAGGACTTCACCTGTGCAGGCAGCCACAGTTAGGTGTAGTAAGGAGAAGAACATTTATGCATGTTACACATGTTATGCCAAGTTTTTAGCAAAAGTTGTTTCAACAGCTTTGAGCCTGGTCTATAAGTGGTTGTAAACCCTTACAGACCACTTTTTCCTACAGGTAAGCCTATAATAAGGCTTACCTGTAGCTACCCAGGATGTCTCCTAAACCTGCACGGTTTAGGAGATATCCCCTGTATTTGCATGCGCCGACGTCATTGGCACATGCGCACTGAAGCAATGGCACATACATGCCGTTTGCTTCAGTGAGTGCACCGTTAGCGGCGGCTCCTGCGCACATGCGCGGGAGCCGCGATACCTGGAAGTAACCCCCGGGAGTGATGTCGCTGGCTGTGTATGGGCACTGCAGTGAGGGCTTTGATCTCAGGTGAGTATTACATGATGAGCTAGTATGCTATGCATACTAGCTCATTATGCCTTTGTCTTGCGGGTGTTAGTCTTTTTTGTTTTTTTTTCAAAATGGGTTTACAATCACTTTAAGTTATTAAACGGGTGCATGTGGGGTCTTGGTGTATTCCAAAGAACCTGGATCTGTAATAGCACTTTAGGGCATGTGTAACACCACTACAAGTGTACAAGAGGTTAACCTGCAAGGCTAAGAAGAGGAGGTAGTTGCCATGGGTAACCTCCAGAAAGAACAGCTACAGCAACCAGTCGTTGACATGGTACCTAGTTAGGTGACAGGTCCGCTGGTAGCGAGGAGGTTAGTGTTCTGACTCTCTTCCTAGCTGTCTATTTCCCTTGGTCACCAGGGCAGACTAGCGTTACAGCGATCTAAGGCCTGATCACTAGGTACGGAAAAAAAAAGTTACTCGAGGACACGCATAAAACACACGCTATGTGTCCGAGGGGTTTCATTTTATTACCAAGAAAGAGATAGCAGAGATACACTGGACTGGTGGAGCGGGCAATGGCTCTGCATGTCCCTTTGAATGCAACACATACATCAGTACAAGTGTGTAGTGCATGGGCGTAGTGTGAACGGGTGCAGGAGTCGCCATAGCAACCCCACGTTCAGCTCCAGGGGGCCCGCAGCTACAAGCAGTCATCTTACATGCTGACATTTACAATGATAAAATCATGGAAACAGAATCCAGGTAACATCCGCCTTGTGTCTCCAAGGGTCTCAGCTGAGCTCTGGAATCCAGTCCGGGGCTTCTAGTTTGCTTTCTCACCAGACCCCAAGACCACACCCCTCCCCCGCTCCTATTGGCTGGAGGAGAGAAGTCTGAGTTTCCCAGGACATCGTGCATTAGCAAGCCCAGGACAGGGACGTGTGATGCTTGCCGCTGCCAGCCTGGAAGTGTGCTCACTGCTGAGAATGGCAGGAGGACAGTGAGCTGCCTCTCTCAGGCACATATACAGAGCGAGGACAGGAAGAGAGAGGCGGGACAGGACTTCAGTAAGAGACATGCTGCTGTGCGAGGAGGAGTGTTCTCTCATGTGGAGACAGGTACAGCAAACACACACTGCCCTCCACATCACCTGTCCTGCCAACACTCACAGAGACACAGACAGTTAGAAAAGTTATGAAAAACACCTCTTGAGGGGCCTGGAGGGAATGCAATTACTTAGAGCACCCACTGATTACAAAGGACAAGAAATAGAGCAGGACTGTCAGAGAAATAATGGAAACAGAACTTGCCAATATCGGAATGTTCCTGTGCGTCTGCGCGGCAGAATCGTGCTCCGGCGCATGCGGGTGCGCGATGTAGTGGAACAGCGCACACGGGTTCATGACACGGCGTAACGGCGCATGAGCGTACACGCGTTACACCCCCATGCTGGCCTATAAAAGACTGATCTGTTCCTTGTATAACTGCTGGTTTGTCTTTCAGCTTCCTGTGTTCCGTTCCTGAGTTCTTCTGCCTGTGTTTACCTGCTGTGACTCGGATTGACTTGATCTACTCTGCCTCTCTCCAGTGCTTTGACCTCGGCTTGTTTAAGAACTTCTCTATTACCTGTCTGCTGTGTTTGACCCTCGGCCCGTCTTAAGGATTCTCCTGCCTTCCTGTGTATGACCCTGGCTTGTCTTACGGACCCCTCTGCTATCTACCTACAGTGCACGACCCCCGGATCACCTTCAGGACTTCTCTGCTGACTTACTGCTGTGTTTGACCCCCGGCTTGTTTAAAGGACTTCCTTATCCACCTGCCCCAGCCGGGTCTCCTACCTCAATCCAGGTGCCGGTTTCACTGCTGCCCCACATCTCCCCGCTGCAGGAGTCCTCCTTTCAAGAACCATCTACCTGCTGGCGACCCGTGCCTCTCTGTGCCCTATACCCTCTGTACCACTTCCAGAGGTAGAGTGCGCTTAGCTGCAAAGGAAGCCACTCCCAGCATTTCAGCTTCAGTGAGTACCGTGATAAGGACACACAGACAAACCCCCTCCCCCCTCTGACACACCTCATCCTCAACTGCTGACCCCTACCTGCAATGTACTGACCCCCAACTACCAAGCCTTGCCCCCCCACACTGCCTGTAAGAACTGATAGGTGTAAAATAACTAGCAAGCTTCAAGTAGTGGCTGCTGGTTAAACAGTAAACGTGCCTGGCCATTGAAAGGTTAAATGGTCCTCCCACTCAGCTCCCTCCCCGGCAGCTGTGGGGTTAAATCTGCATCTTTCTATGACAGATCCACACCGTCCACTGTTCTACTGACACCATCCTCTGCTCTACTCACACCGTCCAATGCTCTACTGACACCGTCCTCTGCTCTACTGACATCGTCCTCTGCCCTACTGACACCGTCCACTGCCCTACTGACACCATCCACTGCCTCTACTGACACCGCCCACTGCCTCTACTGACACCGCCCACTGCCCTCCTGACACCGCCCACTGCTCTGCTGACACCAACCACTGCCCTACTGACACCGTCCTCTGCTCTACTGACACCGCCCATTGCCCTCCTGACACCGTCCACTGCTCTGCTGACACCAACCACTGCCCTATTGACACCGTCCACTGCCCTACCGACACCATCCACTGCCCTACCGTCACCGTCCACTGCCCTGCTGACCAAAACCATCAACTGCTCTGCTGACCGACACCATCCACTGGTCCGCTGACCGGCACCATCCACTGGTCCTGCTGACCGGCACCATCCACTGGTCCGCTGACCGGCACCATCCACTGGTCCGCTGACCGCAACCACTGCCCTACTGACACCGTCCTCTGCTCTACTGACACCGCCCATTGCCCTCCTGACACCGTCCACTGCTTTGCTGACACCGTCCACTGCCCTACTGACACCATCCACTGCCCTACCGACACCGTCCACTGCCCTGCTGACCGACACCATCCACTGGTCCGCTGACCGACACCATCCACTGTTTCGCTGACCGACACCATCCACTGGTCCGCTGACCGACACCATCCACTGGTCAGCTGATCGACACCATCCACTGGTCTGCTGACTGACACCATCCACTGGTCCGCTGACCGACACCATCCACTGGTCAGCTGATCGACACCATCCACTGGTCTGCTGACCGACACCATCCACTGCTCTTCTGACCGACACCATCCACTGCTCTGCTGACCGACACCATCCACTGCTCTGCTTACCGACACCATCGACTGCCCTACTGGCACCGTCCACTGCTCTCCTGACACCATCCACTGCCCTGCTGACTGACACCGTCCACTGCCTCTACTGACACCGTCCACTGCCTCTGACACCGTCCACTGCCCTACTGACACCATCCACTGCTGCCCTACTGACACCATCCACTGCCCTACTGACATCGTCCACTGCCCTACTGACATCGTCCACTGCTCTACTGACACCGTCCACAGCCCCACTGACACCATCCACTGTTCTGCTGACATCAACCACTGCCCTACTGACACCGTCCACTGCTCTACTGACACTGTCCTCTGCCCTCCTGACACCATCCACTGCCCTCCTGACACTGACCACTGCCCTGCTGACTGACACCATCCACTGCCCTACTGACACTGTCCACTGCTCTACTGACACCATTCTCTGCTCTACTGACACTATTCTCTGCTCTACTGACACGGTCAACTGGCCCTCTGACACCGTCCACTGGCCTGCTGACACCGTCCACTGGCCTACTGACACCGTCCACTGCCCTACTAACACCGTCCACTGCCCTACTGACACCGCCCACTGCTCTACTGACACCGTCCTCTGCTCTACTGACACCGCCCACTGCCCTCCTGACACCACTCACTACTCTGCTGACACCAACCACTGCCCTACTGACACCGTCCTCTGCTCTACTGACACCGCCCATTGCCCTCCTGACACCGTCCACTGCTCTGCTGACACCATCCACTGCCCTACTGACACCGTCCACTGCTCTGCTGACACCAACCACTGCCCTACTGACACCGTCCACTGCCCTACCGACACCATCCACTGCCCTACCGACACCGTCCACTGCCCTTCTAACCAAAACCATCAATTGCTCTGCTGACCGACACCATCCACTGGTCCGCTGACCGGCACCATCCACTGGTCTGCTGACCGACACCATCCACTGGTCTGCTGACCGACACCATCCACTGGTCTGCTGACCGACACCATCCACTGGTCTGCTGACCGACACCATCCACTGGTCTTCTGACCGAAACCATCCACTGGTCTGCTGATCGACACCATCCACTGGTCTGCTGACCGACACCATCCACTGCTCTGCTGACCGACACCATCCACTGCTCTGCTGACCGACACCGTCGACTGCCCTACTGACACCGTCCACTGCCCTCCTGACACCGTCCACTGCTCTCCTGACACCATCCACTGCCCTGCTGACTGACACCATCCACTGCCCTACTGACACCGTCCACTGCCTCTACTGACACCATCCACTGCCTCTACTGACACCGTCCACTGCCTCTGACACCATCCACTGCCCTACTGACACCGTCCACTGCCCTACTGACACCGTCCACTGCCGCCCTACTGACACCATCCACTGCCCTACTAACATCGTCCACTGCCCTACTGACATCGTCCACTGCTCTACTGACACCGTCCACAGCCCCACTGACACCATCCACTGTTCTGCTGACATCAACCACTGCCCTACTGACACCGTCCACTGCTCTACTGACACTGTCCTCTGCCCTCCTGACACCATCCACTGCCCTCCTGACACTGTCCACTGCCCTGCTGACTGACACCATCCACTGCCCTACTGACACTGTCCACTGCTCTACTGACACCATTCTCTGCTCTACTGACACTATTCTCTGCTCTACTGACACCGTCCACTGGCCTACTGACACCAACCACTGGCCTGCTGACACCGTCCACTGGCCTGCTGACACCGTCCACTGGCCTACTGACACCGTCCACTGCCCTACTAACACTGTCCACTGCCCTACTGACACCGCCCACTGCTCTACTGACACCGTCATCTGCTCTACTGACACCGCCCACTGCCCTCCTGACACCACCCACTGCCCTCCTGACACCACCCACTGCCCTCCTGACACCAACCACTGCCCTACTGACACCGTCCTCTGCTCTACTGACACCGCCCATTGCCCTCCTGACACCATCCACTGCTCTGCTCACACCGTCCACTGCCCTACTGACACCGTCTACTGCCCTACCAACACCATCCACTGCTCTCCTGACACCGTCCACTGCTTTCCTGACACCGTCCACTGCTCTACTGACACGTCCTCTGCTCTGCTGACACCATCCACTGTTCTGCTGACATCAACCACTGCTCTACTGACACCATCCACTGCTCTACTGACACTGTCCTCTGCCCTCCTGACACCATCCACTGCCCTCCTGACACTGTCCACTGCCCTGCTGACTGACACCATCCACTGCCCTACTGACACTGTCCACTGCTCTACTGACACCATTCTCTGCTCTACTGACACTATTCTCTGCTCTACTGACACCGTCCACTGGCCTACTGACACCAACCACTGGCCTGCTGACACCGTCCACTGGCCTACTGACACCATCCACTGCCCTACTAACACCGTCCACTGCCCTACTGACACCGCCCACTACTCTACTGACACCGTCCTCTGCTCTACTGACACCGCCCACTGCCCTCCAGACACCATCCACTGCTCTGCTGACACCAACCACTGCCCTACTGACACCGTCCTCTGCTCTACTGACACCGCCCATTGCCCTCCTGACACCGTCCACTGCTTTGCTGACACCGTCCACTGCCCTACTGACACCATCCACTGCCCTACCGACACCGTCCACTGCCCTGCTGACCGAAACCATCAACTGCTCTGCTGACCGACACCATCCACTGGTCTGCTGACCGACACCATCCACTGGTCTGCTGACCGACACCATCCACTGGTCTGCTGACCGACACCATCCACTGGTCTGCTGACCGACACCATCCACTGGTCTGCTGACGGACACCATCCATTGCTCTGCTGACGGACACCATCCACTGCTCTGCTGATGGACACCATCCACTGCTCTGCTGACGGACACCGTCCACTGCTCTCCTGACACCGTCGACTGCCCTACTGACACCGTCCACTGCCCTCCTGACACCTTCCACTGCCCTCCTGACCGGCACCGTCCACTGCCCTGCTGACAGACACCGTCCACTGCCCTGCTGACTGACACCATCCTCTGCCCTGCTGACCGACACCGTCCACTGCCCTGCTGACTGACACCATCCACTGCTCTGCTGACCGACACCATCCACTGCTCTGCTGACCGACACCATCCACTGCTCTGCTGACCGACACCATCCACTGCTCTGCTGACCGACACCGTCCACTGCTCTCCTGACACCATTGACTGCCCTACTGACACCGTCCACTGCTCTACTGACACCGTCCACTGTTCTCCTGACATTGTCCACTGCCTTACCGACACCATCCACTGCCCTACCGACACCTTCCACTGCCCTACTGACACCATCCATTGCTCTCCTGACACCGTCCACTGCTTTCCTGACACCGTCCACTGCTCTACTGACACGTCCTCTGCTCTGCTGACACCATCCACTGTTCTGCTGACATCAACCACTGCTCTACTGACACCGTCCACTGCTCTACTGACACTGTCCTCTGCCCTCCTGACACCATCCACTGCCCTCCTGACACTGTCCACTGCCCTGCTGACTGACACCATCCACTGCCCTACTGACACTGTCCACTGCTCTACTGACACCATTCTCTGCTCTACTGACACTATTCTCTGCTCTACTGACACCGTCCACTGGCCTACTGACACCAACCACTGGCCTGCTGACACCGTCCACTGGCCTACTGACACCGTCCACTGGCCTACTGACACCGTCCACTGCCCTACTGACACCGCCCACTGCTCTACTGACACCGTCCTCTGTTCTACTGACACCGCCCACTGCCCTCCTGACACCACCCACTGCTCTGCTGACACCAACCACTGCCCTACTGACACCGTCCTCTGCTCTACTGACACCGCCCATTGCCCTCCTGACACCGTCCACTGCTTTGCTGACACCGTCCACTGCCCTACTGACACCGTCTACTGCCCTACCGACACCATCCACTGCCCTACCAACACCGTCCACTGCCCTGCTGACCGAAACCATCAACTGCTCTGCTGACCGACACCATCCACTGGTCTGCTGACGGACACCATCCACTGGTCTGCTGACGGACACCATCCACTGGTCTGCTGACGGACACCATCCACTGGTCTGCTGACGGACACCATCCACTGCTCTGCTGACGGACACCGTCCACTGCTCTGCTGACGGACACCGTCCACTGCTCTGTTGACCGACACCGTCCACTGCTCTCCTGACACCGTCGACTGCCCTACTGACACCGTCCACTGCCCTCCTGACACCGTCCACTGCCCTCCTGACCGACACCGTCCACTGCCCTGCTGACAGACACTGTCCACTGCCCTGCTGACCGACACCGTCCTCTGCCCTGCTGACCGACACCGTCCACTGCTCTGCTTACTGACACCATCCACTGCTCTGCTGACCGACACCATCCACTGCTCTGCTGACCGACACCATCCACTGCTCTGCTGACCGACACCATCCACTGCTCTGCTGACCGACACCGTCCACTGCTCTCCTGACACCATTGACTGCCCTACTGACACCGTCCACTGCTCTCCTGACACCGTCCACTGTTCTCCTGACATTGTCCACTGCCCTACCGACACCATCCACTGCCCTACCGACACCATCCACTGCCCTACTGACACCATCCATTGCTCTCCTGACACCGTCCACTGTTCTCCTGACATTGTCCACTGCCCTACCGACACCATCCACTGCCCTACCGACACCATCCACTGCCCTACTGACACCATCCATTGCTCTACTGACACCGTCCACTGCCCTGCTGACTGACACCATCCACTACTCTGCTGACCGACACTGTGCACTGCTCTGCTGGCCGACACCATCCACTGCTCTGCTGGCCGACACTGTCCACTGCTCTCCTGACACCATCCACTGCTCTCCTGACACTGTCCACTGCTCTCCTGACGCCGTCCACTGCTCTCCTGACACCGTCCACTGCTCTCCTGACACCGTCCACTGCTCTCCTGACACCGTCCACTGCTCTCCTGACGCCGTCCACTGCTCTCCTGACACCGTCCACTGCTCTACTGACACCGTCCACTGCCCTGCTGACTGACACCATCCACTGTTCTGCTGACTGACACCATCCATTGCTCTGCTGACCAACACTGTCCACTGCTCTGCTGACCGACACCATCGACTGCCCTACTGACACCGTCCACTGCTCTCCTGAGACCGTCCACTGCTCTCCTGAGACCGTCCACTGCTCTCCTGACACCATCCACTGCTCTATTGACACCGTCCTCTGCTCAAATGACCGACACCGTCCACTGCTCTCCTGACACCGTTCACTGCCTACTGACACCGTCCACTGCCCTACTGACACCGTCCACTGCCCTACTGACACCATTCACTGCCCTACCGACACTGTCCACTGCTCTCCTGATACCGTCCTCTGCTCTCCTGACACCGTCCTCTGCTCTACTGACACCATCCACTGCCCTACTGACACCGTCCACTGCCCTAATGACACCGTTCACTGCCCTGCTCACTGACACCCTCCACTGCCCTACTGACTGACACCATCCACTGCCCTACTGACACCGTCCACTGCTCTCCTGACACCGTCCACTGCTCTCCTGACACCGTCCACTGCTCTTCTGACACCGTCCTCTGCTCTCCTGACACCGTCCTCTGCTCTCCTGACACCGTCCACTGCCCTACTGACACCGTCCACTGCCCTGCTGACACCGTTCACTGCCCTGCTGACACCGTCCACTGCTCTCCTGACATCGTCCACTGCTCTCCTGACACCGTCCACTGCTCTCCTGACACCGTCTTCTGCTCTCCTGACACCGTTTTCTGCTCTCCTGACACCGTCTCCTGCTCTCCTGACACCGTCTCCTGCTCTCCTGACACCGTCCACTGCTCTCCTGACACCATCCACTGCTCTACTGACACCGTCCACAGCCCCATTGACACCATCCACTGTTCTGCTGACATCAACCACTGCCCTACTGACACTGTCCACTGCTCTACTGACACCATCCACTGCCCTCCTGACAACGTCCACTGCCCTGCTGACTGACACTATCCACTGCTCTACTGACACCGTCCACTGCCCTACTGACACCATCCACTGCCCCACTGACACCGCCCACTGCCCTACTGATACCGCCCACTGCTCTACTGACACCGCCCACTGCCTTCCTGACACCGCCCACTGCTCTGCTGACACCAACCACTGCCCTACTGACACTATCCTCTGCTCTACTGACACCGCCCATTGCCCTCCTGACACCGTGCACTGCTCTGCTGACACCAACCACTGCCCTACCGACACCGTCCACTGCCCTACCGACACCGTCCACTGCCCTACCAACACCGTCCACTGCCCTACCGACACCATCCACTGCCCTACCGACACCGTCCACTGCCCTGCTGACTGACACCATCCACTGCTCTGCTGACTGACACCATCCACTGCTCTGCTGACCGACACCGTCCACTGCTCTGCTGACCGACACCGTCCACTGCTCTCCTGACACTGTCGACTGCCCTACTGACACCATCCACTGCTCTCCTGACACCGCCGACTGCCCTACTCACACCGTCCACTGCTCTCCTGACACCGTCCATTGCCCTGCTGACCGACACCATTCACTGCTCTACTAACCGACACCATCCACTGCTCTGCTGACCGACACCATCCACTGCTCTGCTGACCGACACCATCCACTGCTCTGCTGACCGACACCATCCACTGCTCTGCTGACCGACACCATCCACTGCTCTGCTGACCGACACCATCCACTGCTCTGCTGACCGACACCGTCCACTGCTCTCCTGACACCATTGACTGCCCTACTGACACCGTCCACTGCTCTCCTGACACCGTCCACTGTTCTCCTGACATTGTCCACTGCCCTACCGACACCATCCACTGCCCTACCGACACCATCCACTGCCCTACTGACACCATCCATTGCTCTCCTGACACCGTCCACTGTTCTCCTGACATTGTCCACTGCCCTACCGACACCATCCACTGCCCTACCGACACCATCCACTGCCCTACTGACACCATCCATTGCTCTACTGACACCGTCCACTGCCCTGCTGACTGACACCATCCACTACTCTGCTGACCGACACTGTGCACTGCTCTGCTGGCCGACACCATCCACTGCTCTGCTGGCCGACACTGTCCACTGCTCTCCTGACACCATCCACTGCTCTCCTGACACTGTCCACTGCTCTCCTGACGCCGTCCACTGCTCTCCTGACACCGTCCACTGCTCTCCTGACACCGTCCACTGCTCTCCTGACGCCGTCCACTGCTCTCCTGACACCGTCCACTGCTCTACTGACACCGTCCACTGCCCTGCTGACTGACACCATCTACTGTTCTGCTGACTGACACCATCCATTGCTCTGCTGACCAACACTGTCCACTGCTCTGCTGACCGACACCATCGACTGCCCTACTGACACCGTCCACTGCTCTCCTGAGACCGTCCACTGCTCTCCTGAGACCGTCCACTGCTCTCCTGACACCATCCACTGCTCTATTGACACCGTCCTCTGCTCAAATGACCGACACCGTCCACTGCTCTCCTGACACCGTTCACTGCCTACTGACACCGTCCACTGCCCTACTGACACCGTCCACTGCCCTACTGACACCATTCACTGCCCTACCGACACTGTCCACTGCTCTCCTGATACCGTCCTCTGCTCTCCTGACACCGTCCTCTGCTCTACTGACACCATCCACTGCCCTACTGACACCGTCCACTGCCCTACTGACACCGTTCACTGCCCTGCTCACTGACACCATCCACTGCCCTACTGACTGACACCATCCACTGCCCTACTGACACCGTCCACTGCTCTCCTGACACCGTCCACTGCTCTCCTGACACCGTCCACTGCTCTTCTGACACCGTCCTCTGCTCTCCTGACACCGTCCTCTGCTCTCCTGACACCGTCCACTGCCCTACTGACACCTTCCACTGCCCTGCTGTCACCGTTCACTGCCCTGCTGACACCGTCCACTGCTCTCCTGACACCGTCCACTGCTCTCCTGACACCGTCCACTGCTCTCCTGACACCGTCTTCTGCTCTCCTGACACCGTCTTCTGCTCTCCTGACACCGTCTCCTGCTCTCCTGACACCGTCTCCTGCTCTCCTGACACCGTCTCCTGCTCTCCTGACACCGTCCACTGCTCTCCTGACACCATCCACTGCTCTACTGACACCGTCCATAGCCCCATTGACACCATCCACTGTTCTGCTGACATCAACCACTGCCCTACTGACACTGTCCACTGCTCTACTGACACCATCCACTGCCCTCCTGACAACGTCCACTGCCCTGCTGACTGACACCATCCACTGCTCTACTGACACCGTCCACTGCCCTACTGACACCATCCACTGCCCCACTGACACCGCCCACTGCCCTACTGATACCGCCCACTGCTCTACTGACACCGCCCACTGCCTTCCTGACACCGCCCACTGCTCTGCTGACACCAACCACTGCCCTACTGACACTATCCTCTGCTCTACTGACACCGCCCATTGCCCTCCTGACACCGTGCACTGCTCTGCTGATACCAACCACTGCCCTACCGACACCGTCCACTGCCCTACCGACACCGTCCACTGCCCTACCAACACCGTCCACTGCCCTACCGACACCATCCACTGCCCTACCGACACCGTCCACTGCCCTGCTGACTGACACCATCCACTGCTCTGCTGACTGACACCATCCACTGCTCTGCTGACCGACACCGTCCACTGCTCTGCTGACCGACACCGTCCACTGCTCTCCTGACACTGTCGACTGCCCTACTGACACCATCCACTGCTCTCCTGACACCGCCGACTGCCCTACTCACACCGTCCACTGCTCTCCTGACACCGTCCACTGCCCTGCTGACCGACACCATTCACTGCTCTACTAACCGACACCATCCACTGCTCTGCTGACCGACACCATCCACTGCTCTGCTGACCGACACCATCCACTGCTCTGCTGACCGACACCATCCACTGCTCTGCTGACCGACACCATCCACTGCTCTGCTGACCGACACCATCCACTGCTCTGCTGACCGACACCGTCCACTGCTCTCCTGACACCATTGACTGCCCTACTGACACCGTCCATGGCTCTACTGACACCGTCCACTGCCCTGCTGACTGACACCATTCACTGCTCTGATGACTGACACCGTCCACTGCTCTGCTGACCGACACTGTCCACTGCTCTGCTGACCGACACCGTCGACTGCTCTCCTGACACTGTCGACTGCCCTACTGGCACTGTCCACTGCTCTCCTGACACCATCCACTGCTCTACTGACATCGTCCTCTGCTCTACTGACCGACACTGTCCACTGCTCTCCTGACACCGTCGACTGCCCTACTGACACTGTCCACTGCTCTCCTGACACCGTCCACTGCTCTCCTGACACCGTCCACTGCTCTCCTGACACTGTCCACTGCTCTCCTGACACCGTCCACTGCTCTACTGACACCGTCCTCTGCTCTACTGACCGACACCGTCCACTGCTCTCCTGACACCGTCCACTGCCCTACTGACACCGTCCTCTGCTCTACTGACACAGTCTGCACACCATCCACTGCTCTACTGACTGTCACTCTGCACTTTTAATGTAGGCTAAGTTTATATTTTTACAGTGACATTTGTTTTATTATATTTTTCTAAGTTTTCCTTACTATCTGCTTTTTAGTTTCTTTTAAAAAAAAGGTGTCGAACCCCGGTGATCTTTGATCGCTTTCATGTTGTTCAGATAGATCTTAACCTCTCAAAGGTTGCCTACCCCTGCTTTACACTGTGTTGCTGGGGAAAAGCGATTGTCGGGTCACCCTGCGTAGGTAATTCAGTAAACTCAGAGGGCCCTGGAAAAGCATTCAGTGGAAATGGCAAGTGGTAGTGGGGGGGGCCCCAAGTCAACTTTTGCACTGGGGCCCACAAGCTTCAAGCTACGCCTCTGGTGTATTGTCATGGGACAAAACATCTTATGGAGGAACTCCATACATTATTGCTGCACACAAGCGGCTCATCTCTGACTAGAGGACTGCCTTAATGTTTGATTCTTCACATGACCAAAGCCTCCACCTTGTCCCGGGCATTGGTGAGCACGCCTTCGGGCGAGATGGTACCCCACTTGCATGAGAGAAGCAAGACCCCACCCACATACCCCATGTGACATTTACAATCAAGATAATATTATTTTTGCCAGCTGTACAGTAAGACTAGATTTACATGATTACACCCTGTTCCAAATTAATATGCAAATTCTATTTCAGTGTCACAAAGATTATATATTTTGTTTTTCAGTTTAACTCATGGATGGCATTGTGTCTCAGGGCTCTTTTGATCACTGAAAACAATCTTGAACACCTGTGATAATTAGATTGCCAGGTGAGCCCAATTAAAGGAAAAACTACTAAAGAAGGGTGTTCAACATTATTAAGCAAAGCACCATTTTCAAGCAATATGGGGAAAAAAAAGGATCTCTCTGCTGCCGAAAAGAGTGAAATAGTTCAGTGCCTTGGACGATGTATGAAAACATTAGATATTTCACAAAAACGTAAGCGTGATCATCACACTATTAAGAGATCTGTGGCTGATTCAGAGCACAGACAGGTTTTGTGCAGATAAAGGCACATTGAGGAAGATTTCTGCCAGATCCATGAATCGGATCAAGAGAGCAGCTGCTAAAACACCATTACATAGCAGCAAACAGATATTTGAAGCTGCTGGTGCCTCTGGAGTCCCACGGACATCAAGGTGTAGAGTTCTCCAGAGTCTTGCAACTGTGCATAAACCTTCCATTCGGCCACCACTAACCAATGCTTACAGGTAGAAACGGCTGCACTGGGCAGAAAAATACATGAAGGCTAATTTTCAAACAGTCCAGTTCACTGATGAGTGCCGTGCAACCCTGGATGGTTCAGATGGATGGAGTAGTGGATGGTTGGTGGACAGCCACCCTGTTCCAACAAGGCTGCAGCGTCAGCAAGGCGGTGGTGGAGTCATGTTTTGGGCTGGAATCATGGGAAGAGAGCTGGTCGGCCCCTTTAGGGTCCCAGAAGGTGTAAAGATGATCTCTGCAAAGTATGTGGAGTTCCTGACTGACCACTTCCTTCCCTGGTACAGAAGGAAGAACTATGCTTTCCGTAATAAAATCATCTTCATGCATGACAATGCACCATCTCATGCTGCAAAGAATACCTTTGCATCAATGGCTGCTATGGCGATAAAAGGAGAGAAAGTCATGGTGTGCCCTCCATCCTCCCCTGACCTCAATCCTATTGAGAACCTTTTGGAGCATCCTCAAGCAAAAGATCTTTGAGGGTGGGAGGCCGGTAACATCCAAACAGCAGCTCTGGGAGGCTATTCTGACATCTTGCAAACAAATTCAAGCAGAAACTGTCCAAAAACTCACAAGTTCAATGGATGCAAGACTTATGAAGCTGCTATCAAATAAGGGGTCCTATGTTAAAATGTAACGTGACCTGTTAAAATGTTTAAAGAGTTGAAATGTTGTTCAAAGTTTGATTGAAATAGCTTTTGATTTCAGTAAATATGCTGCAAACACAACAATTGACAATTTTCAGTTCTTTACAACCTATAAAGTGTTTTGAAACTTACTGTGCGTAATAATTTGGAACAGTGCATTGTAACTTTTTTATTTTGAAAAAAAAAAAAACTTTTATCATTAGGAGGTTTGTTCAATAAAATTAGAATTTTACTCTTAATAGTTGATAACATGAGAATTATGCTGACTGTTGTTTACATCAATTATTTAGGTAAATGAGAAAAATATCATTGGTATAATAATTTGGAACAGGGTGTAAGGCCAGTGCCAATTGTAGTGGCAGGATTCTTCTGTTTACAGCTGCGGATGAGAACGGCACAGCCAGTGACCAGCGCAAGTATCTCCTGGCTGTGCGGAGAGCTGCGAAAAGCCATTGACCTGTCATTACAGTGAACTGGGCTGGCGGCTGCTGCAGCTGTAATGAAAATATTGCTGTGGCTACAATTCAGACTTAAAGTGATTGTATAGGCAGAAGGTTTTTTATCTTAATGCATTCTATGCATTAAGATAAAAAGCCTTCTGTGTGCAGCAGCCCCCCTCTGCCCCCCCAATACTTACCTGAGCCCCATCTCTATCCAGAGATGTTGCAGGAGAGACTTGGCTGCCCGGGACTTTCCTCCTCATTGGCTCCGGCTGCTGTCAATCAAAGTCAGTGAGCAATGTGGTAAGGGAGGGGGCGGGGCCTAGGTGGAGCTCTGTATCTGAATGGACACACAAATCTTTGGCTTGGGTGCCCCAATAGCAAGCTATTTGCTGTGGGGGCATTCGTCAGGATGGAGGGGCCAGGAACGCCAAAGAGGGACCCAAGAAGAGGAGGATCTGAGCTGCTCTGTGCAAAACCACTGCACAGGGCAGGAAAGTATAATATGTTTATTATTTTTAAGCAAAAAAAACAAGACTTTAGTATCACTTTAAGGACTTTTAAGAATTTTATTTTTAATTTTTTTTTTTTTTTTTCGTGTAGATATAAAGCCCTCAGAGCTTCTGGTTGTCCTGGCCAACACTGAAATTAAACCTGTATGCCCAACACAGTCTTTCTCAGGCTGTGAAAATATTTGAGTGTCTCCTCAGTTTAAAGAAATTTGTAAATGTACTTAGCTGAAAAGTGAAGGTTAAACATTTATTCCCTGCACTGTTAACCCAACCACTTCCTGACAACAGCTCTTTTGCTTCCTGTTCTTAATTTTGAGATACTTTAGGCTTAAATCAATGACAAAAGAGGAATAAAAGTTCATCAAAGGTCCCACTAAAATGTTCCTAATCTGTAACTACACTCCCAGTCCAATAGTTGAGAATTTCGATAGTTTTGAGTTTGAGATAACACTTTTTAGAGCAGCCTTGATGGAGTAGAGTGGCTTCCCATGTATTTGCAATTATATAGGTGGGGTGCAGCGCAGTGTGGCAAAATAACTTGTACTGAAATAGTGTAGAGACAGTTCACAAATAACCTAGTGGGAAGGCAGCCCAGCTGAGAACATTTACAGTTCCAACAGCTTGTAGAGAGCGGTATTCAGCCGAACTGACAGGGCCTGTAGAGAGGGGTAGAAAGTGGTCTGGCTGTCTTGCTCCCAAGCAGGCAGATGTACAGAGAAGTAGCGAGTCCTACACTTTTCCTTCTTGTCAGGAACCTTTCCCTGCCCCTAGTTCTGTTCCTACCAGGTAAGGTACCTGACCTTACTCTACCAACTCGCAAAATGTGCTCCAAACCTGGGAGCCAGGGCCTTAAAAAGGCTCTGCTTGACCCAAGATGTTTGCTGGAGTCACCCAATTGGATAGCTCCCTCATTGACCCAGGAAACCATAGAGGAACCCTGTTCCTCTTGACTTCCTCTCCAACTGCAGCGCCGCTGCGGAAGACTGCCGCCTGCAGTGGAGAAAGTAGACTGCACCTGCCTACAAATGTATGGAACAAAAACATCTGAATTTCTATCCCCCTTCCCTAATTATTTACTCTATCTCCATATAGAGGGCTCTAGATGTCTTACACTGATATACACTGGAGACCAGCAAACTCACTCAGCTCTTTTAAACTCCACTTTCACCTTATTTTTGAAATGTATGTACAGTACATCCTGAAAATGCTTGTATACATTGTATGTGTTATGTAGACACCCTTTTGTTACCCATATCCTATCTTGTAGTAAAAAAAAATCTCAATACAACTTTGAATTACAAAAAAAACAAAACTGATTTACCCTGAGTAGGTTAATGTTTTTTTTTTTTTTTTTTAATGGCTAGCTTAAAAGTGCTTGGAAACCTTTTTATTGTTTTGTATATTCTCCATTAGTTTCCACTTATCAGTGTTGCTGCCATTGTTACTTTTAAAGTACATTAAGGTATGGTATTGTTTTTTGAATGGGCTCAAATGCAGAGAAAAAAAATATTCCTTTTATCAATGCAGTTCACCATAACATACACAGTGCAGAAACAATAATTAAATCCCATGGTACTTGTTTTTCAACATAGAAATAGGTTTTTCAGAATGAATGCAAATAATTACAATCTCTTTAGGGAGTATACAGGTGAAACCTGTCTTATTTACACTTTAGATATCTAGGGTCTGGTGTTCTGTTTTATATTGACATATGTGGTGTCATCATGCCAAGATCAAAAGAAAGTACTGTAGTGGTTATCTGAGTCTGGCAAGGGATTTTAAAAAACAAGAAATTATTTTAAATCAATCTTTCTATTGTAATGAAAATAATCTACAACTGAAATAGATTTTAAATGATTGTTAACTTATCCAGGACTGGCCTGTTTATAAAGTTCAGCCAAAGAGCTAACCATCTGATGCTAAAAGATGTCTCCAAAAAGTCCAAAATGTAATCACAGAATCTGCAGGTAACTCTTGGAGCAGTTAGTGTCAAAAAAAGTTAAAAAAGTATTTCAGGGCTAGAAAGAATACATGCAGGCTAAACCCATCTAATATATCAGTTAATGTAATACCAAAAGTTGTTTACATCTGCAGCTTTTGTTAAAATAATGTTTGTTAATCTTGTCATCAGGGTTCTTGTCCAGGTACTTCTTGTAATTGGATGACAGCTGTCTCTTAATTGTACTTCTGCATTGTCACACGTGTCCCTAATGAAGACTGCAAGGGACTGAGCAAGCTCCCTATCAAGAAGCATGTTTAGAGCAATGATATGCAGCTGACACTGAAGCAAATGCATGGAGACGAAAAAATGGCAGAGATCAACAGCACTAAAATGCAAGTATGGATGAAAAAAGTGAAAATGGGATTTTTTGCCAACATGAACCATGGAAATGATTTATAATACTCATTGCTCAAGCAAATCCAAAGTTAGGGTTTAGATCTACTTGAATACCACTCTAGGCACACAAGATGTACAATTTTATGCAGTCTCTATTATTTTCTATCCAACTGTGTTATTTGTTTATAACTGTAAGATCGTTATAAAGCGGTGTACGTTTTAAAGCTGGATGCTGTATATGTGTGACTCCCACAGTGCGCCATTGTACAGGGTTAAATAAAGAGGAAAAACCTGATCTACATCTTGGAACATTTTTTTTAGGACTTTTTGTTTTAAAAAAAAAAACAAAAAAAAAACGTCATGGGTGTATTTATTTACTTATCAGTGTTATTTGTCATTGAGCAATATAGGATACCCCTTATGCCGCATACCGGACTTCCCGACAGAAAAAGTCCCATGGGAGCTTTCGGTCGCACATTCCGATCGTGTGAATGCCCCATCTGACTTTTTCTGTCGGCATTTCCAACGGACTCAGATATAGAACATGTTCTAAATCTTTCCGTTGGAAATGCCGACGGAGTTTAGCCTGTTGGCAAGTCCGGCCGCGTTTACGCGGCACTACTCATTCGCATTGAGGGGGTCAGTATCTGGGTGGCCCCTTATTGTAAAGGATACTTCGGATTCTGATAGGTTAACCTTCCCAGACCCCCACAACACTTGAGTGAGGGTTGTGGGAAAGAGGCTCCCGCCCTTATCAACATGGGGACAAGGTGCTTTGCCAGCGGGATCCCCCAAGCAAAAGCATGGGGCCTGATATCGTTTAGCAAGGGGGTACCACATTCGCTGCCCTCCTCCTTTCATGGTCAACCAGACTACATGCTTGGATAGGGATCTGGTATGAGTTTAAGGGCCCCTTTTTTTTACTTGCATTTTGCATGGAATTCCCCCTTAAAAATCATACCATTCCGCTTATACTAATGCTGATTCTTCGGATGACTAGTTAACACTCGGATAGGTAATTAACAGTAAATATTGTTGTACAACTCTACATTTATGCTTCATTAGAGGGAGTCTTTCCTGACACAAAAGATATGGGAGAGTGCATATTTTCATAAATTCCCGAGTTTAGTTCTGTAGGATGTTTGAGAGGGAGAGTGGCCAATTAGAGTCCTAATATTTTTAGAGGGGAAACTTACACTGTTTGTTTTTTTGCATGGAGTTTCCCCTTTACAGATATATATATATACACACCAGACCCTCATCCAGGATTAGGGTTTGGGAATAGATGAATAGAATACCCAAACACTTTGTTTACAAACAAAATAAAGTGGTGGGCAACTGTAATTTTCCAGCAATTTGAATGGTATTTTTTTAATCATCAGTTTTTGCTGCAGTACATCATTGTATATATTGTATAGGTGCTCCTCTTCACAGACAGGTTAAGGGCATCGCCCAAGCATGTTATATAATATAAGAAGATTAGTGTGACAGACCTAGCCGGGAGAGAGACTTTTGGAGGGGACTGTATGCTAGCCTCTTGCCGATCGATCGTGGGCCCTGGCATTTGGGGGAACGGTGCTCTTTGTGAGCTGTATGCCTGGGGACCCTTGAGGAGGTATTACTGTGGATTCGGGTCCTGGTCCCCCAGGACACACAGACTCTGGGGACCCTGGATTTGCCATATTGGAATAGTGACTGATTCATACCGTTGGGACTCCTACTGTTAAATGCTAATGTCATCAATTCCAGCTACCCGTCTGTTGTCTGCTAAAATGTGTATTGTAAATAAGTCTCTAGTATGGGATCTAAGAGTCACTAGATCCCCATTGTTGGTTGTGTTTAATTAACTCTGCTATTGTGACAATGTTGATTGGATTTTCTGAACTACAAGACGGCCAGTCTGGCCTAAAGGTCATGTCTGAGTCATCTAGGCTGTCTAAAGGGATTAGTTAATTAGCTCATGTTAATTAGGTTAATTAGGTTACAGCTGTATTGTTAGAGTAATATGAGCAGGAGGTCTGCACCTCCTCTTTTAGTGTATAAAAGAGCCTGTATATTGCAATAAAAGAGATTCCTGTTTGAACTTACATACAGCCTGCCTGGTGTTTGTTCTGAGCTATCACAACTGGGTTAGAACGGCACATAGCTGAAGTTCTAATCCCGGAGCATTGGATGACCGAACCATCAGACGTTGCAATCTGATTCAAAAGCTGCAGAGGAGTGTCGGGAGAGTGGAAACGAGCGAGCAAGGGGCTTGTTACAATTAGCATTTTAAAGTTTCACTGTAAGCAGTATTGAGGCCTGATTCACACCTATGCATTTTTAGTGCTTTTTGCATTTTGCAGGTTTGCACTACAAAACATGTTCTATAGGAAACCATGTTAAATGGACTGTAGTGAAAATCTGCAAAATGCAAAATGCACTAAAAATGCATAGGTGTGAATCAGGCCTAAAAGAGCTATTCCCCACTGAACTCATTTTTTTAAACATTTTTTCTTTGCATTGGCATACAGTATGTCTCCCATGTCAATGGCTATAGAAGGCATGCACATTGCTGCAATTTCCCTGCTTGCACAATCTGCCACAACTCCTGAGAAGTATTTTAAAACAATATGGTATAAGCTGGAACTCTTCTTTATCCCATCTCCCCTACCTCCTATCTCTTGGCAGTGCCCTTCAGTTCTAGACAATTTTTTTTTTTATTGGTACATCACTTAATTGCTACTTTTGCTTGTTGGCCTTCTTGTCAATTAGTAGTTAATGCTAACAACCACAGGCAAAAACAAAAAACTAACGTTTTCTAGCTTAAATACTTCCAGTGTACAATTTGTATTTGTGCTGACTCTCTTCTCTAATTTGTCAAAATCCCCTCGCTAAATAAATAAATAAATGCACTTTTTTTTCCTGCAAAAAAAGTGCATTTTTTTTCTTTAAAGTGAACTTATCCTTTAATGAAGTTATTTCTTAAGGTAGGCTCAGACAAAGTGATAGCTTTCTCTGTGCAGAAACACGTATATGTAATGAGAGAGTTTCATTTTTTAGAGTCAAAATTTTTTTTATTGCGTCAACATTCAAAATAGGCAATCAAGACACAACCGCAATGAATAAAACAGTAAGTCAGCTCAATAGCTTTTGCCCATAGCATGATGTATGCAAACCAAAAGTACATAAAAGAAACTACGGATAGTGTCATAGTAAAGGACCAGGTTGAATAAAAACATTGTGATACAGTCCATCGTGTAAATGATGAGTTTCATTTTTTAATAATGATCCTTTGTCCTGCAGTTTATGTGTGCCTGTGGGACTGACACACAAGCAGCAGTTAAGTGTATTTTGGGAGTACAAGGACTGTGGAATATGATTGCAGTGTATGCAGCGAATTGGCATGGGTTCTGTTTAATAATCTACCTTTTTAAGCCGCTGCCACTGTTAGGTGCAACTTGGCCATGCTGAACATTTGCCACAGCACA